>NC_137110.1:36351972-36608314 GCF_949357685.1 Gobio gobio | reverse complement strand
ATTATTTCATTTATTGTGAAGGTTGCAGCATTTCTATATCCTGCATATATTGGGTGGTTGTAGTGGAAGGCTCTGAATCCAGTATAACTAGAGGAAGAACTCGTTTGGGTGCATGGTGAGTGAATTACCGTCATATCTCCCAGTGCTTCAATGAGCACTCCGAGCAGGCTATGGCCCATCAGCACGCTCCTGCCGGCTACCAGCATGTCTTGCCATTTGTAGCCGCACTACACCTCTGCCTGCTCTGATCCGTGACCCTCTCCGGCACGTTCGGGAGGGATCATCCAAACGTCATGCAGTAGTACATCATCTGCCCCATCCTGTGTTAAAGCACCCCCTACCTCACCCGCTCCTCAGCTCCCAGTGTTTCTGTGAAATATGTGCAACTTCCTATTTAAATAGGAGCCCCTGAACCATGAAGAACACCACAGGTATCGGTGGAGGAGGCAGCCGGCTAGGAAAAGGGGCCTGTGCCAAGCAGCTCGCACGCCACAGACACACAAGCATTGGGCTGTAACATATTAAACCCAGGGAAAATAAATTACCTCTTCCCTGATGACTTATGTGCTGTGTCTTCAGACTCAGCGCTGCTCATTGGGGAAATCTCCTTTTTTTTTTAAAGTGCTTGAAACTGTGCTTTTAAAAATTTATTTATTTATTAATTTATTGCATCAGCAGTTAATTTGGCACTTTCCCACGACAAGGGTTCTAAATAGGGCCTACATTTTTTTTCCCCTTTATTGAACAAATTGTCAGTGTATGAGGAGGCGCTTGACCTTCAGAAAACTCCTCAGGAGTGAGTTTTATATAAATATTGAATGAGCTGTTTTGTTTTCCATTCATTTTATTATGAGGTCTGCAATATCAGCGACCCTGTTACAAAAATATGGGATTAACAAGACTTTAAACCGCGATTTGTTCATTGCATTGCAGAACACCCTAAATAAACATAAAAATTAATTAGACACCATTTATAAAGCAAAAAAAAAAAACCTATGCTAGAAAGGATAAAGGGTTGTGTGTGTCAATGCTGCAAATTTAATGGAACCACATGATGTTAATAATAATAATAAGAAGAAGAAGAAGAAAAAGAAAAAGAAGTTAGTTCAACCAAAATCAATAACTGTCATTATTTATGTCATATTATTCCAAACCTCATTTTCTTTCGTTTAGGACTTAATTTGTGCCGGAACAAGCCAGATCCAGATCTGGCACCTCTGTAATCCGATCAGGCACCTCAGTAAAACAGTAAAACAAATTTCTACTATCTAACACTTCATCTAAAACTTCTCACAACAAAAACATGGGATCGGTGCCTATAATGCTTTCATAGGGCATAAAGGTGTGAAATTATTCTGTATAACATCTGTAGGTCTTTAAGAGAGGGTGGAGAAAATGGAACTGAGTGTTACCTGCTGCACTCAGTCCATCTAAAACTAGGCTACTCCTGCCATTAATCTTTCACTATATTGAGATGAATTATAGATGAAAATACAACGTGAAAATACAAGTTACTGCAAGAAATAAAATAAAACAACACTTATACACTGCATCTGTGTCAATTACTGAGTAATTGCGACATAATTGTTCTAGAAACAGGTGAAACCATTATTTGCTTTTTAACTATGGACATTCTGTTTACTGTTGCTCAAGTTGTTTACTCTTCTGTTTGCGTGTTTTGACAGGTTTTGCGCATCAGCAGAAAGTCTCTCATTACTGTAATGAGAATCTTTCAGAGTCACATGGTGAAGCGATGACTGAGCCAGGTGCAGACAAATAACTTCTAATGTACGTATTAAGTTACACAGTAAACAAAAAAGGAAGAAAAATCCATATGAGAGTAATGAGCCAGTGCTGCCTGCACTAGAGTAAACACGGGTACTGTTGACAAACTGAATCCAGTGTCTGATTCAATAAAGAGAGCCATAATAATGCTCTGTACCCATGATCGCACAGACAATATACTCTAAAAGAGGTCATACCAGACTAATGGCTTGATTACAGTCTTATCAATATTTCTCAACATTAGCAAATACAAAAGCGGCCGTGATTCAATACAACACCCATTTTTAGTGGTTTTGCTTTCTGTATACGCATTGTTACATGTTTGTAATGATGAAATTATCATAGAATTCACATTTAACAAATTTAACACATTTAACACATTTAAAAATGTTTCTTAAAATAACCATTTATTTTGTTCAAAATTAACTGAATAATAAAAAAAAAATGTCAATACATCACCAATCCTTCTAAAACGTGTATCCTGATTTACTATGAGAATAGAGAAAAGCTACTCCGGCTAGTTTGACACGTGTATGGTGTGGGACTGCCATATCGTCGCTGCCCGATGAAACTCACGTATGTCCAAAACGGTTACTTTTCAGGAAGTGAAAAAAACACAGTATTTCAAAAGCAGTTGAATGTAGCGTTGTCATACTTGGTACGGCATCTTTACATGTAACCATATTCTTGCCAGTGTAATTATATAATCCACATTTGACCAAAATTGAGTTTAAATGGACATACGTGCATATTTTACAGTAACGGTGGTCGATACGCGTTCTTCCGATCATTAATTAGAATGGCCAAGTCGCGTTTCATATTGACAGAGGAATACGTGCTGGACATTCTCAGCCTCTGGCAAGCGGTGATAGCAGTATGAGTGAGGCATGTTCTAGTGACAATCATGACAGTAGCTTTACAGGCTATAATTTGATCAGTTTGACTAAGAAAAAAAAGTTTGAATCTTATCAATGAGACCGAGTTTATTTACATACTAGCAAGCAAACTAATCCGTGAAGAACTAGATTAGAACTAAACTGTGGAGAGCTTCAATGTCGTACTTTCGGCTATCCAGTGCTGAGCTTCGATGAAACTTCACGAGACCGGCGAGACCGGCGAGATGCTTCCACAGGGCGGGAGATACGCGGCGTGATTGACAGCTTTGACACCAAATGGATATACGTGAAAATCAGATGACATGATTTCACAACTTTTCATTGGCCATTTAGATATGTGAAGCATACTGTATACGGAAATGAACCTGGACATTCAATCCGTCGAAAAATCTCAAAATCGGCAAAATGGACATACGTGGTTTTCATCGGACAGCGACGATATGCTAGTTGTCACAACGAGCAAGAAAGGTTGACATGGAGCGTGCTAAATCTTCAACCTTCAGGGAATCACCCATTTTAAAAAAGAGGAGTCTGCTGGCAAAAAGAGAATGCGACAGAGCTTGTAACAAAATGAGAGTCAACATTCGCTTGGTTGTTTTTATCACTCAACAGGTGAGTAAGGTATTTTATTGAACGACCAATTTGCCATTAATAGCTCTCCAACATTCATTGAGTTCATTGTAAATACTTATCTATTGTGAAAGGTAATTTCATTATGGTTGTTGTATAGTGCTGGGATTTATTTTGTCTATTAAAGGTGGGGTAAGTGCTTTCTGGTAACCGATGTTGATATTTCAAATCACCAAAACAAACACACCCCTATTTTGATAGCTCCGCCCCACACATATGTGTCCCAGGCAACTACTATGGCAGAATCTGTGTGTTACTATAGTAATCCAGGTCGAATGTTCAATGAAAAAGTCATCCATTCCATCCCAAAAACACGAACAGTTCTCATAAACAACTAGATAGCACAAGCACGACAGTCCAACTAACGAACATATTACAAATATGACAAGATTAGAGGGTTATATCAATCACAATAACACAAACAGTTCCCATGAACAACTCGATAGCACGAGCACGACAGTCCAATTAACGAACATATTATAATTATGACAAGATTAGAGGGTTATATCGATTACAATAACACAAACAGTTCTCATGAACAACTCGATAGCACGAGTACTACAGTCCAACTAATGAGTGGAGGAATTAGAGGGATATCGATAAAAACACATAAAGGAAACACATAAATTAGGAGTATATTATCTTACTTTTCGGACACACTTTGGGACAGTGAGGAGGCCCAGGCTTATACGGTGTGGTAATGAATGGGTAATTATCATAGCTGAAGTGAACGACGATACGATCGCAAATGGACAAACAAGCGAACATGACACACGAGCATATTCAAGGAAAAGCCAGATAATATTAAATAATTGTGAAACAAAACAAAACCAAAGTTACTCGCCTATCGAGAACAAAAAAATAAAGCAACCTCGGCCTTCACTCCTTGAGTTCTCTCCAGCGCTGGAAAGCTGATATATAAAGCTTTTGTATAATGACGTGCACTGAGCTGTCTCTTCTCCCCGTCATTAGTAGATACGCCCCTTACTGCTGATTGGCTATCGGTTTGTTATGGTACTCGGCCCGAGTTACATTTCTAAAGCAGTTTTGAAATAACACTTACCCCACCTTTAATGAATAGCTATAGTAACGTCTTCAGCTAGTCAGCTTGAGATCCTTTCCATCTAAACTGGTTATATCTCTTAAGCCTAGTTGTGAATATTTTGTGAGCAGTACCATATTCTCTCTATCTTTTTTGGTCATAAGAAAGAACCATATTCATCCGCACAGTCACGCAGAGCCGAAGTGCAACCAAATCAGTGTTCTTCCTCAAGATGCATGCAGTTTTGTTTTTAACTGCTATAGGGCCAAAAGTTACATAGTGTACCTTTAAATAATAATGATAAAGAGCCCAGTTTCTCCCAAAATTACCCGGGACAGTTTGTCGCAGGAATGTTTTCCCCCCAGACCTGTTGTGTTTCCATCGCGGGCTAAAGTACCACGAAGATTAGTCCGATGACGTAGGGCTGCACACGACTTTACATTTCCCGCTGGATTTCATCCTTTGCATAAGCTTAATAAAGCCTGAACCTCGTCATTGGTCCATCAGTTGTATTTTTTATACATTATTGTTTATTTTGTATAGCAAACTAATGTTTCTGCACGCACCGCAACAGACTTTTAAAAATGGTTGTTGAAATAAAATGCTGCATGGAGTCAGCCAATCAAAATGCAGCGTGAACTCAACCAATCAGTATGTTCAGTGCGCAGCACCCAAGTCCGACCCCCTGAAGTTCCTAAACTTTGAAAAAGTACTACCTTGCGAGCAGGGACGTTTTGAGGGAGACATTTTTACCCGGAACTTCATTAGACCTTGGTTCCTGTGGTCAAAACACACTGAATAGCATCCCAAAGTCCCTAGTTCCTGGGGAAAGTTCCTGCGGTGGAAACATGGCTATAGTCAAGAAAAATCCTGTGGGAACTGGCTTGTTTTGTGAGTAGAGAAGATTGTACTATAGCAAACTAAAAGTGGTTAAAAGGCAGTGTGGGTTAACTATCACACTGAGGGGAGAATCCAGACGTGACCAACCACTGCTGTCTTTCACAAAAATCAACTGCAGCCTAATGACCAAGAACAAATCATTCCTAGTGTCGTTTAACTAATGAATTGACTCAAATGCGATGGAATGATTTAATATTACCCCTTATTACTATTACACCGTTTTACATCTGCAAAAGAGCTTGAAATAAATTATATGGTATGGATGGTAACTAGGTATCATATGACATCTTCAACAAAAATTGACATCAGATGTCTTCTCCCTTGTGTGGTACAAATATAATTGTGCATCTACACCAATCAGGTATAACATTGTGTTGGTCCCCATTTTGCTGCCAAAACAGCCCTGACCCGTCGAGGTATGGACTCCACTAGACCCTTGAAAATGTGCTGTGGTATCTGGCACCAAGATGTTAGCATCATGTAAGTTGCGAGTTGGGGCCTCCATGGATCGCATTTGTTTGTTCAGCACATCCCACAGATGCTTGATTGGATTGAGATTTGGAGGCCAAGTCAACACCTCAAACTCGTTTTTGTGCTCCTCAAACCATTCCTGAACCATTTTTGCTTTCTTTGTGCCAGGGCGCATTATCCTGCTGAAAGAGGCCACAGCCACCAGGGAATACCGTTTCCATGAAAGGGTGTACATGGTCTGCAACAATGCTTAGGTAGGGTGGTACGTGTCAAAGTAATATTCACATATATGGCAGAACCCAAGAACATTGCAGAACATTGCCCAAAGCATCACACTGCATCCTCCAGCTTGCCTTCTTCCAATAGTGCATCCTGGTGACATGTCCTCCAAGAAAGTGATGCACACGCAACCGGCCATCCACGTGATCTAAAAGAAAACATGATTCATCAGACCAGGCCACCTTCTTCCGTTGCTCCGTGGTCCAGTTCTGAAACTCACGAGAGCTGCAGAGCTGCAGTTTTGGAGATGCTCTGACCCAGTCGTCTAGCCATCACAATTTGGCCCTTGTCAAACTCGCTCAAAGCCTTGTGCTTGCCCATTTTTCCTGCTTCTAACACATCAACTTTGAGGACAAAATGTTCACTTGTTGCCTAATATATCCCACACACTAACAGGTGCCGTGATGAAGAGATAATCAGTGTTATGCGATTTTGTAGTGATATACATTTTACTTAAAATGTTTATCGATTGACAAATTTCATGTCATTTAGTCACATCAGAATAGATGTGAACAGGCCTTTAGTCTCTATGTTTCTGATTCGAAAGGGAACACTGAGGATTCAGCTTACTATATAGATAGCAGTGGGAATATCTACAAGAGGAATGCAAGAGAAGACTCTCTCTCTCTCTCTCTCTCTCTCTCTCTCTCTCTCTCTCTCTCTCTCTCTCTCTCTCTCTTCTTAAGAGGCCTAAGATGTTCAAAAGGCATAACAGAGGGAGGGCTGGCTATTCTAAGGTATCAAACAGACTCCTGGTGACTTTGATCAGTGGTATCTTATTCAATGCAAAATTACGGCACGGCGCTTCTCAACTTTAAGACATGCTGGTGAAATGGAAACATATAATAACATACACAAAACCAGGCAAAGAATGAAAGAAGCCTTTTGTCAGTACTTTGATTACTGTTAGGCATTGTGACTCCTGAACAGGCTCTTACAATTACTACAACAGAAGAACAGGAGAGAGGGATGGGAATAGAGAGATGAAGAAAAAAGTGAGAGAGTGAGACTGCTGCGCTGAACTCATGTCATTAGACATGCAATATTGTGGCTATTCTTGCTAGTTAGAGAGGATATTATTTAGTGCCCCCCAGATTAGTGTAGGTGTAGGTCACATGACATCTGGACAGAATGCTTTCTTTGAAAGAAAATGTCTGTTTAGAAATCTTGAAATACAGATTCCAAATAATATCCAAAAGTTGGCAGAACAATTCTGCATACCAACAGACATTTGTTCAATCACTGCCATGCACTTTAAATGTAACCCACAGCAATATCAGATAAAATGAAAAGCAAATATGAGGAAAATGAAAAATATATCATGAAATAATGTAAAGAAAAATTGAAAGTAGAACATGATGTATATGTAAAGTAATGATTTCACAGGCCTGTGGCTGGTTGATGTTTTGCAGGTACTATACTGATATTGTAATGGAATTACTTGAATCCTCCCTGTGTAGTAATTTACTGTCAGCAGATGTGCATTGTAACACTTAAGCTCTTTCTTTCTCTGCCTTTTCTCTCCCTTTTCTCTCTCTCTCTCTCTCTCTCTCTCTCTCTCTCTCTCTCTCTCTCTCTCTCTCTCTCTCTCTCTCTCTCTCTCTCTCCCTGTACCGTATTTATAGATGTTAACACACACACACACACACACACACACACACACACACACACACACACACACACACACACACACACACACACACACACACACACACACACACACACACACACACACACACACACTGGCATTCCTATTATGAGGACATTCCATAGACATAATATTTGTATACTGTACAAACTGTATATTCTATCGCCCTACACTAACTGATTTAAAAGCCGTTTTGGCCCCACTTTTTTATATTAGGTGGCCTTAAGTACTATGTACTTACATCAAAAAATAAGTACAATGTACTTACTGTGTTCAAATTGTATTGCAAAACACTTTTGCTGATATTGAGGTGGGATACGGGTAAAGTGGTATGGGTAAGTTTAAGGGTAGGGTTAGTTGTAAGGGAAGTGTCAACTGTGTTATTACAAATGTAACTACAGAAATTAATTACAGATGTAATTACATACAGGTATTTTTTAAAATGTAAGTACAATGTAAAAACATGTATGTACACAATAAGTGCATTGTATCAAATGATTAATTAAAATGTTAGTATATAGTAGATAAGGCCACCTAATATACAACCCATTCTCACTCCCAAGGCGTCAAATTCCGAAGCATGGTCAAGTGCCTTCCGCGTCACATCAAAGACGCTAAAGTCACCCCTAGGCGTCACTATATTGACGAGCTGGGTGCTCCATTCATTTCAGTTGTTTACCCAATGTGTCAGATCAAGACGCATGTTATTCTTTGCATTTGTAAAAGCAGACATGATTTTATTCATATTTTATTCATATTTAAAAGTTACTTTTATATTTTGGAGCTGCTAACCCAACTCCTACCCTAAACCTACCCACTTCTAAACAATATAAAACACATAACAGGCAAATACAAGTACAGTCACATCTATTTATTGCAAAAACTGACCCAAAACAGTATAAAAGTATTAACTCATGTTGCATTCCAAGTCTTCTGAAGTCCCACAATGTCTTTATGTATAGAACAGAGTTGATCTTAATGTTTTAATCGCTGAGATGATGATCCCGCCACTCCGTGAACGCACTCATTCATATCTCATTCAAATAATACACACGCCTCTTTAGCATGACGCATTCGGTCACAAGACACATGAGAACCAATGACATTTTACAATCAAAGCTGACGTAATGACGCAATTGGTCATGAGACTTACGAGAGCCAATGCAATTTCACTATGAAAACTGACGTAACGGGCGGCAATATTTGAAATTTAATGTGTTCGTGATTTTCTGCGGATGGAGACGCTGATCGCTTTTGGGGATTTCCTTTACACAAATCAATCGCTTGGCCTCGGAATATTTGGAATATTTGTACTTTTTGAATAAATTGTGCATGCAGTCGACTCTGCCTGTTATATCTGCGTTTTATACCACACAAATGGGTAGGTTTAGGGATGGAATGGGGTTGGGTTACATGTTAAAACGTGTCTAGATAGCGTAAATCAGGGTTCCTCAAACTCGGTCCTGGAGGGCCACTGTCCTGCAGAGTTTAGCTCCAACCCTGATCACACACACCTGAGCAAGCAAATCAAGGTATTCAGGATCACTAGAAAATCACAGGTAGGTGTGTTTGATCAGGGTTGGAGCTAAACTCTGCAGGACAGTGGCCCTCCAGGACCGAGTTTGAGGACACCTGGCGTAAATAAAATGATGCTGGCTGATTAAATTGAGAATCACAGTCCAACATGTCATAAGGGCAAAATCATATATATGATCATCATGACGATAACTTTCCCATGCCCAACGCGTCTGTTTCTGACGCCAAAGGTTTCTCATTGAAATGAATGGAGCACTCAGCACGTCGATATAATGACGCCTAGGGGTGCCTTTAGCGTCTTCATTGTGACGCGAAAAGCACTTGACCATGCGTCGGAATTTGACGCCTTGGGAGTGAGAACGGGTTGTAATATAAAGTGGGTCCGCCACTTTCCTCAAGGGGACCACAAAAAAATACCACAATATAGGAAATACCAGGTACACACACACACACACACACAATTGCACGCATGCACTTACGCACGCACTTACGCACACACACACACACATGTTTGTTTTTGTGAAATGTGAGGACATTCCATAGGCGTAATGGTTTTTATACCGTACAAACCGTATTTTCTATCCCCCTACACTGCCCCTGCCCCTAAACCTAACCCTCACAGGAGACTGTGCAGTTCACTTTCTGTGAAAAAAAAACTTGTTCTGTGTGATTTATAAGCATTTTGAAAAGTGAGGACATGGGGAACGTCCTCATATTTCACCCTCTTTTTGTAATACCTATGTCATACCCATGTCATTATACACATTTGTGTCCTGATATTTCACAAAAACATGCCCACACACACACACACACACACACACACACACACACACACACACACACACACACACACACACACACACACACACACACACACACACACACACACACACACACACACACACACACACACACACACACACACACACACACGCACACAAACACACACACGGGACTTTGCAAAGACAAATATTTTATACTTTTCAAACTGTATATTCTATCCCCTAACCCTATACACAGCCCTCACAGAAAACTTTCTGCATTTTTACATTTTCAAAAAAACATAATAGTATGTATGATTAGTTTGATTTATAAGCAAAATAATTTAAACGAAACATTTTGACCCACAACGTAGGGAATACCTGAACCACACACACACACATCATAAACCAGCCGTAAAGGATTAGTTCACTTCAAAATGAAAATTTCCTGATAATTTACTCACCCCCATCTCATCCAAGATGGAGCTCTAAATCAATGCAATTTAAAAGGGCATCGAATGGCTTCCGAGGGCTCTGCACGATCCCAGTCGAGGAATAGGGTCTTATCTAGTGAAACCATCTGTCATTTTCACAAAAAAACAAAAAAAACATTTATATACTTTTTTTAAACTTTTTTTTAAAGCGGAAAGGTCACGGTTGTGACGTACGTGGAAGTACCAACCCAGTGTTAAAACGAACATGTAAAGACTAAATCAAACGCCCTTAACAAAAATAAAGGTAAAAGAACGATGTCGGACAATTTGGACAAGTTGGAGGAGAACATGATATGCATTTTTTTTTTGCAGCTGCAGCAGCAGCACTGTGTCGGTACTCTACCTACGCCTGGCAGAAGCCCCTCCCATGATCTTTCCGGCGTGATGACGTCATACGCAGTGAAGAATAACAACACAGAAGTCGGGCATTTGAGGTTAAAAAGTATATAAATGTGTCTTTGTTTTAGAAAATGACTAATGGTTTCACTAGATAAGACCAAATTCCTCGGCTGGGATCGTGCAGAGCCCTCTGAAGCCCTTCGAAACTGCATTGATTGTCAACCTGTTGTTTGCCTTTGAAGTACGTTATGTGAAAAATCCTGGAATGTTTTCCTTAAACTTAATTTCTTTTCGACTGAAGAAAGAAAGGCATGAACATCTTGGATGAGATGGGGGGTGAGTAAATTATCAGGAAATTTTCATTTTGAAGTGAACTAATCCTTTAAGTTGGTTGCTGGTATAATTCTAATCTACCAGGCTGGTTTTGAGATGTTTTGGGCACTTATTTGGTATGTTTGCCTTTGTATTGAGATAGGACAGCACAGATAAATGACCAGAAGCAGAGTGGACACGAGACCGGGAGCCAGGACTCAAACTCGGGTTGACCCAAACAACCATGCTATATGTTGTAATGCTGCCAATGAAGTTATACTAATAAATACATTTTTAATACGTTTTGCTTAACCGCATCCTTAAGTACTATCAAGGCCAGTTTCGCCAATATCAATGCCTATATCAAATTGATTTTTTAATTAAAGGTCCCCTTCTTCGCGATTCCATTGTTCAAACTTTAGTTAGTGTGTAATGTTGCTGTTAGAGCATAAATAATACCTGTAAAATTATAAAGCTCAAAGTTCAATGCCAAGCGAGATATTTTATTTAACAGAAGTTCCCTTTCAAAGCCTACAGCGAACGGCTGGCTTGGACTACATCCTGGTACTTCCTTCTTTAATTACGTCAGTAGAGCAGTAGAACAGACTAACCTCCGCCCACAAAGAAACGCGAAAAAGGGGGCGCGGTCTTGTTGCTGTCCCACGTGGATAAGCGGACGGTCGCGTGGAGAAAAGGAACTGTTGCGTTGAGTGTGTTTATCGCCATGTCATCGAGACGCTGTTATTTTCATCCAGGAGTCAAATCACCTTTGTTTGGCTTTCCCAGGGACGCTGTAGAGATTATTGAACGCATACATCTCTCCGTTAAGAGGCGTGACCTTTCCCACGTGCGCTAAGCTGCTGTCGAATCACAACACAGGAACCGCTGGCACGTGCGCTAAGCTGTGGTCAAATCACAGCACAGGAACCGCTTGCACAATCAGAACTCGTTACGTGTTTCTGAAGGAGGGACTTTATAAAACAAGGAAATCACCAGCCGTTTTTAGGACAGTGGAAACAGCGGTATACAGATAAGTAAATAGTGTGAAAAATACTGTGTTTTTTTACACGCAAAACATGAACACATGTTATATTGCACACTGTAAACACAATCAAAGCTTCAAAAAAACACGAAGAACGGGTCCTTTAAAAAGAGCAATTATAGCCACTATAATTATTGAAAGTCATCATTATTTCAATTTAAATAAACAAATTATTAAAACGTAACATTATTACAACTTACAATTTAAATAAACATATCATTAAAGCTTAGATTAAATATTTCACATAAACCCCATTATAACAAATAGAAGATGTTTTCCTATTTCTGTCACATCTCTGTTTGAATGAGAACTGTCTGGTTGTTGTTTTCTAATTCAAAGTTTATGTTACACATTTATTTTTTATGGTAAACAAATAATAAAATCACTAGTTAAAACACTTAGGATCTGTCCTCCTAATATAACATCATCAAGCATTGATACTTTGGAACCTATCCACTAATCCTTGTTCATTTAATTTAAAGATTGGCAGAACGAGGACACACAATTAGCTTAGCAACATGTTAACGTCAAACTTCAGTTAAATCAAATGTGAGTCTGGAGTGTTTGGAATGAATAGAGAATATCAAATTAAAGTGCTTTTTTTCACTTGTGGTCACAACATCAGTCATCAAGTTCCAGAACTGTCACTTCTGGCAGCAAGGAACATGTTGGGTGTTCATAAAAATGTTCTCAGGAAGTGAAATCCTTGCTCTCTTAAATTCACCTGGTCTGTAACCTTTACCTTGTTAACTCAGAGACAGTGCTCTCCTCTTTTGACAGGCAACTGGAGAACAAATGTCACTCTCTTGAGTGAGTTTGCAAGTGGTAGAGTGTGTGTTTGTGTGTATGTCTGGGAATGTGTATGTATGCGATGGTGGAAAGGGTCGAGTGCAGCGAAGGCTCTGAAACTCGGGGAATACCTCGGGAGGGGGGAGGAGGGGGCGTTCCACGCCTGCACATCCAATAAATGGATTTCACGTGATAAGGCCATGTACCTCAGTTCGGTCCCGGAGAGTCAGCCCATCTCCCTTTCGCTCATCCCTACGTCCATCGGAGTCAGGAAATCCATTGTCGGAATTATGGGGAGCGGTTCAATAATTCAGATTAGCGCTCATGTTTATTAATGCTCTACATCTGTGCAAACAACGTGTCAAGCAGAGAGTTTATTGTAATTGCCAGAGCAAACAAAACCTGAAAGAAGCAATTTCCAGTTACAATGTGCCGTGCCAAGTAATGAGGCTATTGGCATTCCTGTCCAGTCATACTCACCGCAGTCTCTCCATCACTTCAACATCCAGTCTGATAGATACTTTTAAAAAGAATGGAAGTGCTGGCTAACATGTTAGACCACAAGAGGAAGAAGAATGATTCAAGATCATCATTGCTCCCTGGCCCCACTTGAAGATCGTACTAGTTTCCATTTAACATGACTTATTTCACCTTTTCATATGGAACTGTTCATTGCTGAGCTGTTGCAACAGCTGATTGGTGTGCTGATCACTACCAGGCTGCCGCTCCGACCAAATAAATAATATTTGGAGTGGCATATAGAGGAAAAAAGAAAGACAGTTATTAAATTGAAAATGTCGCTGGACGGCAGTGTAAGTGAAGGGAGCATGTTTCAGCCTCCCTCTGAATCCATCATTATTCCTTAATTGAATTCCAGTAGTAAATATTTAATTGAATAACAGCTTTGGATTTATTGAATTGCCCCTGGAACAGAGGCGAAGTGGCCCTCTTAACGTTCTTAAAGAAGTACATTGTTTAAAACATACATTTACATCATTTCAACTGTGATCACAGGCTGCTTTTAACAAGTGAGCAGAGCATGCAGGCTTTTTCAGCAATGCATGGGACTAAAATATGAATAAGCTTGTTACATTGGTGTCTGTTTTTTTAATTGCTAGTTTAAAGAGGCACAAGTTTTTTGTGTAATTTGGTGAAAAGGAATAAAAGCCAAGATGAGTAATTTGTAGTATGAGTATCTATTGAAGATTAGACAGCTCCTCCTTGAACTGCCACCTTAACGTGGTGGAGGGGTTTGAGTACCCGAAAGAACCTAGGAGCTATGTTGTCCGGGGCTATATGCCCCTGGTAGGGTCTCCCAAGGCAAAAAGGTCCTAGGTGACGGGTCAGACTAAGAGCAGTTCAAAAAACCCTTATGATGACCAAAAAAAAGAGGACCGTGACGTCGCCCGGTACGGCGCATCCGGGGCCCCACCCTGGAGCCAGGCCTGGGGTTGGGGCTCGTATGCGAGCGCCTGGTGGCCGGGCCTTCCCCCACGGGGTCCGGCCGGGCTCAGCCCAAAGGAGCGACGTGGGGACACCTTCCCGTGGGCCCACCACCCACAGGAGGGACCGTAAGGGGCCGGTGCAGAGAAGATCGGGCAGCAGTCGAAGGCAGGAGCCTAGACAACCTGATCCCTGGACACGGAAACTGGCTCTTGGGACATGGAATGTCACCTCACTGGCGGGGAAGGAGCCTAAGATTGTGCGTGAGGTTTAGAGGTTCCGACTAGAGATAGTCGGAATCACCTCTACGCACGGCTTGGGCTCTGGAACCACACTCCTCGAGAGAGGATGGACTCTTCACCACTCCGGAGTTGCCCATGGTGAGAGGCGGCGGGCTGGTGTGGGCTTGCTTATAGCCCCCCAGCTCTGCTGCCATGTGTTGGAGTTCACCCCGGTGAACGAGAGGGTCGTTTCCCTGCGGCTTCGGCTCAGGGATAGGTCTCTCACTGTTGTTTGTGCCTACGGGCCGAATGGCAGTGCAGAGTACCCGGCCTTCTTGGTGTCCCTGGGAGGGGTGCTGGAAAGTGCTCCGACTGGGGACTCCGTCGTTCTACTGGGGGACTTCAACGCCCACGTGGGCAATGACAGTGACACCTGGAGGGGCGTGATTGGGAGGAACGGCCCCCCTGATCTGAACCCGAGTGGTGTTCAGTTATTGGACTTCTGTGCTGGTTACGGTTTGTCCATAACGAACACCATGTTCAGGCATAAGAGTGTCCATCAGTGCACATGGCACCAGGACACTCTAGGTCGTAGGTCAATGATCGACTTTGTGGTCGTTTCATCTGACCTGCGGCTGTATGTCTTGGACACTCGGGTGAAGAGAGGGGCGGAGCTGTCAACTGATCACCACCTGGTGGTGAGTTGGATCCGATGGCGGGGGAGGAAGCTGGACAGACCCGGCAGACCCAAACGTACTGTGAGGGTCTGCTGGGAACGTTTGGCCGAGTCTCCTGTCAGAGAGATCTTCAACTCCTACCTCCGGCAGAACTTCGACCGGATCCCGAGGGAGGCTGGAGATATTGAGTCCGAATGGACCATGTTCTCCACCTCCATTGTCGCTGCGGCCGCTCGGAGCTGTGGCCGTAAGGTCTCCGGTACATGTCGAGGCGGCAATCCCCGAACCCGGTGGTGGACACCGGAAGTAAGGGATGCCGTCAAGCTGAAGAAGGAGTCCTATCGGGCGTGGTTGGCTTGTGGGACTCCTGAGGCAGCTGACATGTACCGGCAGGCTAAGCGGACTGCAGCCCGGGTGGTTGTGGAGACAAAAACTCGGGCCTGGGAGGAGTTCGGTGAGGCCATGGAAAAGGACTATCGGCTGGCCTCGAAGAGATTCTGGCAAACCGTCCGGCGCCTCAGGAGGGGGAAGCAGTGCCCTGCCAACGCTGTTTACAGTGGCGATGGGCAGCTGTTGACCTCAACTGGGGATGACCACGCGGTTTCATCTCTGCTCTTTGCGGATGATGTTTTCGTGTTGGCCCCTTCTAACCAGGACCTTCAGCATGCACTGGGACGGTTTGCAGCCGAGTGTGAAGCGGCTGGGATGAGGATCAGCACCTCCAAATCCGAGGCCATGGTCCTCAGTCGGAAAAGGGTGGTTTGCCCTCTTCAGGTTGGTGGAGAGTTCCTGCCTCAAGTGGAGGAGTTCAAGTATCTAGGGGTCTTGTTCACGAGTGAGGGGAGGATGGAACGGGAGATTGACAGACGGATCGGTGCAGCTTCTGCAGTAATGCGGTCGATGTACCGGTCTGTTGTGGTGAAGAAAGAGCTAAGCCGTAAGGCGAAGCTCTCGATTTACCGGTCAATCTACGTTCCTACTCTCACCTATGGTCATGAGCTTTGGGTCATGACCGAAAGGACAAGATCCCGGATACAGGCAGCCGAAATGAGTTTTCTCCGCAGGGTGGCTGGGCGCTCCCTTAGAGATAGGGTGAGGAGCTCAGTCACTCGGGAGGAACTCGGAGTAGAGCCGCTGCTCCTCCACATCGAGAGGGGTCAGCTGAGGTGGCTCGGGCATCTGTTCCGGATGCCTCCTGAACGCCTTCCCGGGAAGGTGTTTCGGGCATGTCCAACCGGGAGGAGGCCCCGGGGAAGACCTAGGACACGCTGGAGGGACTATGTCTTCCGGCTGGCCTGGGAACGCCTCGGTGTACCCCCGGAAGAGCTAGAGGAAGTGTCTAGGGAGAGGGAAGTCTGGGCATCTCTGCTTAGACTGCTGCCCCCGCGACCCGACCCTGGATAAAGCGGAAGAAGATGGATGGATGGATGGAGATTAGACATTAGGTTCAAGCTGTTGCACTGTGAGGCATTTCATGCCATCTTCTTGCAGCCTTGATATATGTTTCTAAGTTTCTCTCATGGACACCTAATTTCGGAATCCACTTTTCCATTTTCAAAATGTTATGCTGTGGTTCAGTGCTCAAAGTGGGCACCACTTTTTATGTTTCCATCTCATTCACTTGCATGGCTAATGCCATAATTATGGGATACTTCAAGGATGCAGATTTAACCACACATCATCCAGAAACTATAGATTTTTTAATCAGCCAGACTGTTTATTAAGGTAACAATCTTTCGTTTCCTTTCTGCCCTCATTTTAAGCCTTAAATAATTAAGCATTTTGGCTTTTTGTTATTGGTTAATTCAGACTGACACTGCCCTGCAAATTTATGGGCCACACTTTTTACTTTTGTAATATTATTAAGGCGAGTAGAATGAGTATGCAATATGACCAATATTTTGTATTGCAGTATAATGGTGCGTTCACACCGGACGCGAATGACGCAAATAAATCTCACTATTCACGCGAAGTTGGACGCTTGATAATTTTGAATTTGCCCCCAGAAATTTGCTTCCTTCGCGCATGATATTCACTTCACAACAGACGTGAATTGGCATCATGGGAGGGGCTTCTACCAGGCGGTTCATCTCGTTGAGAAACGGCTGACATGGGCTGTGTTTACACATCTTTTTTGTTAAAATACTACTGTTAATGTGTGACAAAACATAGTTTTAAGACTTTTTCAGGCGATAATGTAGTTGTTTAAAGCTCAAATCTGTGGTTTATTTATAAAAAGAGTGCCTATTTGAAAATGTTATCTGCCGTTTTCGGAGTTGTGAGATCCAGGTGATCAGCAGCGCTCAGCGCTCATTAACCCCGGCGAGAGCAGCCTTTCCTCGGCTAGTCCTTCAGACATTTGCCGCTGGCTCTGATGTCTCTGTGGTGTCTCGAGCTATAATTCGTCTTGTGTATATGTAACGGACGATCTTTGGTCTCATGGATCTATAATTTGTTCCCTGGCAAATCGTTTAGGCTGAGGACAAAGTGAAGTTGCATTACTTTTTTATTTTTAGGCTATTTAACTTTACGTTACTGTTGTAGCCTACTAGCACTGACTTTGAATATTTGACTGAATTGTTTGCTTTATTTCATGTATAGCTTATTATACCTTTTACTTATACTTTTGTATTATTGATCATACATAAATTTGCATTGAACAAAAAGAGACTGGGTTGTGTTTCATGTCATTTAATGTTATCACAGTGATAATCATATGCACACTTGTCTGAACCAGATATTAATATATGATTAATATAAACCATATGACTTTCTCCTCATTGTTGTCACTACTAGAGCAAGCTCCTGATTGGTTAACACGGTGCGAATATCCACCAAAGAATATCGCCATTCGTGCGAATCACGTGTCAAACGCTCAATTCGCTCAATTCGCGCTGTGTCATTTGCGCAAATCGCGTCACTCTGCGATGACACCGCAATGACACCGCAAATCGCTCAGCAGAATGTCTATTCAAGTCTTTGCATTGACTTGACATGTAATTAACTCGCGCGGAACGCTTCATTCGCATCCGGTGTGAACACACCATAAGGCTTTTGGTCAAGGTAAAAGAATATCTTGATATATTTTTTTAGCTTGAAATTCAAGTAATATTTTAAATATTACATATACACATACTGTTCAAAAGTGTGGGGGTTTGGGAAGACTTTTTAATGATTTTAAAATAACTGTTTTATGCTCACCAAGGCTACATTTAAAAAATACAGTGATTTCACCAAACCACCAATTCCTCAATTGGCTCCAACCATCAACTCAGATCCACCTTGGATCGTCCAGTCTCCAGCTCTTCCTTGGTACGAGGAAGGTGGCTCCACCTTGGGCCACTGAGCCTGTCACTCCACCTCGTGCCGCTAGCTTCTCCTTGGCTCCTCCTTCACCTGGCTCCTTTGCTTGGGACTGTTGTCCTCACGACTTCACCGGGCTCCCTCTGCCTTCTGGCTTTGCCGTAGTCAGTCGTCGCTCTGCCTATGGCATGGATTTCTGGGGCCTTCAGCTGCACTTCTTCCATCCACTCCTTTGGCTCATGCTCCGCCTTCCCTACAGCTCCACCTTAGTCTTCCGGCATCCTGGCTCCACCCTGAACATTCGTCACCACTCCGCCTGGGTCTCCACCTATATCAGCTCATAGTCTCATTCTGTCACTCCACTGGTTCCACCTGCCAAGTCTCTGACAAAATTTGCTGAATATTAGGTGTGATCAGGCCATTGAATTCTTGTGCTCAGAATAGATCCTATATAGATCTACATTTTTACTGTCTGGGGTGGTCCTATCGTGTTGAATGGAAGTCTATTTACAGATCCTCTTCCCCCCTCATGCTGTTGATAAACGTGTTGTGGCTGCAGTTTCAGCTAAAGGCTGTGTTTATGCCATCACTATGGCAATGCCTACCTGCATTTGTCACTGCCACATGTGCACCGTCAGCTACAGACCAGGTGCCATTAATCAGAGAAACATACGTGCTATTCACATATGAGGAGAGCGGAGGTGACAAGTGCGGATGCTGGATTGACTAAACAAGCTGGAATCTATTTATTGTGCATATTTCTCTGCTTAGAACACAAGAGATGTTGAAGCTGACAGGCAACATTACAAATATCAAGTTTGAGGTTGAAATGTGGCCACTGAAACTTACCTAACAGCTTTCATCACGCTAGTATCTGTGTTACTGTACAGCGACTGTGCGTGGATTTGCTCCTCTACTGTTAACCTCAAACAGACACCTCCTTAAATCAATATACGGGATGTTTAGGTAATTGTGTTTTCATGGGGGAAAAACAAAGCAGAGGTGGCATTTTCAGATTTATTCTTGTGCGAGAAACATTTGCGTCACCTTGTGAATTTCCTCAGATTCACTCTGTCAAAGTGCTGTTGTTTGCATCATTTAACACTCTCATTTTAGAAAAGATGATGCAGTTGATTCAGAGGCACGAGAATGACATCAACATATGATGATGAAGAAACAAGTCACTCGAGTTTCAGCTTGCAATTTGCAGCCATTTTGCTGGTTGTAGATTGTAACCAAATCAATGGATCTATTGCTGGGGAGATGTTGAAGATATGTCTATGTATCACTTAATTTAGGTGTGCCATTATCTTTGCATAAATGTGCACCTTGTCATTATTTATGGCTTAATTAGCATGGTGCTTAATTACATTTACATTAATCAAGGAGACAGAGGAGGCGCATGGGGGGACACTTTAAACATGTTAAATACACTGTACTTTATTAGTCACAGAATTTGCAGACCACATACATCACTGTAATTTGTTGATTAGATATGGCTGATTAGATATGGCCACCGAAGGCACGTTCCATTACAGACTAGACCTGGCTTGATACTCAATCGACTTCTCCAGCACACACATAAGCCTCTGCTTGGCCTGATCTGTACTATGTAAATGTTTAGGAAATGAATTGGACTCCAGCATAACTTTTCCCATCTTCTAATTTCAGCAATCGGTTTGTATTACCCAAATGGAGCATGTATGGATGTATGTGTGTGTATCTGTCCTGTTAGTGTGTAATGGAGGGCTGGCTGTGTTTGCTCCCCTGCGGGGCAATGCAGGCAACGGGAGACGCCCGGACGGACTCAGTTTAATTAAACCTGTATTAATGGAGGCTGCCATGTAGTGGGGAAGGTCAGTCCCCACGGAGAGGTGGATCTAAATGCACACACACACACACACACACACACACACACACACACACATACACACACACGCACGCATGCACGCACACACACACACACACACACGCACGCACACAGAGCTATTTAAATGGGGACATTTTTGTTGTTTCATAAAAGCTAATTATGATATCTTTAGACTAACGATAAAAGAAAAAATTCAGGTTTTTAGAATAATTCATAAAACTAATTTAGAAAAAATTAAGATTGCGTCATCAAAAAGTTTTTTTCAGAAAATTATCCATAAAACATTCTAATATGCTGATTTGGTGCTCAGTTATTATCCATTATTTTTGGTGCTCAGCAATTAATAATGATTCTTATTATTATCAATTTTAATACCACAGTATATGTCACTTTTCCCCCCAAATAATGACATAAATGTAAATGAATTTAAAAATGTATAACTTGTTAGATGACAGATATTGAATTAATACTAGAGCTTTTCTCTGGACTGATTTTTTTGCCATTTTTGTAATATTTTTTTAACCAGCTGGTCCCAAAATCATTTTAATGAATTTATGTAATTTTACTCAAGTTCACATTAACCACATTTTAAGCATAATAACCAGAAAGTGTTCACACAGTTTGTACTTTTTTATGTGTTCAAATACCTTTTAGATCCATTGTATAATTCATATACTCTTTCTCCCCCCCCCACACACACACACACATCAGCAAGAGAGTATATAGAGAAGGTGAGCTTCCACTAAGAGGATTCCTGCGCTCGCCCTGCTGGAGCTCAGGCATTTGAGAAAAAAGACACTGCATTTGCACCGTGAAAAATCTATGATTAGGAGCACCAGCTAAACGAGCCATGCAAATGAACTGAGCTCTCCCCCTTTTTCTTTTTTGGACTCCGTTTCTTAAACACGCACACACAAAATCCGGCTGTATTTCCCCGTCTGTCAATAAGAGATGATCTGTCGGACACAAGTATTACGTCTTGACAGGAGAGCTTTGTTACTCTTTAATGTGTATGCCATAGGTGCAGTTTCAGACATAAGTGGTTTCAGGATTATTGACAGCAGACTGTCTCCTCTCAGTAAAACGTGATAAGTGTTCTGCTCAAATCCTTTTTATGTTGCAGTAAAACACACTTATTCAAAGAGAAAAGCCACTGTCATGATGAATACATCACAGTCTCACTGCGGACAGTGCTATCTTACATCTCTGTAAGCTTCCTATAATTAAGGACAGTAAACCTACTGCTGTTGTTATAAAACCAATATTTTACTACCTTGTTAACAAATACTCTGCACAATTGCACCAATTTTTTTCCAGAATGAGGCTGGAGCTATAACCTGGCAGTAAAAAATAAATAAAATAAAAGAATAAAAAAAAGAATATGTGAGAAATGGAGGTCTGAATTGAAGTAAAGCCCAAAAGAGTGTTTTTCTACCTTATTAGTTTTTTTCACAAAGGGAAAATGACTGTAATGGCTGAATGACATCTCTTCTATTCACTGCATTTGCTTGTCGTTTTTGCCGTTGACCCCCCATCACAATGCAGGAGACGAGCAGCAGCGGACAAGCTGCGTCATGTTATCAATTCATGCAACATGACAAACTAATAACAACAGGGAACAAACAAGTATTTGGAAAGGCAGTGTAGCAAATGGAAATGCACAATCTATGGATTGTCTCCTGTGAATGAGATGGAGGGGTGCGAACAGTGGCTGTGTTATCGCTTAATAATGTGGTCTGTCACACGAGTATGGACAATCTTGATGAGTCTAATTTATGTTCATATTTTAAGCTAACTGTACTTTTATTTATTGTTTTATTTAGCTGTCATTAGGTGGAAACTGAAATGTACTGTAATGCTCAAAAAGGTCAATCACAAATGCACAACTGCAATTAATTCCTCTTCTCTACCTAACAGGCAGTTTCAGTAATTATCTACACATAATTCTAATATATATATATATATGTTTTATACAAGTTAGGTAATAATAACTTCTTTAAAGGTGAAGCGTGGGACTTTTTATTGTATCCCATGCAGCATAATATGCTTAGACAACTATAAGTACTGCGCAATTTTCTCTCAATAACAAAATAAACACAACACAAATGACAGCAGAAAAAAAGAGTTAAGAAAGCATCTGATCATAGTGATGTGCATATGTTTGCATGAGCTGTACAATTCACCACTCCTGTCAAGTCACGTTTATTTATACCACTTGCTCTAAAGCACGCAGCTTTCAGCATTAAACATGAAAAAACTGTCAGTTTCGCTTTCAATTACAATTACAATTCTACAATAAAGCAGCTCTCCATCGTGTTTATGTTTTTACTGGTGTCTGACCTCGGTTGACTGAACAGACGAAATGAACAGGAGATTTCCACGTCACAAAGAAGCAAATAATCGTCATGGGCCAATGGTAATTTGAAGGTGTCTGCCAGCCAGAGTGAACTTTTCCAGAAAGTTTGCTTTGGCAAACGGACCCACTTATTAGGTGGCCATAACAACTATGTACTAACATTTAAATTAAAAATTTGATACCATGCACTTATTGTGTACATACATGTTTTTACATTGTATTTACATTAAAAAAATTACCTGCATGTAATAACATCTGTAATTAATTTCTGTAATTACATTTATAATTATTCTGTTGACACTTCCCTTACACCTAACCCTTACACCTAACCCTATCCTTAAACTTACCCATACCACCACACCTGTCCCTAACTTTACCCATATCCCACCTCATTGTCAGCTATAGTGTTTTGCAATACAATAAGTGAGTGGACTATTGAAATATAGTGTAACCGGCAAGCTATTTCAAAACTTAACATAAATCGATTTCAAGCTTCCAAACAAACTATATCCAAATATATCGGGGCCTTGACACAGCTACACCTGCTCAACAAATTGCATGCGTTTGGGGCATCACTCACTGCACTTGACTGAACTTTTGGAGCTTTAAAGGGTTAGTTCACCCAAAAATGAAAATTAGCCCATGATTTACTCACCCTCAAGTCATCCTAGGTATATGACATTCTTCTTTCAGACGAATAAAATCGGAGATATATATTAAAAAATGTCCAGGCTAATCCAAGCATTATAATGGCAGTGAATTGTTGCATCGTTTTTGAAGTCAGTAAAAGTACATCTGTCCGTCATATACAGAAACTGCTCCACACGGCTCTGGGGGGTAAATAAAGGCCTTCTGAAGCGAATCGATGAATTAAAAATATCCATATTTAAGTAAATTATCTAGCTTCCAGCCGATCGATTTACGGAAAAAGTGTAGTGCCTCTCGCAGTTCAAAATGCTTACGCTACATCTGATGACATTGCACACCAGTTACACTCGTCAGACGTAGCATAAGCATTTTGAACTGCGAGAATCAGTTTTAAATATGGATATTTTTCTAACACAAACGCATCGATTCGCTTCAGAAGGCCTTTATCAACCCCCTGGAGCCGTGTGGAGCAGTTATAAGATGGACAGATGCACTTTAATGGACTTCAAAAACGATGCAGCAATTCACTGCCATTATAATGCTTGGATTACACCAGGAATTTTTAAATATAACTCCGTTTTATTCGTCTGAAAGAAGAATGTCATATACACCTAGGATGACTTGAGGGTGAGTAAATCATGGGCAAATTTTAATTTTTGAGTGAACTAACCCTTTAAT
This sequence comes from Gobio gobio, assembly GCF_949357685.1. NCBI lineage: Eukaryota > Metazoa > Chordata > Actinopteri > Cypriniformes > Gobionidae > Gobio > Gobio gobio. The sequence goes on along the minus strand of NC_137110.1, from coordinate 36,584,194 downwards.
AAGAATTAATCTATATTTAATTTATTATTTATGCAGTGAGAACTGAAGTGTTTGATAACTTTTCAATTTCGGTATATGTCCTACCTGTTAGATCAAATATTTAAAATACTGTCTGTTTACTGTCTTTTTTTTTGTTTGTTTTCTACATTAATTTAGAGACTAAGGGCCCTATCTTGCACCCAGCGCAATTGACTTTGTACACCGACGCATGTGTCATTCCTATTTTGCACCCGCGCAAAGCGCGCTTTTCCCTCCACAGAAGCACGTCGCTAAACTAGTGAATGAACTTGCGCTACCTGGGCGGTTCAGCGCAAAAAAGGAGGCGTGTTCCGGCGCAAACAATCCCTGGTGCTATTTTGCTGTTCCATTAAACAATTGCGCCACTGACCAGAAAAAACCTAGTCTAAAGTCAGTGGCGCGTTGCGCGTTGTTCATTATGCTATTTTAAGGGCGCATGCTTGACCATAATGTATAGCGTGCACAACGCGCATACACTTTGCTCATGTAATCTACACAGATGCAACAGTTATTTTTGCAAATCATAAATTGTTACACTAAAAAATATTAACACATGAGATGACGGAAATCATTGTGGTGTGCCACGAAGATGTGAAAAAATAGGCATAAATCTAGCTTACAAATTATTCAGGCTAATTGCAGTCTAATAATTAAGGAGACCTGTTTGCCCAATAGTGGCAACTTCTGGCAAGACATATATGTATATAAGGACATCTAACAAATTGGTTTGTCCGTCAAGAACCAGGAAAAAAAATCGGTGAGGGTGGACGCAGCGATGTCCTCTGCTGGCGTCAGGTCCTGAGTTTAGGCAGATCCACCTCCCGTTACACGGCGTGCCCGATTGATGCTGGCAAGCTTGGACTTTCCCCGTCTTCTGATGTCATTGTAGCGCTTGCGGCACTGGTGTGACGTCCTGGGGATGCCAGCTGATGAAACAATTGTGGCTATTTCCTCCCACGCCTGTTTAACCAACGCTATTTTGGGTGGGTTTCTCCCATCCCCATACAACACAACTTCTCTGTCTTTCACTGCTCTTACAAGAACATCAGTCTCCTCGGCTGTGAACCGCTCTTGGCGTGCGCCTGGTAAATACGCCATAATAATAGCAATCCATAATGGAACTTGCGCACCTGCTTTTTACAGGGAATGTTGGATGACGCTCTGATTGGTTTATTCACGTTACGCCCAAACCACACCTATGAATAATGAAGCTACTTCAGACCAACCCATTTTAGATTTGCGCCGGGCGCAAGAGCCATTTATCTCGCCGGGAAAATAGCAACAGCGCCGAGACCCGCCCACAAAGTTACTTGCGCTTCGCGCTTTGACACTTGCGTTTCAGATCGTTAAAATAGGGCCCTAATTGTGAAATTATTACAATATAAAAATATATTAAAAAACTTTAATGTTAGGTGCGATTTAATTAGTTGTTTTTTTATCGATTGACAGCACTAAATACAGTATAATATAATATAATATAATTAATATAATATAATATAATATAATATAATATAATATAATATAATATAATATAATTAATATAATATAATATAATATAATATAATATAATATAATATAATATAATATAATATAATATAATATAATATAATATAATATATTTTTAAATGGGCAAAAATTCACTTTATTCACTTTATTTTGATGATCCTTTCAACACATTTTGTTGACTATAAGTAACTTTGTTATAATGTCTGCTAACTCTCTTTATGGACATGTACTTGAAAAGTTACTTATAGTCAGTAGAATGTCTGTTGGAGGACCATCACAATAAAGTGTTAGTAGATATTGAGTAGACAGTCTACTAATGCGCTGTCTAATGAGAGTTAGTTGACATGTCACTTGAACTGAACGTTCAAAAGGGACCATCAAAATAAAGTGTTACCCATTCTTTCTCTACAGGACAAGAATTGATTGCAGGTAATAAAGAGGTTTCCTCATTGTGTGTAGCTTGTTACCATCTCCAGACTCATGCTATTATCTCTAGAGATATCAGCAGACTTCATGAACCTTCCCTATACATAACCCAAACTGGACACCCCATACTGTCCCAACAAAGGCGTTATGGTGACAAGTTAGAGTGTGGGCATTTGTGGAAGTTTGACAGCATTTGGCAAGTGTTCATTTCTCTGTTCAGCTGCACTGACCTTGTGTGAGAAATGGTGTCAGCCTGTTAAACACATCTGTGGTTGAAACACGGAGGGAGAAACATGCAGCAGCCACACCATCAATACCGGGTCAAACGTCAGACACAATAATTATAATCATCCAGCGACCTCACAGAGTCGTGAGCATGTATGGCTGTCATTGTCATAGTACCTCTCCTCTTAGCTCTGTTTTGAGGAGGGGGGTCAAATCCCAGTGTAAATGTGATCTGATGTTCAAAGTATATCCTGTCATCTTCTGTCTTCAATATGTAATTGCTCCAGTACTATTGCTAGCCCATTTTCAGAGCTTGTGGCAATTACAGAAATACAATGAGTCCCCTCTCTCTCTCTCCTTTTCTCTCTGTCTCTCTCTGCTGAACGTATGTACTAATTCGCAATAAAGTGCTACAGCTGTCACTGCATTTTCTGCTCTGTTACTTCAATAAATTGGAACTGCAAAAAATAGGAAAAAAATTGGTGTATTGCATTATGGGCCGCCTCCAGTGTGTGAGCCTTCTCTCAAACACAATTTGTACAATTCTATTTCCCCTAGATGAGAAAGTGTAGCTTGTCATTGCTGGACTGGACAAATATTCATGAATCAGTTGATAATGGATTCCATTTGTCAAGAAATAATAATTTTAGATTAGGGAACTTTTTTTTTTTTTTACTTTCAAACCACACATTTGGATTGGTTGATATTGGATGTATTGGTGCTGTGGGAGAAGAAGTCAACATATAATATTATGTATAAAACTATGAATTACTGTCACTAGAAATGAATGGTTAATGGAATCATTAACTGTGCAGCAATACTCGCAAACTGGGACAGTGGTGTGTGTCTGTGCGGTAAACGCATGTGTGTGTGTGTGTGTGTGTGTGTGGGTGGGTGGGTCAGGTTTAGTCAGCATTGAGGGGACCAAATGTTTCTAAAAGCAATGGTGGACAAACAAAATATTTTTCTCTATTATTACATTTTCACTTTTGGAAACTTTTATAACATAACAGTACTTTGTATTCAATTTTTTACCCCACATTTCAGATGAAAAAAGAAAAGAAAAAGAAATGTCACTCTATGTTATTTTGAAGTGAGGCAATGAAGTAAAGTGAGGTGATGAATCATTATTTTGAGCCAAATCTTTTCAACCAACCTGTTGAGATGCAATTAGTGTCCAATTTATGCTGTACCATTAAAGATGATTCTTTTTAATGAACCTGTCTAATGAACTGATTCACAAATCACAATTTGGTCATGTCTGACTCAGGACTAACATGATCCTTAGAGCATGTGGACGAGTTGACTGATTGGGCAAGTTTAAACTCCCACTATAATGAAGAATTTTGATGTTGTTCATTGTATATGGCAATCGTGTATATATATAAACTAGTTTTAAATAGCTAAGTTGTTTAAGAGCTACACTCTAAAAAAAAAAGGTTCTATATGGCACCAAAAAAGGTTCTTGGCTCGTAATCATAAGGGAACCTTTTTAAGAGCTATATGCACCAATTTTGGTGCTTCAGTGGATCTTCAGCGGTTCTTCAGAGGTTCTTCACCGGTTCTTCACCGGTTCTTTGACTAAAGTGCTATATAGCACGGCTAACTAAGGTGCTATATAGCACCCCTACCATATACAGAACATGTTAAGATATGGTGCTATATAGTACCAAAAGTGGTTCCTATATGATCACGACGAAGAACCATTTTTGGTGCCATATATAACTTTTTTTTTTTTTGAGTGTATGAACATGCTTAAGACCACATTTCACCATCATATATTGCTGTTGTTTTCGTATTTGTTTGTACACATACACCCATTTTGTTAAATAAAAGAAACCAGGGCTTATTTGTATATCCTGCATAATGCACTATATTAAAATAATGTCTGCACCAAGTAATCATTCTAATTGACTACTGCTTTCTTGTAGACATCTCATAATAATTCATTATAATGTCAGACTGAGCTCTACCAAATTAAGCTCAATCCAGCCGTAGAAAGAGAAACTCTTTATGAATGAATGAACGAATGAATGAAAGAATGAACAATACTACTACTACTACTACTACTACTAATAATAATAATAATAATAATAATAATAAATCCTTATTATTAGTAGTATTGTCAATAGTTTAACAACATTAAAAAGTACTTTTCTAAAATAAATATTTATACTTACTGGAGTAATATTTAATTATTTATGTTATTTATATACCTTTTCCACCACTGCCTGCCTAACTATAAAAATCTTCATTGAGGGGATCGTCCAATGGTAATCATGAGAAAATCAGTTTAATTCAATTAAATCAAATATAAAATATATAAAAAAATGATTATAATAATATAATTATCTCATTAGCCCTGCAATAGGCTCCATCATCTCTGTGACTCTACATAGGACAAGCAGTCTGGAGAATGGATGGGTGGATCATTAGCTCAGTATACAACAGTATAAGTCAAAGGAAAGTTCCCACTATGATAGAAAAAGGTGTGTGTGTGTGTGTGTGTGTGTGTGTGTGTGTGTGTGTGTGTGTGTGTGTGTGTGTGTGTGTGTGTGTGTGTGTGTGTGTGTGTGTGTGCGTGCGCAATATGACATTAAGAAAGATCCTCTCTGGGTGTCTGACCTGTAACCACAGCTCTTTTTGTTGGGTAACAGAGATAACAGGGTAACAGGGAGCAGCTGTAGGACCTCTAAAGCTTTTCTCACAATGCACAGTGTGTGTGTGTGTGTGTGTGTGTGTGTGTGTGTGTGTGTGTGTGTGTGTGTGTGTGTGTGTGTGTGTGTGTGTGTGTGTGTGTGTGTGTGTGTGTGTGTGTGGCACAGTGTATGTGTTTGTGGAAGGGTGCACAACTGAATATCTGGAAGAACTGACAGTAGCGTCTCTGTGCAGTGAGCTTCTCACAGCAGGCGAAGAAGGAAAACAGAGAGAGCGAGGAAGAGAGAGAAAAAGAGGAACGTTTCTTGTTAGGGATCATTTATTAACTGAGATCATCTCTTCGTTGGCCTCAGGGTAATAACTAATGTCAATGGCAAATTTCACAGTTGTCTAGAGAAATGAATTAAATTTGCAATAAAAGGCCCTTTGGCTTGTTGTACATGCTCATTTATTGGAGTTGGTGAACTAGGACTGTAAAGCAACTGCGAACACTGCCTTCATTTCCCCTCTTGTGAAAACGTGACCTTTTTCTCTCATTATTGTGAGGAAAGGATGGAGAGTTTTGTAGAAAGAAAGGGGCATGGTTGTTCTGGGGGCCGGCCGAGTGCGTTACCTCACACTCACAGCCGCTAATGAGTCTTATGGATGGTATTCCAGCGTTTAACCATGGCTGCATTTACATCTAACCTCGCTCCACTCTTGGTCCACTATTCATCGCTTTCCCTTCACACTTTGTCTGTGATTCAATGGGTGTGATTTAGTGTGTGTGTGCGCGTGTTTATGTGTGTGAGCAAAGGAGAAGGGAAGAGAAAATGTGTGTGTGTGTGAGACGTGAATTAGAGATTAAAACTCTAAAGTATTCTCTAATCCAGGCATTGAGGGTTAGCAGTGTGAGGAGTGAGAATGGAGTGAGCACAAAGGCTCCCCGCGGCCCCAGACTCACGCCATCACCGCTGCTCCTGACGGCCACACAAAAAAGCCTCGCACACCCCCCGGCCCCACCTCGGCCCGCGAAAAAAGCCTGTCAGCTCTCTTCCATGCCCCCGCTAACGCTCAGCCCCCCAGCAGTCGGGACGGTAGGGGTGGGGAACGGGCTTTAAGAATAGACCCAAAAATTAGGCGAGTTCTCTCCTCTCGCGCTCCTTTTTCGTTCCCTTTCTCTGAGGACAGATGACAAATAATGGCGTGATTGAGCCTGTGTTTCAGTCACACATGTCCCCCCGTAGCCAGCTGCCAGTGGGGAGCAGTAGGAGAGGTTAATTGAGGAAAGGGTTATGAAAATAAAGCGCAAGAATCACTCGGATTCTGCTCAAAGAAGAGGAAAAACGGCATCCTGTCAAATAATGCTCGGCACAAAAGAGGAGAAATCAGGAGCACAACACGGCAAACAGCCGCAGAAAACAAGTTACTGTCTCCGCTGGGATCGCAGAGTCACATAGCGAGCATTAAAATTAGAGATTCTACAAAAACGGCGGTGGCAATATGAAAAGAGAGAGGAAATTCTGAGGCACAGAATTATTCAATAATAAATAATTTCATTCCACAGAATTGGAAAATCAGCCAACATTCTATGGCCACCATTTTATTCCCCTCCATCACATTTTGAGAGATAAATGTAACATTTAGCTGTTAATTCCAGCATCTGAAGTGTTCGTCTTCAGATGATTTAATTGCCCTGCAATTTTCTCCTGTCAAAAAAGCATCGTGCACCTCTGATGAGAGAGAGCGAACAGGAGTGTGAGAGTTAATTAGCGACCTCGTTAGAGACCTGGAAGTGTCTGGTGCGTCTCGTCCCTTCTCACTCTTTCTGTCCCTCTCGTTCCCACACGTAACAAGAAATCCTTTCTTTCTTTTTGTACTGTAATCAATGCTGCCTTCAAGTGCACCTGGGAAACTCCTTTGGGCATTTGTTATTAAAACATGTCATGAATTCAAGGAGGAAAAAAGAATGCAGGACATGTTTCTATAATTTTTTATAATCTTTTACAATAATTTTTTTAAATAAAATGTTTACTTCACTATCACTTATGTATAGTATCATTTTTTTAACAAAAACATTTATTTTTATTAAAGCAAAACATGAATACATAATTTACTATAAACTTTCATTAACACATTCATATTTTGCAGTGCAAAACAACCCAAGTTGGGTTGAAAATGGACTAACCCAGCAATTGGGTTGTTTTATGCAAACATTTAACCCAACCGCTGGGTTAAAACAAACCATTTACTGGGTTAAAACAACCCAATTGCTGGGTTTGTCCATTTATAAACATGTTACATGTCCTTACTATAGTAATAACAGTAAATTGTTCATAATTACAGACAACTAACCCTAAAAAAAACTCATACATGCTAATGCATGCATGCTAAGTACATATCACTCAGTATTTAACAGTATTATGGACCCACTTTATATAAGGTGGCCTTACTATGTAATAAGATTTTAATTAATCATTGGATACAATGCACTTATTGTGTGCATACATGTTTTTACATTGCACTTACATTTGAAAAAATTACCTATATAGTTACATTTATAAATACACAGTTGACCTTTCCCTTACACCTAACCCAATACCCTTAAACTAACCCCTACCACCACATCTGTCCCTAACTTTACCCGTATCCCACCTCAATATCAGTTATCCCAACTCAATATCAAAAAAGTGTTTTGCAATACAATATGAACAAAATAAGTACATTGTACTTATTTTTTGATGTAAGTACATAGTAGTTAAGGCCACCTAATATAAAGTGGGGCCAGTATTATTATTACACTAACAAGGACACCTTAAAATAAAGTGTAACCACTCATTATTTTGTTATAGCGCCTTATTCAAATACAGCCTGAAAATTAAAGACACTTTGCACAAACACCCCCTTTCCTGTCACAACTCATCTAGAATTTTGATAATTGATCATTCATGTGCTTGGAAATCATAAATATGTTATTCCTTATTCCACTTTCAGCCGCACACATTACAAAATCACCTGAGGCTGGATGTACAGTTAACAAAAACTTCAGACTGGCTAGTCAAATCAACAATACATAAATAAATAGCAGTGTTTGAAAACATATGTATGCATGTGTTCCAGTATGCATGTGGACACCGTGTTAGTGTCAGGGGCCGTTTACACAAAATCATTTTCAACTAAAAACGGAAAACGTTTCATGCATTTTTGCCTGTTCATTTACATGACAATGGCATTTTTGGGGCCTAAACAAACTTTTGAAAACAGGTTTCACAGTTCAAGTTTTTGAAAACACTACTGTTATTGCCTAAAACGTGAATTTGTGAAAACAGTGATGTCATGCACATGCGTATTACGTGTGCAGTCTATCCACCTTATTTTTTCAATGCGTAAGGCGTTTTGTTAAAAGCTAAAAATAAGCGAATCACACCGGATGCCAGACACATTAAAATTACAAATGGCCGCGTTCGCTCTTACTTGAAAAATAAGGTGGATAGGCACATAGGATTGACAAATTGACATCACCAACTACTGGCCTGGCAGCATAATACAACATTTTTAGTCATTTTCGCGGATTCATGTGAACGGGGATCGTTTTGACAATGTTGTCTTCTGTACGTGAAAAACGCGAAGGAAAAACGTTTCTGTTTTTAGTACATCGCTGTCGTGTAAACATACCCTCAGCTGGCTCTGACATGGCCTCATGGGATAGTGTCCATCATATGCACATTTTATAATCTCAGCAGAAGTACACTTTTGTGCTACAGTTTTATGAAGACTCTGTATATGGACAATATATGTTGGCAGGAAAGGTATCCATGAATGCGGGGACTGTGTCTGGGCATCCCAGAATTGAGTGGGATTTATACTGACCTGTCTGCAGCGGGCTGTTGCAGGGAGACGTCTAGACCTCTCTGCAGAGGTAATAAAATGATTAGGAGGCGATGACGGATCTTGCTGCTAGTTGATTACAGCTGAACTGTCTCATGAGTAGGGGCTAATTAGCTGAATGAAGTGAATGGAAAGGCGCAGTGTGGCTCTGCAGTGATGCTTGGAGTTCTGAACCACCTCACAGATTCAAATCTATACTTTTACCCATCAAGCGCCTTTCAGAGTCGCTCAAAGACTAGGGCTCAGAACCAGGATTACGCCCAGGTACAGGTTTAGGCCCAGACTCAGGATTAATCTAAAGCTCAGGCTCAGTCTCAGGATGAGATTTAAGCAATGGCTCAGTGTTATGTGTATACGGTCTCGAGCTCAGACACATACATTCAGATATAAGGAATCAGTCATGAGATATTGCATGATCCATGTTTGGTTGCCTACAAAAATAACAAATATGATTTTCTGACAGGTCATATTATATATCAGGCTGAAAGAACATATGAAACCTCTGCATAGTTATAAGAAAAGAGAGAAGGGAAGACAGTGACACCTGATATCACACTGCCATAACACTGTAGCTAAAATTAAAAGATTTAATATGCAAATGAAAAGGTAGATAATGAGGACACCAATATCCAAAGGACCAACTAAAGAAACTATTCTTTAGCTCTGGCACACTAAAACTGGAATATTATGAATAAATAAGAACTTTTCCCTTGATTATCAAGGCTGCTTTTATCGTGGGCTTGACTCGCAGAGCACTCTGCTCTCTCAAACGCCTCTCATATGTCCAGTGGCAAAGTGAATAACATGACAAATAGCTTCAAACAGGCGGAAAACATGCAAATACTGCAGGGAGACAAATGTCCAACCTTGTGTTTAGTGAGGAGGTAAGGTCATCCCTGACTCCATCTATCACAGCTGTAATCAGGCGGACGCAGGCTAACTCTGAGCTCGGCTTCAGCTGCATAGATAAGCGCACACAAGCAGGGAGAGCCAGCCCCGATAAAAACAGGAAAAACTGATAAAAGATTCAACAAGTAAACACTCTCTCTCGCAGCTGTGGAGTTCCCCTTTGTAGTCGCTAACTGCGGGGCTGGCATAAGGTTACATATCTCGCTCTCCTTTTCATACACAGAAATCTCTCTTTGAATTCATCTGCATCCATAATATAGTTTACAGTCGGATTACAGCGCTGTAATATTAAGCTTGTCATAATAGTTCAGTTTAATGGACTTTTATCAAGCCATTTAGTAAAACTCATGCTGACCTTAAAGGCAAAAAACATGACAATTTATTAGACTGGCTAGTTCAGATGAGAGCTGAACAAACATGCCTCTTCGAAATTTGTAAAAAGGCTTTCTGCTTAAATATCATTATAAATGCATTTAACCAAAAATTTGCAATTGAATAATAAAAAGGATCCATTGCCAGCTGAGAATGAAGTAAAACTGTTTATACACTTTCCAAATGTGCCACATTTTGCAGTTATTTTGTGAATGTAATATCCTGATCTGATAATGTATGTAGAGTCAACACAGAAAGAGCTCCAGGGTATTCTGATATTTACCTGTCTCACCCGAGATTGTGTTAACTTCTTTCTCCTCATCAGGTGTCAATTAATTCAGCCTTTTTTGATGAACAGGTGTCATGAGCACAAAGAAGGTTGGATCTCAACATAGAATAAATCATTTTTAAATGATTTTTAAAGCAAAGTTTAGATACAATATATATTACTTTTGATTATATTCTTTCACCTCTGATTGCTCATTTACGGTTATATCAAATTCATCAGTACTTTTGCTTTTAAAATATTTTCTGCAGAAAATGTTGAGAAATATAGTTAAATAAACTACACTTGTAGACTAAAATCATATGCAATGTTCTTCTGTCGAAGGGAAAAGATCTCACTTTTTCATCGGCTGTGGCAGTATTATGGGTGGTACTTTGTTGACAATACAGTGAGGATATATTTGTCCTCAATGCAGATTTAATAATAAAACATTCATACTTTTTTGTAACAAAGCTTCTGTAAAAATGTTATATTTCTTTACATAAAATTTCAAAACTATGTTGTTGATTGTCATCATAAGGTTTCCAGTGAGATCATTTTAAACTGGAGACCAATAATTTATATTGTTTTACTGATAATCTCACTTTTGTACATAATGGGTTTTTCGGTCCACTGAATAATAACATCAGCTCGTCACTTAATTTAATTTACATACAGTCTAAAAAATGCTGAGTTAAAAACAACCCAAGTTGGGTTGAAAATGGACAAACCCAGCAATTGGGTTGTTTTAAGCAAACATTTAACCCAAACGCTGGGTTAAAACAACCCAATTGCTGGGTTTGTCCATTTTCAACCCAAATTGGGTTGTTTTTAACCCAGCATGTTTTAGAGTGTAGCAACCTTCATTCTCAAGAAAGAAGGATATCATTTTAAGCTTAGTAAAACAAAAAATGATAAAACAATTTTACCCAAATATTATATAATAATGAATACATTAACATTTTTATTAAATTAAATTAATTGGGTAACATTCAATTGCAATGTATCCCTGTTACAGTGTAATTATACATTTAAGTACTTAGTAATATTTAACTACATGTACTTACTATAGGGTTAGGGTAGGATTGGGGTTTGGTTTTGGGTTAGTTGCATGTAATTATGTCAATTTTATAGTTTTTACTATAGTAAATACATGTAACATGCAACAAGGACACATTAAAATAAAGTATTACCCTGTTCCGAGCACACTTCTCTGTTGGAAGCCTTTTTTGACACTGTGGATGTCAATATTTTGTCATATAGATATACTCACTCACCCTATACAGTCCTCTAAAAACAAAAATCTTATAAGCAGTGGGTGTGTGCGTGTATACGTGCACTTGTGTGTGTCTGCTGTGCTATGTATTCGCCCCAATAATTACATTAATCACATTCCTGCCTATTATTATTGCCAAAACTCCCGTCATTCGTCACTGTGGATTTTGCCTTTTTGACATTGGCTGGGCTGTTTGTGATGAGCTATTTGTCCTGGGTGGGGTGGGACCGCTCGCTGGCTGGCTGACGGGCCAGGCTGGAGCATCGTGTGGGGAGAAAGTGTCATGTTTTACAGCGGCTGGTGCTAAATAGGCCCTATGCCATTAATCTAGCCTCCTCCATTGGAGAGAGAGCGTGGGCCAAGCTGGTGAATGTCTAAACAGACTTGCGGTCATGATTTATAAAGCCTATCCTCCATTAAAGATGCACCGCAGCCTTTACACGCCGGACAGTTAAGGACACTCGGCACACATCGCTAACATACAGACACAGCGGTGAAAAGATATGAACCGAAAACACACACTCGCACACATAAGCATAGTTTAAAGGTTAGTGAATCTATTTGATTACAAGTAAGAGTTTGATTAGTATTGAAAAGCCATGTTGACAGGGTCACCTCTTGATGTGTGTGATGTGTTAATGTATGTGTATATGTGCATGCCTGAGTGTGCGTGTACATGTGTGAGGGAGGGAGGGAGAAGCTCTATTCTGGCAGTGGTAATCCATCCATTGTGCTAAAATTCTCCATCTGTATCAGTTCATTGAGAGCACACTGGCCCTGGGGTCTGTAACTGAGCTGGACCCTGTCTGACAGGCCGGTCTGTGTGTGTGTGTTGGGGGGCAGGGGCAGTGGACCATGGGAAAAACACCGCCCTGCACCTCTCTGTAGCACTTGTTCCACCCCACTTCACACGCACACACACACCAAACATGGGCCACTTGTCACTGACCCCCTCTGCTCTCCCTATGCCCACTAAGTCTCACCCTTCATGGCCTCCTCCCGCACATGTGTTCTTAACACTAATGCACCCGAGTCCCGTGGTCCACACCCGGCCCACTTACACTGTGCCCTGGGCTTTTCCTGTAGCTGTACTTTAGATCTTTCATCTGTGATGTGCCATTTTTGATTAGATCCTTTTTTTAATAAGCAAGAAATGTGTTATTATAAATGACAAACCGTGTACATAGCAGGCGCTGGGACACATAGGGTTAATGGATGTGCGAGTGTGTTTGTGGATGCGTGCACACCTTGGTTGTGTCTAGACCCCTGTAACCAATATTAAAGTGAGCCCTGATTAGAAATTTACAGAAGAAAAAAAAAAAACATAATATTATGTATGAAATGAATCATTAACATGGACCATTAAGTTCTCTATTTTCATTTAATTGAATTTGTCAGCAGTATCCTCTTTAACTGAAAACCACTCATAACTGCTAAATTAAATAATAATTAAAGATACAACTATCAGAGGATTTGAGGGGAAGTCAGGGAGCATTTATTTCCGATCCAAGGCGTAATTTATTCAAATTATATAGAAGAGCGATTGAGAAAATTAGATGCATATTCCTTTCAGGCCTTTAAAGGAGAAAAACGCAACAAGTTTTCTATTAGAATTGCTCATGGTTGTATCAGCGGTGGGTGCTTACCATTCTAATGAGACATATGCAACATATATATATATATATATATATATATATATATATATATATAAAATTACATATTTGTTGTGATTCTGTATTTTTTTATATATACTATTACTGGGAACTGCCTTTCTTCAATCAGATCAGACATTTCAGATAAAATAAAAAGTGCCATATTTTATGAGGAAAAATTGATATTTTCAGAAGAAAATAAACGAAGCGAGTGGAAAAGATAGAACATCGATATATTTGTGCGAGAGGGGCAGCGGGTTGTGTAGCCCCTGTAGCTGCTCTCAGAAAAGTCTGCGGTGAAGACAGGAAGGAAACAGAGTAGGAATTTGGTTGGAAAGAAAAGGACTATGGGATGAAAGAAAGAAGATAAACAATAGTAGAGTTGCTGAGGGTGGAAGGGGGAATCAGGAAAGATGGATGAGGGAGAGAGAATTTGTGTAGCCAGTAGGGGGAGGCACGACTAAAGAAAAGTCCACTGCAGAATGAGAGAGAGAGAGAGAGAAAGAGAGAGAGAGAAGACACACATATACACACTCACACACATCTGTCTTCTCATAACCCAGATACATCCAAGGCATACTTGTTTGAAAATCTTACGAATCCACATTGGCGGTTAGGGTAGCTTGTTGTACAGTTTGCGCAGGCAACGAGCGGCACAGTGAATGAGCGTGCTAGCTGAAGTGTGATAAGATGGGCTGTTTGTTTGTGTGTGTCTGAGCGCTTTATGTACGGTACTGTGTAATCTGTGAACCTACACTGCATATTTACCACTAAACACATGAATATTGAAATTATGGGCGGTGTGTCACCGTTTTACTTATTTGACTTGCCACTCCATGACACCTGCACCTGTTGCCTGCCCTCTGGGATATTCTCTGCTATTTTGTTAACTCCACCCCCACTTCTCGATCTATCCATCTCGCTTTCTCTCTCACCCTTTATATATATGTTTATGCATGTCTGTAGGTGAGTTTTTATAATTCTGCTTGTTCGGAATACAATCTGACTCATCAGGTTGTTCAGGTAGGCAGTGAGAAAAGTGACAGCTTTAACCCACTCATTCAGCTGCTGGGCCTTCTGTCTGTGTTTGTAAGCGTTAGTTTGGGAGTGACAGAGGGCAATAAAAAAAAAAAATGGAATGGCCAGAGAAATAAAAGTGAGAGATGGCAAATCCCACAAATCCCACATAAACAGGATCAGCAAAGGTACCTGAGTTTCCATAAATGTTAAAGTGACGTCCCTATTTTCTAGGGGCAGTTCTTTTTTAAATAAATATATTTCAGTGCATACCATTTTTTAATTACAGTTTCATTTTTATTTTCACTGAAAGGCTTGTTCACACTAAGAATAATGATAACTGCTGTATATGAGCGTTCACATCAACGGTCAATAACGTTCTGTTTATTATAAGCAAATGCTGCAGTTATGCTGTCTGCCGCTTTAAATGCTCCATCACTTTAAAGCTGGGTGGAATCTTATTGGTTGTCAATGTTTCTTAACATTCAACAGCTGGAAAATATATAGATTATGTTGTGGACTTGATATAGTAAGTGTGTATGTTGTCTTGTGCATAAAATACTTGATGCCTTGAATTGCCTTCGAGATTAATAAAGTATCAATCAATCAATCAATCAATCAATCAACCAATCAATCAATCAATCAATCAATCAATCAATCAATCAATCAATCAATCAACCAATCAACCAATCAATCAATCAATCAATCAATCAATCAATTATTCAATCGATTGATCAATCAATCAATCGTCTTTGATTTCAAACTATTTTTGAAACGTTATAGTTATATTTTTTGATGTGAATGGGCCTCAAGAAACAGAAATAATGAAAGATCATGAAGACAATATGATGTTTACATTGTATTCATGCAATAATTATTTAGATAGTACTGAGTTACATATTAATTAGAAATTGCTCAATTACAAATCATTTTAGTAAAAGCGCTCACGTATTGTTTTGATGTCAACGTCATTGTCAATCGACAAACTTTAGTTTGAGGAGATGTGCCACAAGTTATTCTGAGCCATCTTTACAGTTAATACATTCATGCAATGTAATTTAGTGAATTATGTCAGAATATAATATACAATAGTCTGTCACAATACTACATTTATAATGGTCAAAATTCACAAAACTGCAATCACCACCCTTTTTTAAATTCTGAACTAGAAATGTCCCCAGTTAGTTTCAGAAATCTGGTCACCTTCGTGAATCTGGCTTGTTGCCCTATACTCTGTGTGTTTGTGTATGTATATGTGTGTTAGATGTTTCTCCGTGTTGGATGATGCTCCCTCCTCCCCTCATACCTCCTGAATAAAAGGCTGCGTTCGCTAAGTGCAGACGGATCCATTTCACCGTGGAACTGCACACACAAAGACTGGGAGTGCAGCTCTCATGCCACTGCTGGGTATCTCTTACGCCCTCTCACATTTACCATTCTCTCTCTCCACGCTGACCGAAAGGTGACACTGTGGATGGACCGGCAGATAGGCTCAATTCAATAACACGCCGCCCAAGTAAAGACTAGGCCTCCCTCCTGTTTTACACTCTCTCTGTTTCTATTACTCTCTCTCTCTCTTATTCGCCCTCCCTCCACCACCCCGTCCGGTACGCTGCTACGGCTAATGCTCTAGAAAGTTCTTCCGACAGAGTCCTCACACTTTCTTAGTCACACTAGACTGAGTGGGGGGGACATCTAGAGTGATGTTAATCGTTCCCCTCTCTCCCTGGCAGTGGCAGCACACGTGAGCGGACAGTGTTCCGCTGTGTTCAACTGGGCCGTGGATGGTGGAGTATGGCATTCAGATGAGTGAGCTGGCAGGAAACAGGCAGTGCTGTGACCAGGAACTCCATTAAAAACGACACAGCACACTTTGATTACCATGACTGGTCAGCCAAGTTTAAACACCCCTACACACACACACACTGTTTCTTCAACATTTTGTCTCACTTTCACTTTCACGCACAAACACCCACACGCATGCATGCACACAGTCACATCTCCTCTCTCTGTTAAACAGCCTGTGAAAGTAGTGGATATAATGGTCCTTTTGGCCTCATTTCCTCAAACACTGAAAAAACAATGCATGAGCGTCATGTTGTAACAGAACTCAGAGAAATAATGGATGCTTTAGCTATAGGCATGTTGAGTTTTAGAAAATAAAGTCTTATAAAACTTTTCACACTGTTTAAAGTTTATTTAATTGATCTACCAACAATTTCCAACACTGGACAAATATACTATATTCACTATATTGCCACACGTTTTGGGATGTCTGCCTTTACATGCACATGAACTTTAATGACATCCCATTCTTAATCCGTAGAGTTTAATATGGAGTTGGCCCACCCTTTGCAGCTATAACAGCTTCAACTCTTCTGGGAACCAATCTTATAGAAGCACATTTGTTAGGTCAGGCACTGATGTTGGACGAGTATTCATCCCAAAGGTGTTCTATCGGGTCGAGGTCAGGACTCTGTGCAGGCCAGTCAAGTTCCTCCACACCAAACGCACTCATCCATGTCTTTATGGACCTTGCTTTGTGCACTGATGCGCAGTCATGTTGGAACAGGGAGTGGCCATCCCCAAACTGTTCCCACAAAGTTGGGAGCATGAAATTGTCCAAAATGTCTTGGTATGCTGAAGCATTAAGAGTCATTTCACTTTAACTAAGGGGCCAATCCCAACCCTGAAAAAAAACACACCATAACCCCCCTCCACTAAACTTTACACTTGGCAAAATGCAGTCAGGCAAGTACCGTTCTCCTGGTAACCGCCTAACCCAGACTCAACCATTGGATTGCCAGACAGAGGAGCGTGATTTGTCACTCCAGAGAACACGTCTCCAATGCACTAGAGTCCAGTGGCAGCGTGCTTTACACCACTGCATCCGACGCTTTGCATTGCACTTGGGGATGTAAGGCTTAGATGCAGCTGCTTGGCCATGGAAACCCATTCCATTAAGCTCTCTCCGCACTGTTCATGAGCTAATCTGAAGGCCACACAAAGTTTGGAGGTCTGTAGCTATTGACTATGTAGAAAGTTGGCGACTTCTGCGCACTGTGCGCCTCAGCATGCACTGACCCCGTTCTGTGATTTTACGTGGCCTAGAACTTCGAGCTGTTTTTCCCAATTGCTTCCACTTTTTTTATAATATAATACCACTAACAGTTGACCATAGTAGTGAGGAAATTTCACGAATGGACTTATTGCACCGGTGGCAACCTATCACGGTACCATGCTTGAATTCAATGTTTGAATCCCATTCTTTCACAAATGTTTGTAGAAGCGGTCTGCATGCCTATGTGCTCAATTTTATACACATGTGGCCATAAAAAATTATTGATTAAATTATTTGGAGGGGTGTCCCAATACTTTTGGCAATACATTTTAAATTGTGTTAAAGTCACTAATATTTTCACCAGTGTCATTTCCACAACATCTCAAATTGACAAAATGACGGTGGTGGAAATTACATTTAAAAAAAAGTATAAAATCAATCAATCAATCAATCAATCAATCAATCAATCAATCAATCAATCAATCAATCAATCAATCAATCAATCAATCAATCAATCAATCAATCAATCCAATCAACTCCTGTGACATAAGGGTGCAATCTATGTTAAGAACAATCAAATTCTAAACACACTGTCTTTAGAATGTGCCTTTAGCAATAACTAACACAAACTTTACAAATTGCACTAAAATTATCTTGTTTCACGCCATACTAGAGGGACTGATGGGGTACAGATGGCCAGCAGAAGGTCCTAAAGTAAAACACTTCCTGGTTCATGAATCAGAGTTTCAATGGCGATCTAGCAGCCAATCACGTGGTTTGGAGAAGCAGCATTTGAGAGCGTCTCTGGGGCAGCCTGCCTATTAAAACAAGGCCAAACACTTCACAGACAGCGAGTGAGCCAATTAATTCTGCTGGGGGCTATGCTCCCAGGTTAGGATTTGCTTATGGTGATAAATTGGCGCTTTATATCCATGCTAAACTACCTCAATTCCTCTCTTTTTCTATGGGCTGCCAGGTCCGTGGATGATGTCACAGGGCATATGATGATTAGGGGATGCCTCATGTCCCATTGTCACAGGGTCAGCCCTGCACTGCATGTGTGAAATTAATTAAAATCTGGCTCATGTCACTGGTTGTGCTAATGCTAACACAACCAATGGTTAGCTGCATGACCTGCAGAATGATAATCAGAAATAATGCAAAAAATACTCTATATCAGGGTCAAAGACACGACAGTCATATTATTATTATCCATTAATTTAAGTACATTAAGACACTTCAATACTTGAAAGCCATGAATACACCTGTTCTATTATTTGCATGTTCTTAGTTTCTAAATTAAAATTCACTTTTTAGGGGAAAAAATACAAATTTTCAGGGTAATACAACAGTCCTGAAATCCTAATAAAGGGTAAAAATAATGTCTCATTTATAGAATAATATTCTTGAAAAGAAAAAAATATATGAAGTAGTTATTTATAGTGATTACAAATTTTATAAAATGGCTTCACTGCTTATTAACATCTGATAAAACGTTTGTATACTAAATCAAGTTGTGTTTTGCAGTTGACAACATATAATTCATGCAACAAGCAAACAAACAAAAAACAAAGGGATGAATGAATAGGCTCCAACCTCCTGCGACCAGAGAGGATAAGCGGTATGATGGATGGATGGATGATATCATATAGAAAAAACTTTTTTTATGTCTGCATGGGATAATTTTTTTAATCCCACCAAAAATATGTTTTATTTTATCCCGCTCTCGTCTGAAACTCATCTGAAACACGTGAGATTTTTGGATTCCTAGCATACGTGGATTTTTCAGTCCCGGTCTGGTTAGATTCTGTCTTGTTCCAATTTCAACACACTCTTCAGACCTTCAGTGACTGATTTCTGCGTGTAGTTATTATTAAGCCGCGTTTCCACCACAGGAACTTTCCCCAGGAACTAGGAACTTTGGGGTGGTACTCGGTGTGTTTCGACCACAGGAACCAGGGTCTAACTGAAGTTCTGAGTAAATATTTCCGCCTCCAAACGGCCCTGCTCGTGAGGTGGTACTTTTTCAAAGTTCCGGAACTTTCGGGGGTGGGGTGGGTGGAACTTGGGCGATGAACATGCTGATTGTTTGAGCTCACGCATCATTTTATTTCAACTGCCATTTTTAAAAGTCTTGCGAGGTTAGTTCTGCGTTCAGTAAATATCAGTCTTGCTCTTTCTGTCCAATTCTGCGTGCGTTGTCTCAGCAATCGCACGGTCAATGTCCGTAATAGCTGATAATAACATTAAATCTAGCTTTACAAGCTTTCAGAATACACTTTAGTATTAGTGCTCGTCTCTTTTCCGCCGTTTTGCTAATTACATATTTAGTAAACCACATAACTAGCAAAAGCAGCGCTGCTTGCATCTCCTCCATACTTGTTATTGTTGCAGACAGTATCGCACAAAATTATTACTGTCCGTCGCTGAGGAGCAGCCGCGCGCAGTCCCACGTCTCTGGACTAATTTGCCTAATCTTCACGGTACTTTAGACCGCAGTGGAAACGCAGACAGTAGCAGGTCTGGGGGAAAAAAAGTTCCTGTAAAAAAAGTTCCTGGTACAAATTGTTCCGGGTCATTTCGGTGGAAACGGGGCTTTAGATAATTATATTTTGCAGGAGCCCACAAGTAATTTCTTTCTCCTGCTTCCCGTGCACATCAGTATCTTAGCTCCTGCATCCAATTCAAAACTTAACCCGCACCACACACACGCGTCAGGTCCCATTTGGTGCTAATAAAATACACTGAACAAACCGAACATTAATTAATTAATTATTCATGATATTTGTAAATGGATAGTTTTTTTTTTCAATCTTATTATTAAGATGTATAAAGTAGCCTAACCTATATTCAAAGTGTAAGGAAATATACTTTTAAAGTGATGGCTACAACACAGTATATGTTACTCCCTCATAATGCATGGTCAGCAGGATTATCTTCTGACATCACGTATTTCCACTGGGTTGGGTTTGTACTTTCCTTGATGCGCTGTGTGCGATTAGCTATGGAGATATGAAACCGTTTTGCGTCATTGTTAATGTATCCTAAGACAACGTTTGAATCTGTCTAGAAGAATTATTGGGAATTCTTCAAGCTCCAATTCTCCTCTGAGCATGTCACTTGTGCATACTGCTACAACTGCTGCGGACAGCTCGAGTCTTGGAACCGTGGTTACCTTTGTGGGGGATACTTTGGCCTTGGCCATGACTAGGATGCAGTGTATCTGTTCTGTTGTGCTGGTTGCTCTTAGATAGGTACAGACTCCATATACATTGACACTTGCGTCTGAAAAATGGTGGACTTTATACTTGTGAATTGTCTTGAAATCTACTGATAGGTAGCATCGCTCAATCTTGACATTGGCTAAATTCTGTAAATCCAACAACCAGGACTCCCACCATGGCCTTAGCCCATTTGACAGTTGCCCATCCCAGTCGATCTTCTCACAACACATCTGTTGAAGTATTTGTTTCCCAAGTAGGACGAAAGGCGCCACAAAGCCAAGTGGATTGAAGATAGAGGCTACTGTGGACAAAACTCCTCTTCTGGAGAGAGGGTGCTCATTCACGACTACTTGAAACTGGAAATGATCTGAGGCGACACACCATTTGACCATTAGAGCTCTCTCAATCTGTTGTTCGCCAAGAGCTAGGTCTTGTTTCATTACTGTCTTCCTTTGGGAGGGATGCCAATACTTGTTGGCTGTTTGATATGAACTTATGAAGTTGCAACTTGCCTGTATTGCAGAGTTGTCTTACTTTGTTTACCAACTGGATAGCCTCTTCTTCTGAATGGACACTTATTATGCCATCATCCACTTAGAAGTTTCCCTCAATGAAACAAATTGTGGCATCACTGAAATGACCTTGCCCTTGAGCTGCGATGTACTTGAGGCCGTAGTTTGCACAGCTGGGTGATGAAGCGGCTCCAAACAGATGGACACGCATACGGTAGACAGAGGGGTTGGAGTAGAAGTCCCCATTGTCCCACCACAGAGAGCGGAAGTAGTCTTGTTCTTCTGGCTTGACATGGAATTGATGAAACAAGCGTTATATGTCGCACATCACTGCTACTTGACCCCTACGAAACCGGCATAGAACACCTACCAGGGTGTTGGTCAACTCTGGTTGTGAGCAGACAGTCATTTAATGACACACCTTCGTATTTTTCTGAGCAGTTGAACACGGCTCTTATTTTTCCAGGTTTCTGGGGGTGGTAGACCCCATAGTGAGGGATGTACCAGGAGCGGCTTTTGGCCAGTTCATCAGGTGGAACCATTTTCCGCATCTCCACATGTTATTGTTTCATTTTTGGATGGCTTTGTGGTTTTGTGTGCCTTTCTCAAATCTTTTCTTTAGACATTTGAGTCTGTGTTCGGCACAGGTTTTATTGTCTGGCAGATTTGGCTTGTCCTTCTTAAAGGGCAAGGGCAACTCACAGTGACCATTTGCTTTCATTTTTACTCCTTCCTCCATAATGGAAATTAAATGCAGATCCTCTTAGGAGAAGTGAGAGTCCTCCACGTGGCATTCATTGAAATCGGATTCCAGTACTTTGATCACATCTAGTGGTGTGACTAGCTCTTTAACTTGTGTACGACAGACGTACATGACTTCATTTTGTAAGGGGTCTGAACAGAAAGTGTAACTTCTTTGACTATGACTCTGTGGCCACTTCCTATAGCGTCACCATAGGGATCAGTACCACCGACTATAGTCCAGCCAAGGTCTGTTCTTGGAGCGAATGGTTCATTGTCATTTCCTGACACCACTTCTCTGGGTAGCAGAGCTTGCGAACAGTTGTATCCTATAAGCAGGCCGACATTGCACTCTATCATGGGAGCGATTTCTTCAGCAAGGTTCTCTAGGTGAATCCATGTTCATGCTGTCTTAGGTGTGGGAATATGACTTAGATTGGCAGGGATAACGTCTCTTGTGCATGTCGTTGGGAGAGGGATTCTTTGGATGTGTAGAAGCCTCTAACTTGTAGCCCAAATAGCTTTTGACTTGAAATGACTGTGTCCCTGGATGACAGTGTGGAAAGTTTCAACTGCAGTTGTATCTTTTCTGTGACTAGAGTGTCTGCCTTTTCTTGAAGAACGAATGTGGTCTCGCTCTGACTGTCCAGAAGGGCATAGTCAAGAACCTCGTGTTCTGGATCGCTTGTTGTGGACAACCAAACTGGAATGATTGTGAATGTGAAATTACTGTTAGTGTTTTGTAAAACATGGTTGGATATTGCCTCATTTGGTGTTTCTGTACTTGGTTGTTTGGTTTCCCTTGTGTCCTTTTGTTCCTTGTCAGAATCCTTTGTCCTTTTGACTTCCTTGTCACGCTCCATTTCTTGCATCACTTTCAAGGTTGCTTCAGTTGCAGCAGGTTCTGCTGCTGCTACTTGTTTCTTCGCAGATTACTTGCTCAAATGGCTTGAACGTGGGATTGCACTACCCATACGTTTGGACCTGTGAGATGCTGCTGATTGGAACACCGATCCAGCCTCACTCCAGTGAGTTGACCTATTAGCTCTGTATTTACCACTTTCCTCTTCTTTAAGAATTTCAGCTCCATGTTCTATTATCCTTACAGAAACAGCATGACGTGTCTACTTGACGACGGGTATCACTGTCAGGAGTGTCGTAACTGCGCAACTCGTGATAGGTTTGCTTTACTTCTTCTGAAGCATTTTGGACCCTTAAGATGTGACCCTGTAAGCTTGCAGTGCTAGGTGCATCGAGTGCTCTCTTAGCTTGTTTGGCAATAGCTTTCCATTTGTCACAATTGGTCTTAAAGTGACACTGAAGCTTATTCACTCTTTCTTCATGTAGAGCTTGGCCCTTTTGAGTAAGCTTTCTGGTTCTTTGGCTTTTTCTCAAAGCAGCTTCTTCAGCTACTTTGCCTCTTGCTGTGGGCTTAAGTCTACAGTTTCTTCATCGGGACTTGCTTGCTCCTGCAAATTCATAGCTTCGCTTCCTTGGACTTCAGGCGAAGCCATTTCACTACTTTGATTAGACTTGCAATTAGTATATTCACCTTACAAAGAAACATACACTTAAACTAAAACTTGAATTGCAGACATGTACACTTCAACCCCCTTTTAGCACTTTAGAGTCCATTTAAAGTTAGCAGAATTAAAGTACTTCTTACCATTTAACTTGTTAAATGTGTTACTTCTTTGTAGCTTGACCCCATGACACTTCTGGACTCTGGTTGCCACTTGTCGGGTTTTCCGTGCATGCAGTCCGTGTTGTCTGTTGATGTTTGTGAGCGTGGTTAACGATGCTGATCGTAGCTGACTCCGTTGCAACAGGCACCGATCTCTCCTCCTCCAGAGTTCTGACTGTTACTCCCCTCAAGGTTTAATAAAGGCTCAAGTCGTTCCTGAGTTTTAACGGGCATTTATTCGATGACAAAGTCTTCAAACATGTCTTTACATGCTCCCTTATTGCCACATTTCCACATTTCCGTCAGAACTGGTATAAAGAAACCGTACCACAGAAAATGTAAATTAACCTTAAATTCTTGACATACTTGCAGACAATAGTAAACAAAATCACATATAAAACTAAGAAATAAAGCATACCGTACATTAATGCCATGTAAAATAATATAGTAACCGGCTTGTTACAGACACAGTCGCATAACACAAATAAATGACATGGAAAGAAAAATATACCTCATTGGCTGCATGGACCCGAGAGGGTAAACTTAGAGGGGTTTCATCTTCACGCTTCACAGACAAACTTATGGATAACTTTACAGTCTTCCGGGGACTTTCAGACAGCAGGCGCGCAAGCCGCAGCACATATCTCTCTGATCTTAGCGAGTGCACCCATACAGCGTCCACATAGCAACACATTATAATTTCCAAACGGAACAAAAATTTTGTCACCCCCCCCCCCCCCCCCTTCTTTCACAACGTTTTTAACACAAAGAAATAAACATGAAATTATTATGTATTGGCCATGACACATTATTTGTTTCAAACATATGATTTTTAACCTCTTATATATATTTATATTTTAACAGTGAACCATATTGAACTGAAATATATGAGTTTTGACTTTAGTCATAAAGTTTCTCAAAAACACAAATAGTACAATGATTTGGCACATGTTTTTGACTAGATTTGTAAAAGATGTTTTCTTTTTTATTATTGTGAACTGTCTTAAAGTACCAACAATGAAGGACTGATTTAGTATATGACATGCTAATTGTACAATTTATTACTAAAAATGGCGAGTTAGATGTTAAATTCATTATGAGAGGCAGATTATAGTGTGAGTAAACAAGCTAATTCAAAGTGTAATGTTTTGATTTGACAGAGCTTTGGATGCAGCTCTTAGCAGTGATGGGTTAAATCTCTGCTGTTAGCTGAAGAACTGTTGAACCCTCCAGCCGCCTATTTCCTGATCTGACCTGTTCGGATGTGCATAATTTGAAAACAGCAACATAAACAAACCTCCATTTTACCCACAGCCCATGGTCATCTCTCCTATGCTTTCGTCTGTAAATCTATAAAGCTCAAAGTCAGCTTTCAGATTCCAGAGCTGCATTTCTCGTAATAAAGACATGTGGTCTGCGTTTACTTTCTCTCTCTTTTTTATCTTTATCTCCCCTCTCTCCTTCCTCTCTCTCATAAGAGGGACTCTCTATTGTATCTCTCATCTGAACTGTGGAGTGGTTAGAGGGGTTGTTGTGGGGAGAAGGGGGAGGTGGTGAAGGGATTGAGGGATTGGAAGAGCATGGGCATCCTTTCTCATACAGGAAAGGTCCTTATTCCCCCTGTTATTTCACTTCAAGACCATTTTTCTAAACACTACCGTGGAAGTCAGTCACGGACAACTGAATTTGCTTGAATAGAGGAAACAAACAGCAAAAGAAACCACAACTGAAAATGAATGCAAATGCAAAGTGATTCTGTCGTGTTTGTATGCAGTTTGCCTTTAATTAAATGTAATTATCTGTAGCAGTTGTTTTAATAGACATTTTTTTCATAGCTTGTGTTTTTTTTTTATTAGAACTATAATTGTCCAAAGAAAGAATATGAATGAATAATGGCTTTTGTGAACCTGACTAGCATGTTTGGGTTGAGATGGCAAGGCCATCAGACTGACAGTTTCCCCAAGTGCGGCTGACAGAGTTCCCCGCCTGGCTTTTGTCGACTTTTAACACTGTGGATTTGTCAATCGACTCAGTGGCCTGAAGAGGCCTTCACATTGTGCGGCATGGCTTTTGGAAGCTGCCAAGCAAGCTGCACGGGCGAAGGCTTTAAGAAAGAACACAATGAGCTGGAAAAAACCTGGCTACCTGTGAAACAAAACCAGGAACAGGCGGGAAAATATCCACCCGAGAGAGAGCAAAAGAAAGAAAGGACAAAAAAAAAAAATGAGTGTCACCATCTGACGCTCTCCATGTTTTTGCCACAGCCAACTCTCTGAGTACTATGAGTGAATGACAGCCTGCGAGAGCGAGTGTGTGTGTGTGTGTGAGTGTGTGTGTGCATGTGAGTGAGTGAGAGAATGGGGAGGACTGGGTAAGCCTTGAATCCTTGTCATCAGCCCCTTCAGTATGAATAGGCCTAATGAATGCGGCTAAGTGGTAAGAATCCATGGTCAGCAGCATCAAGGCAGGTAATACCGCCCAGATTTAATTGGGAGCAGGTATTGGAGGCTGTATTACTTTAATTGGTTAGGGGTGCTCTAAATGGAAAAAGACAAAGTATAATGGCCAAATTGAGGCACACAATAGCACTTAGCACAGGATTGTATGCAATCGCTAATCTGCCGAGGAATGAGGCAATTCGGTGCCATTTTCTCAGTGAAACCAGCTGCACTGAGCTTGTCCCTTTTGTTCCCCCTTGGGAAAATGCAAGATTGAAACAGAAAATACCTTTACCCGGGCAATCATTTGCCACGTGTAGAAAGCGGATACAGCAGTGAGCGATGGAAAAAAAGAAGGGATCTTTGTGGTGGAAGAAAGGATGGAGAGGGAGATAAAGGCTGAAAGTGGGCCCTGTCACGGTCAGCCGAGGAGGAATACAGTGATGACATTTGCAGTGACAGACGAGCCTGCCAGGAAGGCTGGCCAGAGTTTAGAGGCAGGAATCTGATCTTTAAAAGACATGAGCTGTGATAATTAAAAGAGGACAGGTATTTAAGACTTGGGTTTGTCATTAATATTGACTGAGATCTGGTTTAAATCTTAATGATGCTCAGACAGCTGGACCTACACAATAGAGTGAGGTCTGAATTAAACACCAAGGCCTCTCCATTGACCACTGCAAAAGACTTGAATTAAAATGCAAACAAAGACACTGGGTGGTAGGGCTGCACGATTAATCGGAAATTAAACCGAAACCGTGATTTGGCTTGTTTCGATTATGAAATCGCAAAGACAGCGATTTGTTTTCTTTCGATATTTAATTAAATAAATATATGCACAGCATGTTAGTTAAGTGCAGCTCTGTGATCAGTAGGAAATGCCGGTCCATCTCTGAAAGCACTACAGGGTTGAGTAAATTATAAGGTGCATTTGAAAAAGAAACATGTGTCAAACATCGTCCAATACTTCTAATGGGAAGCTTTCATAAACTTGTTTTCCAATCATTAATCATGTTTTTACTCCAAACTCACATCATAACGTCAGTCTAGTGTTTGAAATAACATCTCGGATTACAACTGTAACCCTTGTTCCCTGAGAATAGCGCTTTGGAAATGCCTATGCGTGATTACTAGGGGTGCTACGAGATCTCGCGAGACTGAACTGTGACAAGATTTCTCGTCGAGGTGATCATATTGTAATGACGAGTGTGAGGGTGAAGTTTGGATAGAATATGCCAACACTACGTTTACATTATGCCTCCACTCTAGTTTGGCTTTTTATAGAAATAAAAACATTTTAATTCAGGTGGATAACAGTCACTTCAATTCCATCAGCATCAGGTTCGAGCCGTACATAGTGCACAGCACTGATCACGTGTCGAGAAGACGAGCGCTCGCCTTGAGCGTGTGCTAAGGCCAATTTATACTTCTGCGTCGGACCTACGCCGTAGGCTGTGTGATACGCGCGTACCCTACGCCGTACCCTGACGCGCACCTCTCCAAAAATGTAACAACGCGTCAATTCTACATGGATCACAAGTGCTGGGATTGGTCTGCCAGAACCCCTCCTTCAGGTCAATAAATAAAAAAAAAATCTGCGAATAGGAGTGTGTGTGTGTGTGTGTCCAGAAATGGGATGATAGTTCCTTACGTCTGCTATAACACAATATTTTGTAGTCAAGCGATTCTTTATGCTAGTAAATAAATACATTGATCCGCTGAGTATAGTTTATTTATTTTATCATTAAAACCAAAGATGTTAATCAGTAATTGTATATCAAGAACAGGGGCACATTAGGGTACATTTCGTGAATGAAGTCTTCACAACAGCAATCGATAGTTCGAGCCACCGCTAGTGAAAACAGCGGCCACGAGCACTCTGCATGATTTCACAAACGCATTCCAGCGCCAGATCACCTTATCTAACTTTACTAATCAACTAGAGATGCTTAATTTGTATTAGATACAACAACTCAAGCTGCATGAAAAGCCGCTCTCTCACTGCTGCTGATATTCCGACATGAATGTACACATTCTACACAACAAGCTGCTTCTTCTTCGGCTGTTGTCTTGATTACACCAACATGCCTGAGGACACTGCCTCCTAGCGTCTGCATGTGTAATTGCACAAGTATTTCGAGGGAATTTGCGCTGCGTCAATGACACTTTGGGAATGACAATAACCAAACATGTCTGTGTAAATACTGCAAAGCTGAGACATGAGCATCTGAGAACCCGGGGCTGAGCCCAGGTCCAGGTTAGGGGTGCACGATATTCCCAAAAATGTGATATTGCAATATCGATAATGAATATTGCGATATCGATATTAATTTAGATATTTTTAAACCTATGTAAAATTACAAAAGTTACGGAAAACGCATCAAAATAAATTCATAACAAATAACATAAATTCTTACAACACAAGGTTTATTTCAACTGACAGTCATATTGGACTGGTACAACAAGAATAAATAAATAATAATCATGTCTGGTTGTACAGTAGGGATGCAACAATACAGTTAGTCCACGGTTCGATACATACCTCGGATTTTAACCACGTTTTTGGTTCGGTTCTGATGGCTTGTCACATCAGTTTTTTGCTATTCTATTGTTAGCCGACAGGAACAGAAAGAGTTATTATTTTTAAAAAATTTTTTATTGCAATACTCTTTTTTTTATTTTACTTAAAACACTTGGAAAAACCTTACTTAAAACTTAAAACTTTACTTAAAAAAAACCTTGTACACATTCCTAGTGTATAGTATAATATAAAAATAATATGGATGTCAATGGCTACCATCAACTGTCTGGTATTCAACTGTCTGTGTTCAACAGAAGAAATTAATACAGGTTTGAACAACATTAGATGAGTAAATAATGATATTATTTTAGAGGTGAACTGTCCCTTTAAGCACAAGCAGCAGCGTGTTCACTATAGGCTGCCCTGCGTCAATTTAAGACCTCTACACATCTAATATACAGACACACGCGATTTTACTTTCACTTTAGACATAACTGATTGTGTTTATGTTAACCTTGTGTGTATTTGACAGTATTAGCGCAATAAGACTACTTAGTCCAGTAATCACGCGTTTGACAGGCTTTTAGCTTTTAAAACAGTGCATGAGCACGCAAATTAAATGTTTAACCGGTAACGTAATGCTTTAAAAACGCATTCAAATAATGAACTTTTGTGATTGTGAATAACTATAGTGTTCCGTGAGTATGACTCCCTGACACCAGCATTGCAAGCGTGGCTAAACCCCTAACTTGTGCATAGTGATCGGATATTTGCTCATATCAGCGCGTAGACTGACAGGCACACTCTAACAGAGCCAAAATAAACTGAGAGAAATATTTAAAACGGAGAGAAATAAAAATAATGAATTAAATGCAAAACCACCCATCGTGAAGTGGCTTGTGGTGGTTCTTAACTATTTCGTCTTCTCTCTGAGTAACACTTATTTTCTTACTTTTGTATTCTTTATTTTGCTCCACTCGCTCCCTTCGCTCTCTCTTTAGGTCCTTTCTTTTCTTTCACTTCGTTTTGTTGTGCGCTGGTGTGTGCGTCGAGCCGGCCCGACAAGGGTGTGTGTGTGTGTAGAGCGAGGGAGAAGTGAGAGAGTGACGGTTAGCTTTGGAGCGAGTAGGAGGGACCCGGTTTTGAAAAAAATAGATCCGATGAAGTGAAACACGTCTCATTTTGTCATATACAAAATATTGCATAATTATCGCGAGACTTACGATATAATATCGGGCAACGTGATATTGCGATAACGATATTGAATCGATATATCATGCACCCCTAGTCCAGGTTGCAGAACCTAAAAAATGTAAGAGATCCAACTTGAAGGGACACCCCCGAAAGTAAAGCCCTAGAGGCAGCCATACTTCTAGTAGATTGAGCTCAGACAGCAAAGGGTAAAGGCTGGACGGAAGCCTCATAAGCAAGAGAAATAGCCTCGACTATCCACTTGCTAGCTGTTTGCTTGGATGCTGGAACACCTTTCTTAGGCGATCCAAAGCAGACAAATAACTGATCGTTTTTCTCCACTGGGCAGCTCTGTGGACATAAACATCCAGCGCTTTCACTGGACATACAAGGTTATGCTTTTCCTGGTCCTGATCTCTGAATGGAGGAGGACAAAAGGCTTCCAAGACTATAGGCTACGGCATATTGGTTGACATCTTAGGGACATACCCCAGTTTAGGATATAAGAATGCCTTGACCATCCCTGGTACAAACTCAAGGCATATAGGGGACACCGACAGGGCCTGAAGATCTCCAACTCTTTAAAGAGATGTGATGGCTAGAATAAATACTGTCTTAAGGGTCCAAAACTTTTCTGGAACAGTCTCAATGGGCTCAAAGGGAGCCGCAGACAATCCCCCTACACAACAGCCAGGGGCCGTGCCTGTACCATGGCATCATGTTGTGGAAGAATGGACACGTGGAAGTATGTGTCCTTTAGATATATCTTGACAAACCAGTCCTCTGATCTGATTTGAGTCACGATCTGATTCAAAGTCAACATCTCTCGAGGCTGGCATCTGGTGTTCTTCAGTGCACAAGAAGCCGCACCCTCTTTTAGTTTCGCTCACGCCCAGCAGTCCCAGAGACCTGAGTCCAGCGAGGGAGATATTGCTTGAACGCTGCCACCTGTTTCTTGGCTTCCTGAAACCTCTCGACGACCATGTTCATAGTGTTTCCGAACGCAAGTGGAGTGTCTGGCAGAAAGGCTTTGTCCTTAACTTTAATATCTGACCAATTAAGATGCCTCTCCGTGCATGCAGAGGTGCTGATAATAAGGGGGAGGCAGCCATTCCATTACATTCCCCTCCCCTAAGCATTATCCCCATCATACGGTCGCTGCCCACCTGGTAGTGCTACTTCCTCAGTCAGGCCCCATGTGGTCGGAGTAGGCGGGTCAGGGATACCTCTCCGGGCCGCTCTCCCTCTCGTGCCGAAACAGGGCACTGTTTTAGTTGACAGCCTAAACAAACCACAGGGTAAATGATAATAAAAGAATCATCACATACCCCTATTGTGCTTTGGGGGGCAACGGTTTCCAGCTAAATGTTAAATGCTCGACTGATTCCTGCAGTTTCACAGGGTGCAAGAACTTTTACATCCCCCCTTCAACAAGATGTTGTGTCGCTGTAATAAAGTTTGTTGTGGGTGAAAGGAAGAAGGCAGGGTCGGCGGTAAGCTGGGACTCGTGGGTTTTTATTTTCAGCTCAATAACAATACAAACTGGTGCCACGCGCTCTAACTTAAACATGTATACTCAATTACTGTAAACTCGTTTCTGTAACCACAGTGTCCTCCTGGATCTCTCTTTCTCTCTCTCGACCAGCTCCCACGAGTCCTCTGCTTGTCTCTCTACCGGCCCACTGTTCCAGCGTGGCTTTAATCCAGTCTCTCCACGCCAATCACTGCAATCAGACACAGGTGTTTATCATCATGCACTTGACCTACTTTCTCACTGCTCGTCTCCCCACTCCCTCTGATTGTGCAGACCTCGCAAAACCACGCCCCCCCTCACCACATACCCCCACCGCCCACCTCAGGCCGGGGATCCATCCGGCCTGCAGTCCCTCCCCCCCATTTCTGGAGAGAAAGTCAGCCACAGCCATCTGCACCCCCAGCCTGTGGACCACCTTGAACTTAAAGGGCTGTAAAGCGAGATACCAACGGGTGATCCACACATTGGTATCCTTTATGCGGTGGAGCCACTGCAAGGGGGCATGGTCCGAACAGAGGGTGAATTCCTGTCCCAGGAGATAATAGCGAAGGGTGAGGACGGCCCATCGGATCGCTTAACTTTCCTTCTCGATGGTGCTGTACTTGGTCTCTCTCTTCAAGAGCTTCCGACTCACGTACAGCACTGGCCGTTCCTCTTCCTCTACCTCCTGAGACAGGACAGCACCCAACCCCCTGTCCGATGCGTCAGTCTGCAACAAAAATGACAGAGAAAATCGGGAGAGTGTACGAGTGGCCCGCCACACAAAGCAGCTTTTATCTGGGTAAAAGCCTGCTGGCACGGCTCCGTCCTTTGAACCGGATCTGGTGCTTCCTTTTTAGTGAGGTCAGTCAGCGGGCTGGTGAGGTCCTAATAATTAGATACAAACCTTCTATAATATCCCGCCAGCCCCAGGAACTGCCTCACCTCCTTTTTGGTCTTTGGTCGCAGACAGGTTGCAATTGCTGCTGTCTTACTAATTTGGTGAAGCACCTGTCCGTGACCCATGTGGAAACCCAGATACCTGACCTCCACACGCCCAACTGCACACTTCTTCGGGTTGGCCGTCAACCACGCCCCTCTCAGCGACTTCAGCACCGTGCTGCATATGCCGCTGCCAATCATTACTATTGATGATTATGTCATCCTAGTACGCAGCGGCATATGCAGTGTGCGGCCGAAGAATTCAGTCCACAAGTGGCTGTAAGGTGGCAGGTGCCCCAAACAACCCCAAAAAAAGCGTAACAAATTATTGTAATCCAAACGGCGTTGTGAAAGCTGTTTTTTTTTTTTTTGGATAATGGAGTTAAGGGGATCTGCCAATATCCATTCGTTAAATCCAGTGTTGAATAAATACGAGCCGTACCTAGCCGATCAAGCAACTCGCC
Organism: Gobio gobio; assembly: GCF_949357685.1. Classification (NCBI taxonomy): domain Eukaryota; kingdom Metazoa; phylum Chordata; class Actinopteri; order Cypriniformes; family Gobionidae; genus Gobio; species Gobio gobio. The sequence goes on along the minus strand of NC_137110.1, from coordinate 36,551,712 downwards.
AACCCTCGGCATTGGATAAACGTCGAACTTCGACACAGCATTCACCTTGCGATAATCCACACAGAAACAAACTGAGGCGTCCATTTTAGGCACTAAAACTATTGGGCTCGCCCAATCACTGTGGGATTCTTCTATTACCCCCCAAGTCTAGCATGGCCTCTAATTCCGTCTGAACTACTTTTTTCTTGTGTTCATGTAATCGATATGGCCGGCTGCGCACCACAACGCCCGGCTCTGTCTCAATATGGTGCTGTATGAGGTTGGTCCGACCGGGTAAGGACGAGAACACATCCGCAAAATCTGCTTGCAACCTGGCTATGTCAGTGAGCTGGGAGGGCAAGAGGTGATCTCCCCCTGGGGCCAGAGCGACCGATTGGTATTTGGTTCTAGCTTCTGGCCTGAGATCCTCCTCACTAGATACCACCGTCGCCAGCATCACTGTCTCCGCCTCAGTCCATTTTTTAAGGAGATTGAGATGGTTTATCTGATGTGCCCCGTACCTATCCGTTCTAACCACCTCATAATTGAGATCTCCTACTCGTCGTGTGACCTCAAACGGCCCTTGCCACTTGATGAGTAACTTTGAACTAGACGTGGGTAATAATACAAGTACCTTCTCTCCCTGTGTAAATTCTTGTAATCTGGTTCCCCTGTTGTACAACCGGCTTTGTGTGTCCTGGGCCTGTAGCAAATTCTTCATTGACAGCCACCCCAGAGTGTGGAGTTTTGCTCTCAGGTCCATTACATACTGAATGCCGTTTTTGCTTTCAGACGGCCCCTCCTCCCAAGCTTCTCGCATGATGTCAAGCACCCCTCGGGATTGACGGCCATACAATAACTCAAAGGGGGAAAACCCTTTGGAGGCTTGCAGGACCTCTCTCACAGCGAACAACAGGGGTTCCAGCCATTTGTCCCAATTTTTGGCGTCTTCATGAACGAACTTGCGAATCATTGTTTTTAACGTGCGATTAAATCTACCAGTCTGTCTGTTTGTGGGTGACCAAAAAACGCTGGTACGAATTGATTTAATGGCCAATAATTCGTAGAGTTCGCATATTGTGCAGGACATAAACATTGTGCCCTGATCGGTGAGAATCTCTTTCGGGATTCCCACCCGGGAGATTAAACGAAACAGAGCATCCGCCACACTTTTTGGGGTAATGGTGTGGAGATCTACTGCTTTGGGGTATCGTGTTGCATAATCCACTATGACTAATGCAAAACGATGCCCCGTGCAGATCGTTCCAATGGCCCAATGAGGTCCATACCAATTCTCTCGAAGAGGACCTGCATGAGAGGTAGAGGGCACAATGGCACTTTTGGGGCGGCCGATGTGTTCATCTACTGACATTCACGACAAGTGGCACACCATCTGCACACATTCTCATGAATGCCCGGCCAGAAAAATCGGGTCATTCAACGATTCAATGTTGTTGTTTGTCCCAAATGCCCAGCCATGGGATTACAATGAGCCGCCTGGAAAAGTATTTCCCGACGGCCCTTCGGTACTAATAACTTTTAGTAGGTTGTTTCCTGTTTTGTCTGAGTATCTTAGGTTACTCGATACAACCTATCTTTTAACACTGCAAAATAAGGATAAGAGAGCGGCCGAGCTGGTTGAAGAAGCTGACCGTCAATAGAACAGACCTGCTCAAAGGCATTTTTGAGTGAAAAAGTATTTAATAGGCTACGGCTACTCCATCAAAAGAATAAACACAACTAAAAGCCAAGTATACTTAGAATGCTTCAATTATACTTTTAATTATACCTCGATCAATAGATTGTATTGTCTAAATTTACTTACACTTTTCTGTCAGTATAAATAAAGTATGCTTAAAGGATTAGTTCACTTTTAAATAAACTTTTGCTGATAATTTACTCACCCCCCATGTCATCCAAGATGTCCATGTCTTTCTTTCTTCAGTCGAAAATAAATTAAGGTTTTTGATGAAAACATTCCAGGATTTTTCTCCATATAATCGACTTCAATGGGCCCCAAACAGTTCAAGGTCCAAATGACAGTTTCAGTGCAGTTTCAAAGGGCTTTAAACGATACCAGACGATGAATAAGGGTCTTATCTAGTGAAACGATCGGTCATTTAAAAAAAAAAAAAAAGTACGTTTTATAAGCACAAATGCTCGCCTTACTCTGTTTTGTGATGAGCATTCGTGACATCACATAATACGCAATTACGTTGAAAAGGTCACGCTTGACGTAGGCGGACAGTCAGTGTTTACAAGTTGAACGTGCACATACTAAGTCAAACTGCGTTTACATCTTCGTGGAGAAGATGAGATGGAGTTTTTCGCCCTGCCCTACCTTTTTGAACTGGAATACACAGAAGAAGAAATTAGGCAGATGGAAGAGACTGCTGCGGCGACACACACCTCTCAAGCATCAGGCAGACAAAGATCTAACGATACGTGCTGGTGCACATGTGGCAAATGCCAACCATTGCCAACAGAGGAAGAATCTCAATGCTGCCACAACTGGACCATTTCAATCCCGCCATTAAAATCAGTCATTGAGTCAGCTGGTGAGACCCTGTTTCCATCTTGCTGCATTACCGAACAAAATGGATTCCCACCGTTACTGAGCAACAGCGCTTTAGAGATGTTTTTTAGTTTGCCCAAAATTAACTGGAGACGCCGTCCGTAATTGCGTATTACGTGACATCACGAACACGCATAACAGAACAGAACAAGGCGTGCATTTGTGCTTATAAAACTTAAACTTTTTGTTTCGCTAGATAAGACCCTTATTCATTGTCTGGTATTGTTTAAAGCCATTTGAAGCTGCGCTGAAACTGTCATTTGGACCTTGAACCGTTTGGGGCCTATTGAAGTTCATTATATGGAGATAAATCCTGGAATGTTTTCATCAAAAACCTTAATTTCCTTTCGACTGAAGAAAGAAAGACATGGACATCTTGGATGACATGGGGTGAGTAAATTATCAGCAAAAGTTTATTTAAAAGTTAACTAATCCTTTAAGTGCAACGTTAAGTATATTTCTGAGAAGAACATAAAAAGTAGACGGAAAGTATACTTTCTTATTTTTTAGTTTAAAAGAAGCATACTAATAGCACACTTGAAAACACTTATTTTTCATAAGGGGAAATATAAGTAGTAAAAGTATATAAAATTGTAAAATAATTTAGCTTTAAAATCATGCATTGTTGTTACACTTTCCATCTTATGATTCATTCTTATCAATGTGGTTCGTATCCGTATACAGTAAGAGTGATGTTCTGGTTGTACTGAGAAACACTGCACCATCTGTAATAGTTCTCTTAAAGGGGCTATATGCGTTTTTCTGAAATTTAAACTCGCGACTGACACCTGTGGCCAAAAAACAGAACTGCTCTCATTTTCTGCTCGCTCTCGCAGTGGTGGTGACGTCACATCCGCAGACAGCGCGGGAAAAGACGACCCGCCAGAAAATATGAAAAATAGGATACAGGCTTATAGGTGCACCCACTGTGAGCGGACAAGGTGTCAGTATGCTCATCAGGAGATGTTTGAGTCATAAATGGTAAAATAAAAAGGCTATTGTTACGTTTATTTTGGGGAAAACGTTGCATATAGCCCCTTTAAATACTATGTTACAGTGCTGTCTAGGTTTGAATCATAAACTGTAAAAAGAGATGGACGACACACCTTCACTTGCGTCCATTGTAGAAAAGCCGTCAAATGTCTCACCTGAGTCTGCGCAGTAGTCAAGTCACCTTTATTTATATAGCACTTTTTACAGATTACAGAATACAGATCGTTTCAAAGCAGCTTTACAGTGGTAACAGGAAAACAGCCGCTCTGGAGAAAACAGTGATGTCATCGTCCAGCTCAGTTCAATTCTCACGTGGTGTCAATACAGGCAGATCAGTAATATAGTTCTACCAGAAAGACTCGGGAGAATAAATACTGTGACAATTATCCATTTATTAACAACCCAGCAAGCAATAAAGTACTTTGGCATAGGCCCCGTCCGTAGCTCGCAATCTGAGGGTCTGGACTCTGCATATCATGCCTGAAGACGAAGGCAGAGGCGCAGCCGACCCCCCCTTGAGGTATGGAAGGGACCATCCTGGTGGTGGTGGGGTGGATGTAGGGAAGGATTTGACTTGGAGGTGGTGGGGAGGATGGCGGTGGATTGGAGCGTCAGCATCTGCGAACTCAGACATGAGTAATTACCGATCTTTTATACCCAAGTATTAGAATGTGATTGGACAGATAAAAAGTTTAAGTGACGTGACAATTAAGTCTTCCCGGCAGAACTTATGCTAAAGCTTTCATTTGAATATTTAGTGTCCCAAACTAAGCAAGCCAAAAGCCAGTGGCGACAGTGTCAAGGAACCAAAACTCCATCAAACCTTGGGAGAAACCAGGCTCACTAAGGGGGAGCCACGGTATCAAGGCCCTGCCCACACTCCCGTAGAAGCAGTTTGTACAGTTTACTGCAGAACAGCCCATTATGTCTGTGTGAAATAAACAGTTGTAGAAATTTAAGTTAAAGCTCCAATCTCCTCCCAAAAAAAGTCTGTTGGTGCCTCAGTGACACTTCGCTCAGAGAAGCTGTCAATCTCAGCTGTCAATTATGACGCCAAACCCCTGTTTTAAACATTTTGGCTTCACTTTTCAGGACTTGGGCGGCACACTTGGTTAGAATACATGAACAGTGTAATTCTTACTGTGAAATAATACAACATATATCCACTTTATTTTTGACCCGTTCTGGCGGAATGAGTCGGAAGTCGCAATGTTCCATTTTAAGATACTTAAAAGATATATATATTTTTTTTAGCTAATTTCAAAGAACAGACATTCAAAAATAATCTCCCAAAGATTCATAGTCCAGATAATTGAGTAAAGGTATTTAAATGACTAGTTTACAAAGTTTTACTAAATTCGCTGGAAATGAACATTGCTTTTCTCAACTCCTCTTGTCACTTCTGAGCATTTCCCTATATTCCAGGTATCCCCTGAAACGTCACTATCTCTGCTCTCCGAATATGGTATTAAACGTTGTATAGAACCAATCAAAAAGCTTAGAAATGTACACAAACAGTGACACAAACGCTGATCATGTGTCAATGGGAAGCCCCGTTTCTGTCAGACTAGCAGCACTCTGTGTAAACAAGCTAGCAGATCTCCTCAGAAAGAGAAATCACTGAATCATTTAGAGTGGCTATAGTGTAGAGGTAAGATGCATGGCAGAAAGTTTTGACGCAAATCGACCTGAGGTTCGAATCCGCCCTTTGCCGAACTCGCAGATCACATAACAGATCGGAAAGGCATTTATTTTCAATAAAAATTAAGAAAATGATAGAAAAGTGGAAATAAAATGTTGTGAACTTTTATCTTCTAAAGTGTAGGAAACTCAGAAGATGAAGACCAGGAGACTTCGGGATCAAACAGAAGTTATTCTTTTAATGAGAACTCTCTGTGCTGCAGGTCGTCCGAAAACAGTCTGACTCAAACAGCATACCTGATAGGTTATATACATTCCAAAGGGGGAGGTATTTACATTGAGGTTGAACAAAGCATGTAAATTAAATATACAGGTTTTGGGAAAACCCCAGAATTATTATCTATACCTTAAATGTTAAATACAATGTACTTTCTTAAATTTGTAATCTTACAAAAGCATCTTACGTGTTTAAGAATAAGTGTTTATCAGTTAGGGGTAGGTCTCTCTCTCTCTCTCACATACATACACACACACACACACACACACACACACACCCTCTCTCAAGCAAAAATGTAGCACCTCTCTTCAATCTTTCTGATTTTAGTAAATCTTTGTAAAAGTGCCTTTTTTTAACTATTCATTCAAATAAATACTTTAAAATAATTTGAACTTCAGTCTGTTTTAATAGCATTTATATATATACAAATGTCTTTGGTCAAATTAAGCTGTAAAATAAATAGTTTATCCCTTTAAATGCAATGGATTTTGAAAGATATATATTAAAAAAAAACTTTAAAATAACATTTTTCTCAGGTTTTCAATTGGAAGAGGGCGGACGACCATACTTCAAATGGGTATATACTGTATTTAAAACTATTCAAGGTATGACTTTGACTAGGATATCATTTTAAAGCTTATGGTCTCCTCGTTCAGCTTCCATCGATACCAAAATCTATATTTTTATTTTATTTGGGTCACTGTGACTCATTTTGCTGCATCAGGTCACATTTAGTATGCTGCAAGGGAATTTAAGTCATAGTAAACATTTGTTCTGTTATTTATTTTTTTTTTTTTTTCTGGAGTGATTGCAATGGGAGTAGGTAATTTTCTGCAATGGGAGTGAGTAGTTTTCTGCAGGTAAAGTGACAGCAGCCATATATACTCAATGTCATCTGAGGCAACTTTATAAGATCTTGCATCCCTTACTATATGTAAACATAAACATACTGCTTCTATCCAAACCACTATTAATTTATTTAATTATTTATCCTAAAGGTGATGTTAAGGTGATGATTTAAAGTGAAACTAGCACTTTGAAGTAGGAAAAAAAATATGACCCTGAGCGAGAGAGAGAGAGAGAGAGAGAGAGAGAGAGAGAGAGAGAGGGGAGGGGGGGGGGTCTATTTTGTCTGATATGTGAGTAATTTTCAAACTATTCACTTTAAATAAAAATATACTGACAAACAAAATACTCCAATAGAAATGGGGGAAAAGGTAATTGATAAAATGTAATACTGTTCAGAGCACACTACTGATGTCAAAGCATTTTACTTACATTGGCAACTCTAGGTAACACCTAATAAAACTATTTATGCCTCTTTACTGCAGAGATAAAAACAGATCTACATGGACAAAGGCGTTTCCATCTAAACAGCTTTATCACAGATTATATCAGGAACTCTAAAATGGGATTATATCATTAAATCTAAGGCAGTGGTAATAAACTAAGCATCGGGGTGATGTGTGTGTGTTTGTGCGTGATATTGCTCTCGTCTCATCTGTGGTGTCAAAACAAAGTGCTGCGCTCAGGTATGATCTGCCGCCTCCCTCCCATACCTCACCCTGTTGCCTTAAAGCAGCTCTTTAGAAATCAGGTATTTGTCACTTTTAATGAACATTATTTCACACCAGGCCTGAAAAAAAACATATACACATTCTAAAATAACCATCCAGATTCCTGGTTTGTATGCTTGTGTGAGGTGTGACAGAAGGTGTTATTTCATTAGGAAGGACCATATTAGTGGTGTAGTGATATCCAAAAGGGAGAGTAAAAATAGAAGGGTTCTGTTAACATCATCTCATAAAGGTATTGCTATTTTATGGCTTTTAAACATCTCATATTTCAGCCAGGCAAATAAATGTATCACAAATTGAAGTGGGCTTTAGTTTCAAAAGATTAAACCTTGATAGTTTTTGTTGTCACAGAATAAATCTTTATTTATTTTAAATTTATCAAATTAAAATAACTACACTGAAAAAAAGGGGTGTAGGATTTTCATTTCATTTAAATTTCCTTAGATATTTATAATACATTTCACAAATAATTACAAAGATACAGAAAGTAGCACATTGAATAAAACATGAAATTTTGAAGTAGAAAGACTAAAATATAGTATTTTCTTGTAAAACAATAAAATATTTGGTTTATATACAAATTAACACCTTACCACAAAATAAAAGACAACATATACACTCACCAAAAGGATTATTAGGAACACCTGTTCAATTTCTCATTAATGCAATTATCTAATCAACCAATCACATGGCAGTTGCTTCAATGCACTTAGGGGTGTGGTCCTGGTCAAGACAATCTCCTGAACTCCAAACTGAATGTCAGAATGGGAAAGGAAGGTGATTTAAGCAATTTTGAGTGTGGCATGGTTGTTGGTGCCAGACGGGCCGGTCTGAGTATTTCATAATCTGCTCAGTTACTGGGATTTTCACGCACAACCATTTCCAGGGTTTACAAAGAATGGTGTGAAAAGGGAAAAACATCCAGTATGCGGCAGTCCTGTGGGCGAAAATGCCTTGTTGATGCTAGAGGTCAGAGGAGAATGGGCCGACTGATTCAAGCTGATAGAAGAGCAACTTTGACTGAAATAACCACTCGTTACAACCGAGGTATGCAGCAAAGCATTTTTGAAGCCACAACACGCACAACCTTGAGGCGGATGGGCTACAACAGCAGAAGACCCCACCGGGTACCACTCATCTCCACTACAAATAGGAAAAAGAGGCTACAATTTGCACGAGCTCACCAAAATTGGACAAAGACGTTTGTTTGAAATCTTTGTACATTTATGAGAAAAATAAATAAATAAATAAAAACATACATAAGTTTCCACAGCCTTTGCTCAATACTTTGTTGAAGCAACTTTGGCACCAATTACAGCCTCAAGTGTTTTGAGTATGATGCTACAAGCTTGGCACATCTATTTCTGGGCAGTTTCTCCCATTATTTTTTGCAGGACCTCTCAAGCTTCATCAGGTTGGATGGGGAGCATCGGTGCGCAGCCATTTTCAGATCTCTCCAGAGATCAATTGGGTTCAAGTCTGGGCTCTGGCTGAGCCACTCAAGGACATTCACAGAGTTTTCCCATAGCCACTCCTTTGTTATCTTGGCTATATGCTTAGGGTCGTTGTCCTGTTGGAAGTTGAACCTTCGCCCCAGTCTGAGGTCCGGAATGATCTGAAGCAGGTTTTATCTCAAGGATGTCTCTGTACATTGTACATGATGCTGTCGCTTCCATGCTTCACTGGCAAACTCCAGGCAGGCTGTCATTTGCCTTTTACTGAGGAGTAGATTCTGTCTGGCCACTCTACCATACAGGGCTGGTTGGTGGAGTGCTGCAGAGATGGATGTTCTTCTGGAAGGTTCTCTCTCCACAGAGAAATGGTGGAGCTCTGTCAGAGCGACCACCGGGTTCTTGGTAGCCTCCCTGACTAAGGCCCTTCTCCCCTGCTCAGTTTTGGCCGGGCGGCAAGCTCTAGGAAGAGTCCTGGTGGTTCCAAACTACTTCCATTTACGGATGATGGAGGCCACTGTGACCGTCATTGATGCAGAATTTTTTCTGTACCCTTTCCCAGATATGTGCCACGATACAATCCTGTCTACAGACAATTCTTTGGACTCCATGGCTTGGTTTGTGCTCTGACATGAACTGTTAACTGTGGGACCTTATATAGACAGGTGTCTTTCCAAATCATGTCCAATTAACTGAATTTACCACAAGTGGACTCCAATCAAGTTGAAGAAACATCTCAAGGACGATCAGTGGAAACAGGATGCACCTGAGCTCAATTTTGGAACAATAAACTTCTTTCGCGTTTTCATTATGTGGTATTGTTTGTAGAATTTTAAGGAAAATAATAAATTAATTTAATCCATTTTGGAATAAGGCTTTAACATAACAAAATGTGGAAAAACTGAAGTGCTGTGAATACTTTCCGGATGCATTGTACATGTGCAATCCTTAATATCTAATGCCTGTAAATGTAAATGTATCATATCTAATTCAATTTATTTCTTTTTTTTAGAAAAAAAGAAAAAATATACTGGTTTAATATGTTTTTTTTTTGGGGGGGGGGGGGGGGGGGGGTAAAGATGTATGTTCCATGGCAGATGTATGTTCCAGGACATATGTGCTAAAAAAGAGAGGTTTTGTCCAGTTTTGTTCTTGTGGGATACAAGTAATAAGGTGATGGAGTGGGATAACTTCCCAAAACGCTAAAAGCTCATCTCTCATTTGGGGCCCTTGATGGACCTGTCCAACCACAGGACTTAAGTTTTTCCAGTGTATTACAAAATGGAGGAATTTGTAAAGAAAATAGGCTGGCAGTCGGTCAGCCTATCTACTGTATCTATAAATAGTATTTATTTTATTGTTTATTAATATGCATTCATTTAATAATTATGACTGTTAAGACAAATATTTTTTGTATGTATGAATGTCATGTTTTAATTCTGCCTATATTTATTATGGCTACAATTAATAGATGTTTAAAGTTTCAGTAACACTTTACATTAAGGTTTCATTTGTTTGGTTTAATGCAGTAACACAAACTAACAATGAGCAATATTTGTTTACAGCGTTTTAACTGTTGTTACTGTTCACATTCATGTTTTTTTACAGTGCATTTACTTATGTTAACAGATTAGATTAGATTAGATTCAACTTTATTGTCATTACACAAGTACAAGTACAAGGCAACAAAATGCAGTTTAGGTCTAACCAGAAGTGCAATAGCAGCAAGTGCAGGATATACAACGTTTGCATAAGTGCAGGACATGGATATGTACTGAATATATATAAATATATCTATAAATAGAGAGATGGTTATTACTATAAACAGAATTTACAGGTGAATATGTACAGTGAATAAATATACAGATGGCTATTACTATACACAGAATTTACTGGTGCATATGTAATATGAATATCATATAATATACAGATGGCTATTACTATAAACAGAATTTTACAGATAGAGGTATACAATGATATGTTAGGCTACAATAAGGAATATGGCAGTGGATTAAGGTAGTGCAATAAATTATGGACAGAAGCTATCCGAAAAAAGTGTAAAAGTGCAGTGGAAAGTGGTTGCATAGTTCAGTAAAGAGACAGCTCTAGGGAAAAAACTGTTCTTTAGTCTGCTGGTCCTGGTCCGGTGGATCCTGAAACGCCTGCCGGAGGGCAGGAGAGATAACAGTGGGTGGGAGGAGTCCTTGAGGATGCTGCGAGCTCGATGCAGACAGCGTTTCCTCTGGATGTGCTCGATGGCATGTAGTGGAGTCCCTGTGATGCGCTGGGCAGTTTTCACCACCCGCTGCAGTGCCTTGCGCTGCGCAACAGAGCAGCTCCCATACCATACTGCCACACAGTTGGTCAGGATGCTTTCTATTGCGCAGCGATAGAAGTTCACCAGGATAGCCGAGGAGAGCTGATTCTTCCTCAGTGTCCTCAGGAAGAAAAGGCGCTGGTGAGCCTTCTTGACCAGGCTAGAGTTGTTGGTTGTCCACGACATGTCCGCCGAGATGTGGATCCCCAGGAACTTAAAACTGGAGACACGTTCAACAGCCATTCCATTGATGTGGATGGTGTCGTGTGTGCCTCTTGACTCCTTCCTGAAGTCCACGATGAGCTCCTTCGTTTTGGTGGTGTTGAGGAGCAGGTTATTTTTGGTGCACCATGTGGCCAGGTGCTCGATCTCCTCCCTATAGGCAGTCTCATCGTTGTTGCTGATGAGACCAATCACTGTAGTGTCGTCCGCAAACTTGACGATAGAATTAGATCCATAAACAGGCTTGCAGTCGGCGGTGAAGAGGGAGTAGAGAAACGGGCTTAGCACACAGCCCTGTGGTACACCAGTGTTAAGAGTGATGGATGTGGAGCAGGTGAGTCCTGATTGAACATTCTGGGGTCTGTCAGTTAGGAAGTCCAAAATCCAGTTACACATTGAAGTGTTGATGCCCAGGTCTCCAACTTTAGCTATTAACTTGGTTGGGATGACAGTGTTGAATGCTGAGCTGAAGTCAACAAACAGCATGCGAGCATAAGTGTTTTTATTGTCCAGATGAGTGAGCACAGAGTCAGTGCCATGGAAACGGCATCCTCTGTGCTCTTATTGCTGCGGTAGGCAAACTGGTGTGAGTCCAATGTGGATGGTAGAGAGTCTTTTAGGTGCTGCGTGAAGTTCTTTCATAGCAAGCGTGGCATCAGCATCCAGAGGAATATAGGCTGCAGTTATAATGGTGGAAGTGAACTCCCGCGGTAGATACAATATTTGTTGAAATTAAGATACAATATTTGTTGAAATTAAGATTAATACATGCTACAGACTTGTGTTAAAGGGAGTGCCTAATGCTATTTTATGCATTCTGACTTATTTACAGTGTAAAAGAGTTGGATTCTCATGCTGAACATAGCCAAAGTTAAAATTAGATGGACGTATGACAGAGTATTTCTGTTCCAAATACACTCCTTCAGGATTCTTATAAGTTTCATAAAAATTTTTTGAGTATGGCCCTGTATAATGTCATAAAGGACGGAATTCCTTGTATGCACACCTCTCCCAGATGAGCGCATAGCACATCAACCAGAGCGAGCTTCCCTAAGAATCCAGCATTAAGGAAACAGTGAATGCAATTTGTTTTTCCGGAGCAGCAACAGAGTTCTGCAAGTGTGTTTGCTTGTTTTTGTTTGTCAGTGACAAATGTTTTATAAATGAGGCCCAGTTCGATGCTGGATTTGCAGATTAATTGAGGCGGTAAGTGAAACCTCATCAAATGTCTGTGTTTTGTTTGCAATCGGCGCATAAGTGCATATAGTGTAAACAACACAAACATATAGTGAATCAAAAGTAATCTAGGGATAATGCAATGATGTATTTTGTATGTGTGTGTGTGTGTGTGTGTGTGTGTGTGTGTGTGTGGGCGCTTGTGACTCTTTAGCTCCGCCCACTGTACGCCTCCACGGGCTCGGCTGTTTTCGGAAAGAATCGGTACAGAGTTTCTGTCTTTTATAGATATGCTAAAACTAAAGACTTTTCGGAGATATGAAGTAATATACTCGAAAGGTAAGATTAACATGAGATTGGCAGAAACTGTGTGTGTTATGTACCCTTTAACCCTTTGAACCCGAAGAACGCGCGGGCGTGTCTTGCTTGATTTCTTTGTAATGGAAGGCCAAATTTTTGGCCTCACAGACATGAAAGATATGTCGGTAACACTTTATTTTGATAGTCCACTTTAGACATTCTACTAACTATAAGTAACTTTGCAACTACATGTCAACTAACTGTCATTAGAGTATTTGTAGACTGTCTGCTTAATATTTACTAAAACTTTATTTTGTTGGTCCCCCAACAGACATTCTACTGACTATAAGTAACTTGGCAACTACAATTCAACTTATTCTACAAACCCGAACCCTAACACCTAACCATAACCTACCAGTCTACTGACAGTCAACTAATACTCTAATGACCGTTAGTTGATATGTAGTTGCAAAGTTACTTATAGTTAGTATAATTTTTAAAGTGGACTATCGAAATAAAGTGTAACCGATATGTCTTTACAAAGCTTAAAGTGTCTACTTTTATTTGCGTACACTCAAAATAAAAACTAAATGTTGTGCTTTTCGCTAAATAAAGAAAACATGATATTCAACTGTGATAGTGTAATGGGAGATCGTCTCGGTTAAGACTGTAACCTTAGTTCCCTGAATAGGGAACGAGACGCTGTGTCACCGCTTTGAGAACGCCTCTGCGTGATTGCGTCGTGAAGCACGTATGTCATCAGTCCAATAGAGAGATGGAACTTCATAGGCAGGTGACGTCATAGACCCGGAAACTATAAAGCATACCGGCAAACACACGCCTTTAGCTTCTGGGATAGGCTGAAACAAGACGCTTGCGGGCATGCGGGGAGTATGGCAGGGTGACGCAGCGTCTCGTTCCCTATTCAGGGAACTAAGGTTACAGTCGTAACCGAGACGTTCCCCTTCAAGGGAACTTGCGCTGCTTCACAGCTTTGGGAACGAGAATACCCACGCCCCCATAAGAGCCGGATGCCCGCCTGTGATATGTTAAGAGGCGAGAACCCGAGCCCCAGGAGTAGCATTGATGTCAAGCTCGTAAAACCTGACGAAGGTGAGCGGTGAGGACCGGACAGCCAAAGGAGAAGGTTGTCCAGCCGCCACATAAGCAAATGAGATAGCCTCAACCACCCACTTGCTCATCCTCTGCTTAGAAACCCTCGAGGGAGGCCCGTAACAGACAAATAACTGTTCTGTTCTCCTCCACAGGGCAGCTCAGTTTACATAAGTGTCTAAAGCACGAACAGGGCGAAGCAGATTGAGTCGTTCCTGGTCTGACGTCACAAAAGGCGGAGGACAAAAGGCCTGCAATACAATAGGTCTCACAGGATTAGTGGGAACTTTAGGAACATAACCCGGTCTTGGATAGAGGAAGGCCTTAGCCATACCGGGAGCGAATTCCAAACATGAGGGTGCCACGGAGAGGGCTTGAAGGTCTCCGATTCTTTTAAGAGAAGAAATAGCCAGCAGAAAAATGGTTTTAAGAGTGAGAAACTTCTCCGAAACTTCCTCGAGCGGCTCAAAGGGAGCCTCGGAAATGCCCTGAAGGACAAGAGCAAGGTCCCAGGCCGGCACCCTGGTGCATACCGCAGATCTTAACCTCAAAGTGCCACGGAGGAAACGAGTAACTAAGGGGTGTCGCCCCAATGAAACACCACCCAAAGGAGTGTGGTAAGCTGCTAAGGCCGCCACATGCACCTTTAATGTGGAGGGAGCTCGGCCCCTGCCTCGACAGGATGTCTGCTTCCACATTCAACCGCACAGGGATGTACATCGACCAGACTGAGAGCAGGTTCCCCTGGGACCAGAGGAGGATAAGTCGAGCCAACTTGTATAACTGACGAGATCTTAACCCCCCCTGATGGTTGATGTAAGAGACCACCGCTGTGCTGTCTGAACGAACAAGCACATGATGGCCCCTGAGATTTGTAGGAAGTGCTTCAGAGCCTGAAACACCGCCAGCATTTCCAGACAATTTATGTGCCACAAATGATGGTGTTCCTGCCACTCATGGTCGCCCCCCAGCCCGTAAGGGAGGCATCCGTAGTCAGAGATACCCACTGACACGGTGCCCCCAGTAACGGGCCTTGGGCCAAGAACCAAGGGTCCTTCCACATGACCACGGTGCGGAGAAACCGCCGCGAAGCCTTGATCACACAAAAAGGATTTCCCCTCGGGGAAAACCCACTGGTCTTGAGCCACCACTGCAGTGGTCTCATATGCAGCAGGCCGGTGGGAATGACATTGGATGCTGCTGCCATGAGGCCTAACAGTTTCTGATACTGTTTTACAGTGAGTGGCTGGTCTAGCTGAGAATGCAAATCCCCTGCATGTGCAAGGGGACTAACGCAGCGTCCACACACTTTTTGAACGTGCGGGGTGAAAGTGATAGACCGAAGGGAAGCACCCGATATTGGTACGCTTCTCCCCTGAAAGCGAACCTCAGGTACTTCCGGTGCTGTGGAAGGATGGAGACATGGAAATAAGCATTCTTGAGATCTATCGTGACAAACCAGTCCTCTGACCTGATTTGAGACACGATCTGTTTGAGTGTAAGCATCCTGAACTTGAGCTTTGCCACAGAGCGGTTCAGGACGCGGAGATCTAAGATCGGGCGCAGCCCTCCATCCTTCTTCGGCACGATGAAGTAACGGCTGTAAAAGCCTGACTCTCTGTCTAGTAGGGGAACCCTCTCTATAGCCTCCGTTCGCAGCAGAGTCTGTACTTCCTGAGCCATAATCAGAGCCTGCTCGAGGCCCACCACCGTGGGCAGAACCCCATTGAAACTGGGTGGACGACATCTGAACTGAATGGCATACCCCTTCCTTATAAACTGCAGGACCCACCGAGATATATTTGGCAAATTCTCCCACTCCGCCAAAAAATCTACTAAGGGTACCAGCCTCTTGAGGCTGGCCTCTGGTGTACTCTGCACCACGGGTACAGTGCCCTGAAACGGCAAACCAGCAGGGAACGACTGACTCGACAGCGCCAACTCCCTCCTCGGAGGGCGCGAGCCATCCTCATCCATGAGGGCACCGGGGACCTGCGGGTACCGTGTGCTGAGGTAAACACCACCTGCCTCCGGAGGGGACCACCCTCACAGTCCCGGCGCCACAGGTGTCAGGACTTCTTCGACGCAGCCTTCCTCGAGATAATGACTGTCCGCAGATCAGTCTTACCCTTAGAACGCTGCGCCAGCGAGCGCCGCCCACTGGCCGACCCCTGCGGGGGTTGCCGAGTAGCGACGCTCATCTTTTGCTGCGCCCTGTGTGAGGAGCTTGTACTCTGCGTCTGCTGCTCCCGCCCAGCAGCAGACGAGGCCTGGGGTTACAAGGGAGGAACTGCTTTAGCGCCGCAGATTGTTTATTTGCCTCCTGGAACCTGTCGGTAACAGTGGTGACAGCGTCACCGAACAGGCCTCCAGGAGACAGCGGCGCATCGAGCAAAAAACTTTTGTCTCTCTCCTTAATCTCAGTGAGATTGAGACATAAATGCCTCTCCGTAGCCACCAGGGCTGCCATAGAACGGCCCACACATCTGGCCATCTCCTTGGTGGCACGGAGAGCGAGATCAGCGGAAGCTCATTAATGACATCTGCCCCAATCTACTGGCTCTCACCCAGGTCCTTCAGCAGGTCAGCCTGGTATGCCTGCACTATAGCCATTGTGTGCAGACATGCGGCGGCCTGACCTGCTGCAGAGTACGCTTTGCCCACTAAGGAAGATGTAGTTTTAAGGGGCTTAATGGGCAAAGATGGAGCTTTAATGGTCGATGCCGTCTCGGGAGAGAGATGGCTCGCAAGCGTCTCTTCCACCATCGGCACCGCACCATACCCATGTTTCTTCAGCCCTGCGATGTTACTATAAACAGACGTATGGGGGCTGAAAATACGTGAAGACATGGGCCGCTTCCACAATCTCGACACCTCAGTGTGGAGAGCCGTGAAGAACGGCAAGCTCCGTCTTGGAGGCTGAGCAGAGCGGGCGGGAAGGAAGTGCTCATCAAGTCTGCTTTTAATAGACGAGCGCTCCTGCTGTTCATTTGGCCAGTCAATGTTTAATCTGGCCACAGCTCTACTCTAGCACTTCCATAAGCTCCTCACTAGCTCATGGTCTTCAACCCCCTGCGTCGATACTGCAGACATCCACCTCCTCGGAGGAAGACAACTGCAGCACCGAGGCCGCCCCCCCGGGCGGGAGAAACCGCAGTGCGGGCTCCCGAACCCAGAGAAGCGGCACTGGATCTGGCGGGTGAAGGCTGAGATAGGGCTGGGCCCGTCTCAAACCCCTTTGCCAGATCTATCCGCGAACCCCACGACATCGACCGCCGCTCTACCTCAGCAACAGCGGGGCCAGTGCCGCGAGGAGCACAAACCGGGACACTCTTCCTGGAAGAGCGCCCTGCGGGATCGCAGCACGCGGAGAGGCATGACACAGACGTTCTCAAAGCGGTGACGCAGCGCGAGTTCCCTTGAAGGGGAACCATGTTGAAAACAGTTGTGTTCATTTTTTTTCAGGATTCTTTGATGAATAGAAAGTAAAAAATAAAAAAATAAAATCTGAAATAGAAAGCTTTTTAAACTTTAAAATGTCTACTGTCTCTCTTGACACATTTGATGCATTGTTACTGAACAAAACTATTAATTTCTTAAAAATAATTAACTATTAAAAGAACTATTATTTTAAAACAAATTCTTACTGACCCCAAACCTTTGAATGGTAGTGTATAATGCTACAAAAGCTTTAGTTGGTTTGTGTGTAACAACTGACATTAATTTCTATGATGTTAAAATTATTTTTATGATTAAATTGTGCATAGGTTGAGCAAATCAAATGTGTTTATTTCTGAGAGCCTTTTATAGACACACTTAACTGCAGACACTGAAATAACATACACTTTGAGTGTCCCTTATAAAGAACCACTATTGTCCCTTATTTTTGTCCCACTTTTTGTCCTTTGTGGTGTATATTTGGATTATGTTGTGTTGTAAATAATTGCAAACAATTCAAAAAGCCATTCTTTTAATCTCTTCATATTCTTTGTTCTAGTTCCTTCACAGTCATTCAGCTGATATAGGGCCATTAGGATTAGGGGAGGGGTCTTTGTCTGCAGGTGTGAAAAATATCAATATTCACAATGATTCACGCCCTCCCCGCATAAGCCTTCCTGACACAAAACATGTCTTACAAATTTTTAATCAGTATATTGTTTTATGTGAATGAGTGGCCAGAGTGATTTTTACATCGTCTTGAAGCAAAAGTCTAGACTACCTGTTCCAGTTTTCAAAAGTCTTATGAACAAATATTAAGGATGGGTTTCATGGCCTTATAACAGTGACTTAATTTTTCTTTCTTTCCACAAACCACGCATAAACGCCATTTTCTCAAAACTACAAACTTTTACACACATGCTGCTCACACATTATTGTAGCAGAGTTTGTGCTGAATACAGTGTACTCAGACTTTAGCCATGAAAATGTTACAAGTAACAGAAATAAGCACAAATGTCAGGGCATGTCAAAAAACCTCCAGGGCCCAGAAAACAGCTCAGGGTTCAGAGGGTTAGGTAATGTTAACAAATGAATGGGTAATGAATGGGCTACATTAGTTAACATGAACTAACAATGAACTGCACTTATAAAGCATTTTTTTTTAATCTTTGTTAATGTTAATTTCAACATTTACTAATGCATTATTCAAATCGTGTTAACATTAGTTAATGCACTGTGAACTAACATGAACAACTGCTGTTGTTCATGGTTAGTTCATGTTAACTAATGCATTAACTAATGTTAACTAATGTTAACCATATTGTAAAGTGTTACCAATGAATGCTTATTGTAAAGTGTTACCAAAGTTTCTAAACCAAATTTGAATGATGAGCCAGAATATGTATGGTTGCTTTATGTTTTTTCGTTTTATTGGCTTACATCACACACACAAGCCCTCCCCAGTCTCTATCATACTCTGGTTTCTATATATAGTTCCTTACAACCATTTTATCGTCTGCCAAGCAAAAATCATATCGCTTAGAAAAAAAGTAGATTCTACTGCTGGCCTCTTAAAGCACAAGTGTGTGTGTAAAGAAAAGGAAGGAGGGAGAGAGACAGAAAGAGCAAGCTGTCACCAAAAAGCCAGCATAGAGAGAGCACTGTGGAGTGATGTACAGTGAAGCAGAAAGAGCATCATTTGTAATGGAGTTCACATATCTAATGTCACTTTCTGAAAGACCTTTAATTTCCTCAATAAAGACACACACATTACCAAATTATACCTCTGTGTGACACAGAGAGGAAAATCCCAGTTTCTTTGACTCGGTGTCGCACGGCTATGGATCTCTGATGAACGAGAGGGAGAATATGATCCAAAGTGCTCAGCTAGGCTATACTGAGGACTTCCTCTCTGTGTGAACAACAGAAGCTTGGAAGATGACAAGAAGCAATCCATCACAATCCTGCGGATGAATGGGACTGATTCTAAGACAAGCTAACTCTGTGATGATTTGATAAAATGTGCAAAAAAAGGTAAAAAAAAAAAAAAACCTGCATAAATTGTAGGCATAATGAGGAGAATTTATATTATATAAATTAATTTATTTTTAAATTATTCATCTGAAGCCAAAATATGATTTTGGCTGATATTTCCATTACTTTTAGAACACATTCCTAATATAATCCTTTCACTATAAATCAAAGTGAACTCATTTATTGAATGGGTGAAAACAATATTATTTCCACCACATTTGAAATATTGCGTTTAAAGGAATTCTGCAATGTAAAAACATTTTTGACATTTTTGGAATAAATGGTCCAACTCCTAAGGCTAATATTATAGCATTCTTTGTATTCTCAATACACACAATTAAAACATATTTTCACAGCATGTGCCCAATTGGACAAAAATACTGATTGAATGCAAATAAATATTAAATATGCTTATAAGTGATATTTACTTTAATATGGTCCGACAAAAACATTGGATAAATTAACTTTTAAAAATATAGAAGATCAAGACATTATCCAAAACCAGATCAATTGAAAATAACACAGGTGAAAGCTATAGTTCATGCATTCATGACCTATAGACTTGATTACTGTAATGCATTATTAGGTGGTTGTACTGACCTATCCTCAATAAACAAGCTACAGTTAGTCCAAAATGCAGATGCTTGAGTTCTTACCAGCTCAAGAAAATATCATATAACTATTTTTATCATTGGTTACCTATAAGTTCCGTATCAATTACAAAGTATTGCTACTGGCTTATAAGACCCTAAATTGTTTAGCTCCTGTGTATTTATCTTCTACCACTCTACATTCCATCATACTCGTTAAGGTCACAAAACCTTTGGTAACACATAGGATAAAGGGTACGTTTACATGACATGGATGAAAAATTGAAAAGTTTTTCCTTTGCGCTTTTCGTGTACAGATGCCAACATTGTCAAAATGATCCCCAGTCACATGAATCTGCGAAAACGACTACAGATGCTGTATTATGCATGCCAGGCCAGTAGAAGGCGATGTCACTTTGTAAAGAAACACTACTCGCCTATATACATTTTGCATTTGGTTCCTAAACTCTGGCCTTCCTAGCCTTCCTCATCATGTTCAGGGCTCAGACACACTCTCCCAGTTTAAATCTAGATTAAAGACACATCTCTTTAGTCTAAGTATTCACATGATGCAACTCATACTCTTGTACTCCTGTTATATCAGATGAAATGCACATGATTACCTTTTGCTTGAACTATTATGAACAGCAGCTATACGCTAATTATTTACCATTTGCTTTTCTGTTTCTACCTCGGGATGCCCAGATTAGCCTAACTATATATAACTATAGAGATTAAACCAGCTCCAGTTTGGATCCGGCCTTATATGAAGATATCAGATGACCAAACTTCTGTGAAGAGATGGTGCCAACCTCTGAGAGGACTTCAGATGACGCAAACTCTGAATCATCATGCACCACTGCCGAATTTCTATAGTTTTAATCATTATGATCACAAATTGTACAACCCCAAATCAAAAAAAGTTGGGACAGTATGGAAAACGCAAATAAAAAAAAAAAGAAGGGATTTCTAATTTTACTTTGATTTGTATTTCATTGCAGACAATATGAGCACAAAATATTTCATGTTTTCTCTGGTCAACTTCATGTCATTTGTAAATATGCATCCTTTCCTGTCATTCAGACCTGCAACACATTTCAAAAAAAGTTGGGACAGGAGCAATTTAGGGCTAGTAATGAGGTAAAATGGTTAAATAATGATGTGATTTGAAACAGGTGATGTCAACAGGTGATTGTAATTATGATTTGGTACAAAAGCAGCATCCAAGAAAGGTCTAATCCTTTAGGAGCAAAGATGGGCCGAGGATCGCCAGTTTGCCAACAAATACGTGAGACAATTATTGAAATGTTTAAAAACAATGTTCCTCAAAGAAAGATAGAAGGAGATTTGGATATTTCACATTCAACAGTGCATAACATAATTAAAAGATTCAAGGAATCTGGAGGAATTTCAGTGCGTAAAGGACAAGGGCGCAAGCCTAAGCAGGCGGCACTGCATCAAGAATCGTCATTCATCTATAAGCGATATCATCACATGGGCTCAGGACTACTTTGGCAAACCTTTGTCAAGTACCACAATACGTAGTTACATCCACAAATGCCAGTTAAAACTGTACTGTGCCAAAAGAAAGCCCTATGTTAACAGTGTCCAGAAGCGCCGTCGACTTCTCTGGGCTCGGAGGCATCTGGGATGGACCATCACACAGTGGAAACGTGTACTGTGGTCAGATTAATCAGTATTTGAGGTATTTTTTGGGAGGAATGGACGCTGTGTGCTCCGGACCAAAGAAGAAAAGGATCATCCAGACTGTTACCAGCAACAAGTCCAAAAGCCAGGGTCTGTCATGGTATGGGGTTGTGTCAGTGCCCTTGGCAAAGGTAACTTGCACTTCTGTGAAGGCACCATTAATGCTGAAAAGTACATAGAGATTTTGGAGCATAATATGCTGCCTTCAAGAAGACATCTTTTCCAGGGACGTCCATGCATATTTCACACATTACAAAGTCCTGGCTGCGGAGGAAGAGGGTATGGGTACTTGACTGGCCTGCCTGCAGTCCTGACCTGTCTCCAATAGAGAATGTGTGGTGCATTTTGAAGCGCAAAATGCGACAACGAAGACCCCGTACTGTTGCCCACCTTAAGACTTGTTTGCAGGAAGAATGGGACAAAATTACACCTGAAACACTTCATCACTTGGTGTCTTCAGTCCCTAAATGTCTTTTAAGTGTTGTGAAAAGGAATGGCAACATTACAAAGTGGTAAATGCTTTACTGTCCCAACTTTTTTTTTTTAAATGTGTTGCAGGTCTGAATGACAGGAAAGGATGCATATTTACCAATGACATGAAGTTGACCAGACAAAACATGAAATATTTGTGTTCACATTTCTGCAATGAAATATAAGTCAAAGTAAATTTAAAAATCACTTCTTTTTTTTATTATTTGCGTTTTCCATACTGTCCCAACTTTTTCTGATTTGGGGTTGTAATAGCTTAGCCTGACAAGCCAGACCCACATCAAGATGTTGGGTCTGGGAACACACCATTGGCAGGGCTCAATCCGAGGGACGGGATAAACAGTTGTCTTTCAAATTCCCTCTGCATGCAATAGGATAACGCTACAACTAACCAGAGCGCTATCATTGGTGAGACAACAATCACAATTGGGTTGTGGCTGAGACCCATGCGTTTTCCCACCAGCAGAGCTAGTTGATAGATTAAACTTTTGCTGTTTCCGGTCGGCAAAACTCCAAACACATCCTTTTTTAAGAATGACTTCAGTGCCGTTCTTTATTAGCAGGGAAGTAGCAGGGAATTCACACGGAACCGTCATTATGTTAAGCCTGCCCACTGACTCTATACACAATGTGATTGGCCTGACTAGAGTTTGGTTTTGCAAGCTCGCAAGCCAACGGAGAGTTGCTAGACGACATTGGCTGCAAATTACATTTGCTGCCACTAGGGTGCGTCTAGATTTCTAGGCTAGTAATAACTGATTCAATTAGATCATTGTTTCAGCTTAAATTAATACATGATGTTAGCTAACGGCATGATTTGTATTATCTTAGAACTGTAGCCTATTTTTCTGATACTAGCAATACTTGGGCAGTGACATCTGATAACAGATTGCTCTAAATTGTAATGTAGATGCATGCATTTTCTGTAAATCTGCTTTGTAACAATATGTATTGTGAAAAGCGCTATACAAAAACATGTGAAATTAATTGTCAATTAGTCTCTTCAAATTTTCTTTTTTTAGTTAGCTCCTTGAACAGACCAAATATTCCCTTTCAGTCTTTTCAAACTCTTCTGGCAAAACGTTACGCCAGGATATCAACTAACTCACAAATTGTGCCTCCCTTAAGGCTCAAAAATGCAGAAGTTGCCTCACACAGTGTTTGGAAAGCTTCCTGGCTTGTGTACGGACACAATGTCTACAGCTTCTTTTGTTTACAATCTCTTGCCTCCACTGAGTTCCTGATGAAGCGGTGATGTCATGTGCATAGCATGGCGCGTCTGTGTAGCCAACCACAGAGGATAATCAGACACATGTTTGTGTATTTTAGGGAGGCTGGGCCTCAATCTTCATATTTCATACTTCACTGGCTTCCACTGATGGATTATTTTGATTCGATCGTGTAGGGTGCCAGTGAGGAGACCCAGAGCGTGTCTGTGTGTGTGTGCAAGAGAAAGAGGAAACCTGGGGTGTGCTTTGAAGTGTATTGTGTGTGATCTGTTTTGCAGATCCTAGTCGGAATGAAGGTTAAGTGTAGCTGATGCACATACACACACAGATACAGACACACACACACAGCAAGAGTCAAGCAGGGCAGTGCCTCGGTGCGTTAGATGAGGTAGTGTCAGGGCAGGGTGGTCTGTAGCTAACAGCAAGGTTACTGCAGTGCTCTCTCTCTCTCCCATTCTTTTTCCTTCTCTTTCTCTATCCAAGTCAAGTCACCTTTATTTTTATACCACTTTAATACAGATTGCTTCAAAGCAGCATTACAGTGATCAACAGAAAAATAATGATTCAATGATGCAAACTGAGTTAAATTCAGCTGTAAAGCAGCTCTAAAAAGAAAAAAAGTGTTATTGTTCAGCTGAAGTCTGTGTTGATTCATCAATTATTAAATTAGTTTAATTAGTTTCACTGCCCTGAACATTTTTTAGTGTAGAAACAATTTCATTCAGAAATGTATAGTAAATTTCACAATTAATTACAAAGGAAAGCCAAATGGCCTATCACGTGCAATTTAACATGACACTTTGAAGCACTGAAATCATATTTTCCTAAAATATTTCCTAAAACTCCCTTTACAACTTCTCTAAACAGCTACATCTAACTACTATCCGAAAGTACATAGAGCAGCGCCATGACAGGTATGAAAACGAGGCTGTGAGGGATGGATTTGCCATGTTTTCAATGGTGTCCACTAGAGGGCTGCATTGGGATTGAGTCCCGCCGGGTCCCACGGGACCCAACGTAAATCTCGCGGGAGCGGGCGGTTTGAATTTTGCTGCCGGCGGGAATGGGCGGCTAAAAAAAACACAGCGGGAATCGGCGGGATAGGGAGGTTGCCTAACGACATGATGGAGAAGATGTCAATAGATGATGTAGAAAAGAACCTCAAACGAGGTATTTACAGCACAAAAGCTAAGCAAGGAAAGTCTGACATTTGGAGAAGTTTCTCAATTGTTTTGGTAGGCAAAGTCATGCGGTATAACGTTATATGTATCCACATATTGCGCAGCTGGCAAATACATAGATACTTGATCATACCTCACCAAAAACGCTCAGCACTCCCTGCAGGTCAAGTTGACTGTTTGGTGTTTTTGACAAACAATACATAGAAGTTTAGTGAGTGGAAATGGATTGTTTCTAAATGTCCGTTTGCTATTTTGTGTTCACATTACGTTCTGTTGAAGCATGTTTTCTCAGGTTTCCTTTCAGTCGGTCACGTTCGACGGAATTGGGATCTGTTTTTTGTTTCTCAATCTGGTTTTCTGTTTTCTGTTTTGCAAAGCAGTCTATTTTTATGTGCAAAGTTTTTGATAAAAACGAAATTATATTTGAATGTATTTGTCTTTTTTTTTTTTTTACATGGAGGCCAGGGAAACGAAACAAACAACCCCATGAATCTCTTTAATAATATGAATACAAATCCGTGTTTTTTTTCCCCTGCGGGACGGGAGAAGACACAAAATCAATGCATCTCTATTATTGTGCGGGCATAAATTCTCGGAGTTTTGCGGGTGCGGGCGGGAGTGGACATACATATTGCGGGAGCGGGCGGGAGTGTAACACATATGTTGCGGGAGCCGGCGGTAATGGTCAGAAATTCGGCGGGTGCGGGCGGGAGCGGGATGAAGAAAACAGTCCCGCGCAGGGCTCTAGTGTCCACTGTAATTTTCTACAGCTCATATTGTTGGTTTTTGTCTACTTAAATTCCTCGTTAAGATATTTATGCAGTGTTTCGTCAGCAGAACAATCCAGAAACACATTAAATAACAACCCACTGAAGAGATGTGTCTATGGCGCCGCTGTGAATAAGGTCTATGGCAACAGCTTTATTACATGTACGTGACGTCATTCTGCTTTAAAGGGTTGGGCAGAACTAACAGAACGGCTGTTTCAGTTGTCCCCCTCTGTTTGCCTTAAAACACTGTTTGTGGTCATCAAGTTTGAAATGTTGACTACAAACAGTCAACAGTACAATCAGTTTTCAAATTTTCCCTCGTGGCGTTTTCTCTGTATGGACCCCTTTCACAGACTGTGATGACGCATTTTAACGGTCATCAGCATCGTAAATTCTGCAATTTTGTTTATATTTTTGTACCCACTTTATATTAGGTGGCCTTAACTACTATGTACTTACATTTAAATTAGTAATTTGATACAGTGCACTTATTGTGTACATACATGTTTTTACATTGTACTTAAATTTTAAAAATGACCTGCATGTAATTAAATCTGTAATTAATTTATGTAGTTATATTTATAATTACACTGTTGACACTTCCCTTACACCTAACCCTACCCTTAAACTCACCCCTAACACCAAACCTGTCCCTAACTTTACTCGTATCCCACCTCAATAACAGCAAAAGTGTTTTGCATTACAATATGAACACAATAAGTACATTGTACTTATTTTTGTGATGTAAGTAAATAGTGGTTAAGGCCACCTAATATAAAGTGGGACCATATTTGTTTTATATAACATTATACTCTGTATTATATCATCTTTGTATCAATTTTTTTGTTTCTAATACGGTGGCTATATGGGAGTGGTAAAGTTGACATCTCTTCTGTCTGCAGTTGGAAAACACTATTGTGGAGTTTTTTCTTTTGCTATTTGCCATATATATATATATATATATATATATATATATATATATATATATATATATATATATATATATATATATATATATATATATATATATATATATATATATATATATATATATATATATATATATTGCACATCCACTTTCTGTATGGATATTTTTCTCCAATACAAGCCTGGAAATAAATATATATTTTACATATAATATATATATATAGAAGCGCTATAGAAGTTTACCCATATAGGACGACTTCTGCTTTTGAGAAACCCGGAAATGTGAAAAGGGTCAATTCAGCTTTTACGCTGTATCCTTTACTGAAAAAACCTTACTGAGTGAGTAACTCAATCCCGCTAAATGTTTACTCATTGAATTCTTGCACCCGGGGACAATACAAGTCGACAGCATTATGACTAAAAGTTTGCTTAGAAGTATTTCCTACTAAAGCAAGGTGGTATTTGACTCTGGTAAGCGTATCCATCCATACCAGACAGGTGGGAGTGGCCTTGGACGGCAACATGCCCTAGTACATTATAATGCACTAGGGCAACATGTCCTAGTGCATTATACTTTTTTCCTCTGTTTTCTCTATTTTTACATTCACCTTTCTACTAGTCAGCCAAGTTTATTGAAAGCCATTTTGCCAGCGGTGAAGTACCCAATTAAATAATTTGGTTAATTTGATTATGCAGTTACCAATAAGGGTTGGCTATATTACTCTCAGCTCCATTTAATACATTTCAGATTTTTTTTAGTTTTACATGCATTGAATGTGTCCAATAATTTTTAGAATTAAAACAAATATCTTTTAAAACTAATTTCACAATACACAAAATTTCATTCCTCATGATTCCATTCCTTTAGATTGCTAATTAATCACTGCATATAGTCTCAGAACCCAACATTATTTACATTATAGTGTCAGACTTGATATGACACATCACAGAGTGCAACAGCTTTCCACTCCTCTTTGCGCTTAGGAAATCAGTGCAGTGTTATTTCCAGGCTGTTTCAAGTGAGGACCCTGATTTTGACACTTGTGAGAAATGACAAGTTTTGTGATTAGCGGGGCTCTTTTTCATCTGGTTGGTGATTGGAGTGTTTGATGTCCTCAGAATCGCTCTGAAGGCAGTGAAGAGGTGATTCCCCTAGAGGTCTGTACTGAGGTTGACACACACGCATGGGTTTGATGTTTTCTCTTTTTTTCTCTCTGTTTTCTCCCTTTCACACTCATTTTTTAATGAATGAATCAGACAGGGTGTGAAAGAGAGACTTTGGGGATGGTGTGTTTAGAAGCCGATTTCTCACTATGGAAATGGTCATTGCGTATGTGACATCAAACTGATATGGTTGGCATGTGAGAGAAAGAGTTAATTTTTTTTAATAAATATTCATGACAAGCTTTTATAATTTGCCACCAATAACTACAAAGAAATATCATCATCACTAGTTTTAAAATTCCCATAAACAATTGCACTGTAAAAAAACAAACAAACAAACAAAAAAAACAGGCTGATGTCCTGAAAACGGTCTCAGGTTACATATGTAACCTGTGTTCCCTGAGAACAGGGAACGAGACTCTGCGCCGATTCGACGCAATGGGATATAACGTCACAGCGTGACAGGTGTCTGAAATTACTATCAAATCACGGTAATCCTATTGACCGGCGACAGCCCATGACGTCATCAATGTCCGATCCGGAAGTATATAAGGGTGCCTTGCAAACACACATACACCTTATCATCTGAAGGGACTGTTTGGCAGGCAAGCACAGAGGGAACTCGCACTGCATCGATTCAATGCTATGGGAACGATTTGAGTGCTTGCCCACTGGCAGTGACAACTGTCAGAAAAAGCAAGTTCACATGAAATGCCTGAACCACTCCCCCTCAGGTCACACTGGGCTGTCAGAGACAGCATCCCCTACGGTCATAGCCCAAGCTATAAGCCTTAAGAGGAACCTTAATGCATATGCACGAGGTCCTACCCAGACTGCTCAAAGGCCTGGGACCAACCACTTCAAAAGAGGGGGTCCTTTTAAGGGAATGTGGCTAGGGTACCCAAAGGAACCCCAGCCAAATCACTACCAGGGGAACATATTCACCCGAATGCCACCAGGCAGGCCTGACCTGGTGCCCTTTATTTTGGACACTTCGGTTTGGCCAACCCTGTCTGTTCAGAAACAGAGCCTCCGGACACTGCCTCAGTGAGGCATCCAGACTGAGGGACTGAAAAACTGGCAGACCGAATCTCAGAGACGGGTATCCCAGAGAGCAATTCTCAGCATAGTGCTTTACAACCCTTGCTAGCGAGGGGAGTCTAGCTGCTCAACCTAAGGATCTACAAAACACTTATGTTAAAAAAAGCACTAAGGAGGTCGGACCGGCCTACAGACTGATCTAACAGGAAGGCCTCACGAGAGGCCTGCGATCGTCTGATCAAACTCAGGCGGCTGCATGCTCATAAATGACCCTCAGTGAGGGGAACACCTGAGCTTGCCTGGTGGGTAACCCCCAGCTGTAGGCTAAACTACCATAGGTTCTATTCTAACTGGTAATAGAAAGTGCCTAACCTTGGGAACTTCGCCTTCAAGGAGGCCCAGAGAGGCCTACTACCTGAAAGCAAGTTTTTCAAGGAGGCCTAAGGGAGGCCTACCACCTGTTAGCAATTCATCCCGGCTGCCAGAGCATCCAAACTCTCCTTTATGGAGGTCTAGTGAGGCCTACCACCTAAAAGCAAGCCCTCAGGGAGGCCTGGTGAGGCCTACTACCTGATAGCCAGCCAGGCTAGTTGTGCAGATGCCATACATCGGTACTTGCCTTCAGGGAGGCCTGGTGAGGCCTACCACCCGATAGCAAGTCATACTAGCTGCCCGAGCACCTTGACGCGGGAACTCACCTTCAAAGAGGCCTAGCTAGGCCTTCTATCTAATAGCAAGCCTTCTAGGGAGGCCTGGTGAGGCCTACTACCTGCTAGCAACATATGCTAACTGTCAAAGTGACTGAGACTCAGAGCACCCCTCCAGTGAGGCCTAGTGAGGCCTACTACCTGATAGCCAGTCAGGCTAGCCATCCAGATGCCACACATTGGCACTCGCCTTCAAGGAGGTCTGGTGAGGCCTACTACTTGATAGCAAGTCATGCTAGCTACCCGAGTATCCAACTCTGAAGCTCGCCTCCAGGGAGGCCTGGTGAGGCCTACCACCTGGTAGCAAGTTACAACTGACTGCTATGAAACCCTGACAGTTAGACCACTGGCTGACTAAGAAATACCCATCACTCATGGAGACTCGTCCTCAGGGAGGATTCGTAGAGCCTACTAGCTGGTAACAAGTCTTCACAAAACCAAAGTCCTTGGGAAGCATATCACACCAATTCACACAAACTGGGGCCGCCCACAGGAGGCCTCTCAAGGCTAGCTACCTGGTCGCAGCTGCTATGCATGTCCCCCAGACAGAGAAAGAGCGTGGACTCTGATCGAACAACTCTCACATGAGAGGAGGCTGACAACACAGGGACGGTGGATGAGCTCAAATTCAATAGTGAACAGCCAGAGGTGACAGTGCCTCACCAACGCACCTCCATCATCCCTAACAGCCTAGGCAAACTAAACCAGCATACCCAACTGAAGCTCCAACGTCAGTCTCTAGTAGACACACTCTAGAAGAGACAGACTACTCTAACCTGAGGTGGCTAAGGGAACCGAAGACACATAGTAAAACAACCCCAAGCAGAAGCAAAACACTCCATTCTCCTAGAAGGACGTTCTACCGCTTAGTACTCCACTAACGTTCCAGTGGAAATGAGCGGCGGCCTCAACATAACTTTCGCCATGAGAGGAAGCCTAAGTTTACATACACATTAACAACATGAGCGGTGGCCTGCCCTGTGAATCCTCAAAGGGGAAAGCCAACACATACTCATACACACAGCCCAAACTTGACGCTGTATTCACCACCTACAGGGGAAACCTTCAGTTAACTTTTTTCCTACCTTCCTAACGGTTGACATAAAACCCATACTCTATACAGGGAACGAAGGTCTGTACGAAATACATACTTTTAGTGTTATCCACACAAAAATAGAACAACTCATTTCACCTGCGGCATGTGGAGCGAAGACTGACCACACAGTTCTCATATGACCGCGGTGTCTATCGCCGTTGCCTGAAAGTGGCGCTCTCACCAACCAAGCCAAAGCGGGCCATCAGAACATAGTTCCACTCATCATAGGCCCACCTCAGGCCTGATGTAAGAAGCACCTCTGAATAAAATGGAAGATTAAAATAGAAGAAGGAGAGGGCTAAGATATAAAACGCCCTCAAGGGAGGTGATCCATCACCAACGCCGACCGCGTTTGTCCTGGATCACCTCCCTCAAATCCTTCTTCCGGCAGGAATCCCGTCTCCTCTGAGCCTTACTCCTACACGGAGGAGGCTCACGAGAGGAGACGCTTTCCCTCTGGTCCTGCCTACGGCCCTCGGGCCGTGAAGTACCAGGCCCTGCCTGCCTGGGTGTGGATGCGGATCTCAGTGGTATGCATGTCTTAAATGCAGCTCAGCGCGCCTTCGCCTCCACTGAAGTGCCGAAAAGTTCAGATGGCGAAACCGCAAATCGAGGAGAAAGCCCTTCTCTTTCTCCCCGATGTTGGCCAGGTTCAGCCACAGATGCCTCTCCCTGGCCACCATCGCCGCCATTGATCGGCCGATCACAGCAGCAGTCTGCTTGGTGGCCCGGAGAGCAAGATCTGTGGTGCGGCGCAGCTCAGTGACCGCCTAAGGGGACAGTCCCGCCCCCTGGTCGAGATCCCCCAGCAGATCCACCTGGTACGACTGCAACACCGTCATCGTATGCAGGGCAGCACCAGCCTGATCCGCTGCCGCATACACTCTGCCATTCATCCGCAAAGTCGCCTTTAGCAGTTTGGACGGCAGAGTCGGAGCTCTCAGTGTCGATGTTCGCCCAAAAATTAGATAGTTCGCGAACATCTCGTCCATTGGGGGCATCGACACATACCCATGTTCACCCATCCCCTCAACATCTGCAAAACTAGGCCTACCACCCGATAGCAAGTCATGCTAGCTGCCCGAGCACCTTGACACGGGAACTCACCTTCAAAGAGAACTAGCGAGGCCTTCTATCTGATAGCAAGCCTTCTAGGGAGGTCTGGTGAGGCCTACTACCTACTAGCAACATATGCTAACTGTCAAAGTGACTGAGACTCAGAGCACCCCTCCAGATAGGCCTAGTGAGGCCTACTACCTGATAGCCAGTCAGGCTAGCCATCCAGATGCCACACATCGGCGCTCGCCTTCAAGGAGGCCTGGTGAGGCCTACTACTTGATAGCAAGTCATGCTAGCTACCCGAGTATCCAACTCTGGAGCTCGCCTCCAGGGAGGCCTGGTGAGGCCTACCACCTGGTAGCAAGTTACAACTGACTGCTATGAAACCCTGACAGTTCGACCTCTGGCTGACTAAGAAATACCCATCAATGATGGAGACTCGTCCTCAGGGAGGATTCGTAGAGCCTACTAGCTGGTAACAATTCTTCACCAAAACAAAGTCCTTGGGAAGCATATCACACCCATGCCGCCTGGATCTCAGAATGAAGATCCGGGAGAAATGGAAGGCTTGCCTGGGGTGCTGGTCTATGGCCGGGGAGAAATCAATTGTCCAGCCTGCCGCAAGCGATCTCTCCCCTATCGTGCCGCCAAGGCAGCTGCAGCCTGCCCGTGGCGCGCTCCACAAAATCCAGCAACTCAGCATACGCGGGGGAGTGTGGCTGAGAGGATTCAGGCTCTTCCTGATTACTATCACCACCCTCATCAGCCATCTCCTGCTCGTCCAGCAGAGCACTCACTGCAGCTCACCCTCGTCAGCCCGCCGATCCATCCGAGAGGTTCACACTCCTCTCCAGATGATCGGCAAGCTCTATCTGGGACCCCCATGACGCACGCCGCCGCTCCGCCTCAGCGACAGCTGGACCAGGGCCATGCGGTCCAGATGCCGAACTCTCTCCCCTCGAGAAGAGAGCCAGACGAGAGCGGAAAATTTGCACAGGCAATTCCATCGAGAACTGCCTGTGCATGCTATTCACCCAAACACATCACACAGAGTTCATGTGTGTCACCCAGCTAAAAGAACCTTGGGCACGGGTCTGTACACTTCAAAAAGTGCTGTGCCTTCTTAAACTCTTCATTTCTCTTATAATACCTGTTACTTGACAGCGCTCCTTACAGACAGACAGTCCCTGAAGATGAAAAGATGTATGGTTGTTTGCAAGACGCCCTTATATACTTCCAGGTCGCACGTTGATGACGTCATGGGCTGTCGCCGGTCAATAGGATTACCGTGATTTGATAGTGATTTCAGACACCTGTCACGCTGTGATGTTATATCCCATAGTGTCGAATCAACGCAGTTCGAGTTCCCTTTCGAAAGTGAACAAACTGGTATATCATAGAAGTATTTGTTTTCATAAAACTAATGATTTCATATAAGAACTGCAGTGTTCAGTGTTGTTATTATTAACTAAATCTATTTAAGATAATTTTCACTGATTGAAATTAAGCTGGAATAAAATGAAATTAAATATTTGTTGAAAAAAGAAAAAAAAAGTAAACCAAAATTGAAAATGTTGCCTTGTCACAACTACCTCATATAAAATAAGTTTAAGTTGAACTTACTAAAATTAAAAATTTATTATATAATTATATATAAAATAAATAATAAAAAACTAGTTTTAGACAATGCTTTTAGTGTGATTTGTATCTTTTCATACAGATTTCATTTAACATGATAAATCTCCTTTAAAATTCTGCATTTAGCCATTTACACAGATTATGAAGAATATATTAATTACTATGAAAGCCAGCCCATAATACGGTGTCACTTAAACATATCAAAAACATGATTTGTGAGCAACACATGGAAGTGTGTTTAAGTGTTGGGGGGATGCTAGGTGCTGTAGTGTCCCATGGATTTATGGACTGATTGGACATTATACAAATTATTCTATGGCCATAATCTGAACTAATACATCGCTCTGATAAATTTACAAAGTCATCTGGTACTATGCTGACTGACTATGCTTGAAATCTCGACAATGGTCATTTAACATATTTAAAAAACAGAAAAGAAAATGAAGTAGATGTGAGATGGTGGTCCAATGGGTTAAACCATGGAACTGATACACAGAAGGTTGCTGGTTTGATCCCAGCGGTCACTACTAGTGTGTCCTTGAGCAAGGCACTTTACTGCATGTTGCTCCAGGGGGATTGTCCCTGTAATAAGGGCACTGTAAGTCACTTTGGATAAAAGCGTCTGCCAAATACGTAAATGTAAGTAGCCATGCCAATTTCATAAATATCAACATAAGGATGAGGACCACTCAACTAAAAGAGTCAACTGAATTGTTCATGATATCAGATTTTTATCCTACATAACTTGTCATATTGAATTTCATCTGTGTGTTTTGAAAACGATTTTCTTATGTATTGTTATTTTGTTTGTTGCAAAAAAAAAAAATCTTATATTGAAATATCTACTATGTGGAGTGTCATTTTGGACAAACGAGATATTGTGACTGACGTAGAGAAACAGAAATCAAGTAATTAACAAAACGTCCCGCCACTTGTTATATCCACGACATGTTGGACAAAAACAAATTTACTGTAAATAAATGGTGAGCTTTTATCGTATGATGCATCATGTCACGATGGAGACACGGTGGTAGAATATAACATGGGCAAGCAATAATTCTAAGCCTATTTTTGTGTTGAAATGATGGTACTTTTTATGCATTGGGGGTCAAATTGAACCCCATTTGTTTACATGCAATAAAACAAAAAAGGCAACACTACAAAAAAAAAAAAAAATCCCATAAGAATCTTGTATTTTAACTGTATTTTTTAAAGTAAAAATATCTGAAATCCTGTTGTGTTAAAAAAAAGGACCTCCCTCTGTTAGCTGCACAGACACGAAATAAAAAAAATTCTTTGATTTTGAACACCAGTGACTATTTGCACACCGGGGTGCAAATGACTAGAACTAAGTTTAAATAGTATCTAACATTATTTGTACTTAGTGTTAATACAGTGGCAAGAAAAAGTATGTGAACCACTTGCAGAATCTGTGAAAATGGGAATAATTTTAACTAAGATTAATTTTTATTTAGTACTGTCCTGAATAAGATATTTTACATAAAAAATGTTTACATATAGTCCACAAGACAAAAAAAAAACTTGCTGAATTTATTAAAATGACCCCGATCAAAAGTTTATGAACCATTGATTCTCAGTGCTGTGTGTCGTTACCTGGATTATCCACACGTTTTTTGTGATGGTTGTTCATGAGTCCCTTATTTGTTCTGAGCAGTTAAACTGCCCAATGCTCTTCAGAAAAATCCTCCAGGTCCTGCACATTCTTCAGTTTTCCAGCATCTTTTTCATATTTGAACCCTCTCCAGCAATCACTGTACGATTTTAAGATCCATCTTTTCACAGTGAGGACAATTGAGGGACTCAAACACTATTAATAAAAGTTAAAACATTCACTGATGCTCCAGAAGCAAACACAGTGCATTAAGAGCCGTGGGGTTCTTTTTTAAAGAACATTGGACAGTTTAACTGCTCAGGACAAACAAGAGACTCATGAAAAACCATCACAAAACAAAAAACAGCTGTGGATCATCCAGGTAACGACACACAGCACTGAGAATCAATGGTTCATAAAGTTTTGATCGGGGTCATTTTAATAAATTCAGATTTTTTTTTTTTGTCTTGTGGACTAAACATTTTTTATGTAAAATATCTTATTCAGGACAGTACTAAATACAAAATAACATGCATTTTGTATGATCCCTCTTATTTATTTAAACTTATTCCCATTTTCACAGATTCTGCAAGCAGTTCACATACTTTTTCTTGCCACTGTAGTATATATTACTACACTGTCAGAAAAAAAAGGTACATTGCTGTCACTGGGGCGGTACCCTAAGGTACATAACAAAAAAGGTACTAATATGTACCTTTAAGGTATTAATATGTACCTTTAAGGTACTAATATGCACTCTTAAAGTACTGATATGTACCTTTTGAGGTACTAAAATGTACCTTTCAGGGGTGAGTAAGGTACAAAGATGTACCTTTTCACTTTTGTACCTTAGGGTACCGCCCCAGTTACAGCCCTGTACCTTTTTTTCTGAGAGTGTAGTTGTACTTGGTGTAAATAGCCTCTGCCTTTTTGTTATGTCTCAGAACTGAGTTATGTTAGGGTAATATGGGTTTGTCAAGGTGTTGATTTTTGGCATATTACATGGAAACCAACAGAGGTCAATTTGACTACTAACACCATATACCAATATGTATTGGTACCAGAAGTGTATTAGTACCTAAATGCTACATGGTACCATCCTAGTGAAAGCTTTTTGAGCCATTTTTTTTCTGAGAGTGTCAAAACTTTGCATGTACATTTGTGACCCTAAATGAGAAAATTCACAACATTTCAAGAATAAATAAATAGTCTAACCTGTATTTCAAGCTGTTTAAAAACTGAATAGGGGTCAAATGGACCCACAACATGATAGATGTTTATTTAGTAGGGAAACAAAAAAAATATTTGTCAGTCAAATTGGAGAGTTTTGCAGAGGGTAATAAAAAGCGAGCAGCAAAATGCTTCAAAATTGATTGATTTGTGCTGGTATGTAGACTTTGACTGAGAGGAGGAGGGGTACAACCCATGCTGATAGGCTAATAAACATCCTCATAAAGAGAAAGATTACTGCTGCTAGAGAGAATAGTCTCTGCCATCACTAAATGACTTCCCGCAACTCCTTTTGATTGACAAGTCTGACATATGAAATACTACATTTATTCCCAGGTGATAGGCAGACGGAGCGAGAGAAACAGAGAGAGAGAGAGAGAGAGAGAGAGAGAGAGAGAGAGAGAGAGAGAGAGAGAGAGAGAGAGAGAGAGAGAGAGAGAGAGAGAGAGAGAGAAACAGAAACAGAAACAGATAGAGGGGCTGCTAAGGGTTTCCTGCCAGGCAGGATATGTTTTTAAGATTTTTTTTTTCTGTACTCCCCCAATCAAAAGGATTCCTTGTCGCATGGGCTAAATTTAGCACAGATGCAATTAGAGGAAGAGTCACACAGTCACTCCTGGAGCAGCTGAACAGCCAGAGATGAGCAGAGCCTGGTTTTGAATGAAGCAGCGAATCTGCACTTTCTCTGCCCCCCTCTCTCTGCTCGCACCAGGCTGATCTATTTTATTCACCATGAATGTTTTCCTCACCACATTTTTATTGAAAGGATACATTCAAGAGAGGGAAAGAGAGAGTGAGACAGAGAGAGCATTGAGACATGACCTCATGGCTAGTCTGTGTGATTTGCACATGGTCATTATAATGCCTGGGTTACGTCATGCCCTGATTGGTTGTTGAAGCTCTATGCAGAGCAGCTTCATACAGCTGTGGCCACAGCCTGTACCACTAGACA
This sequence comes from Gobio gobio, assembly GCF_949357685.1. Lineage (NCBI taxonomy): Eukaryota > Metazoa > Chordata > Actinopteri > Cypriniformes > Gobionidae > Gobio > Gobio gobio. Next base: position 36,515,227 of record NC_137110.1, on the reverse strand, counting down.
CAAGATCAGATACAATAACAAACACATAATATGGTCCAACTGTATGTTCCCTTGAGGATAATGATTTCTCCTCAAAGACTATGCCCTGACTGTGGGTAAGATGGCAAATAGTGTCTTAAAGTTTAAAATAGTTTTAGTAATGTTACCAAAACATATACTTTTAATGAGTCTTAAGTTGTAACATAGCTTATGTTTCAAAGAATATATGGTCAGTGCTAATGCATACTTTTGTTCAGTGAGATTCTGGCAAGATTCATCACTGTCCTGCACTTCCTGAAAACTTACACCAAATCCGTTGCTGTTCTTACATTAAATATACTGTGTACAATTGTAGCCACATTGCTAACTTTTTCTAGGCTTAACCTCACTTCATTCCTTCAATCGTCTGTCATCTTTCCAATGCCATGCTCTCCAAAAACAACAAACCCCATTGATTGACGGATAAAATTTCTAATTAGAAAAAAATACCTCTTTTCTTTGCTGTTTATAGAGCCTATGGCTGTCACAGAGACCAATGTGATACCTCAAAATAACAATTTTTGTGATCTGTCAGATAATAGTGACATTGTATGTTATATAAAAAAAAAAAAAAAAAAAATGCTTACTGCACCTTTAAGTCTGGATGTACTATATGCAAGAAACACTTGGGGTTACTTGACTGTAACCCTGTTCCCTGACAATGAGATGCTGCATGAAGTTATGCATATGGGAACGTCTTTTATCGTGACCGCTGTGAATAGTGTGTTTAAACACGTCAATGAAATTGACCCGGAGGTAATTATAGCCTCGGCTTGTGATGTCATCAGCGCACCTATTGCACGAGGCTATAAATAGATGAGCCCCTGCTGTATCTTCAGGTCTTTTTCTGTTTGAAGACCAGTCCTGGGATATCATCAGCACGGCACTGCAATGCAACATCTCGTTCCGCTTTATCAGGGAACAGGGTTACAGTCAAGTAACCCCAAGTGTTCCCTTTCAAAAGCTACACTTAATGCTGCATGAAGTTATGCATAAGGGAACGAGAATACCCACGCCACCGTGCTTGATGGTGTCTGGACCCCTTACGGTTGTGTAGGTGTGCACAAGGATGCAAGAGACCTCAGACATTAGCTTGCGATGTCGACTCAAGGATATGAAAGCCCGCTGACTCTAACAGTTCAAAGGGTGTCTCAACCAGATCCTCGAGGAATATAACTAAGTTCCATCAAGGGGTCTTGGTTCTTACTGGAGGCCTCAACTGCCTGTCACAGCGAAGCGGGCAGGCAGAGGATGCCTCCCAAGCGACAGCCCATCCAGCGGCCACATAACCCTGAGAGTGGAAGGGGCGAGTGCCTGTTGACACATCTCTCCTGCAGACAGTCCAGAACTGAAGCAACCTGGCAGTTTACTGGATCTGCATTATGTGTCATACATCCATCTTACAAAGACACCCCATTTATTGGCATACACTCTCAGAGTGGAGGACACCATACCACTTAGAATGATCTCAATAACTGCAGGCAAAAGCCCAGTGGCCCTCAATTGGTGCCCATCAGGGGCCAAACATGAAGGTTCCACAGGTTGGACCTGGGGTGAGATATCATGCCCTCTGTCTGAGACAGAAGGTCCCTCCTCACCTGAATCGCCACGGAGAGCCGTTGAGGAGGGACACTATCTCCGAAAACCAAACTCTGTTCAACCAACGCAGCGCTATCAATAAGAGGCAAGACCCTGTTGGCGAACCCTGGCTAGAACTCCCGGGAGCAGAGTGACTGGAAGGAGGGCATACAGGCGCATTTTGGGCCATGTATGAACCATCACATCCAGACCCAGCAGGGCTGGGTGACTGAGAGAGAAGCATAGGGGACATTGCGCTGTCTGAGAAAAGGCGACGAGGTCAACTTCCTCTCTGTAAAATCTGGTCCAGATCTGCTTGAATGGTGATTGGTGATTATATATGAGACTGTAGCTGTACTGTCCACCCGCACTATGACATGACAGCCCCTCAATTGGGGGAGAAAGTATTTCAGGGCCAGAAATACAGCCATCAACTCGAGGCAGTTGATGTGCCAACTGAGATGATGACCCTCCCCTTGGGCTGGACGACCACTTAAGGCCACACCCCAGCCTGTCAGGGAAGCGTCCGTCGTTAGCAACTTGCGACAAAAAGGTACGCCTTGTTTGGGAACCAAGGCAAGAACCGGGGTCTGAACCACATAGTTAGTGTACGAAGCCACATGGCGCACCACTTTATTTGCCTGAGGATTGTCCCTGAAGTCCTCTGGCTTTGAGCCACAACTGAAACGGTCTTATGTGCAACAACCCCAAAGGAAAAACCGTGGATGCTGATGCCATGAGACCTAACACTCTTAGGTGCTGATGATCAGTGAGATCTTGGTCTAGCCTGACTTTGCACAGGGTATACTGAATGGTCTTGATTAGAGCGGGAAACAGTTGTGCCCACCTCGTGACCAAACACCAAACAAACCCTAGATAAGTCGTTCTCTGGGCAAGAGAAAGAACACTTTTCTTGGTGTTGAGTCTCAACCCTAGAGAAACTAGATGAGCTAACACTGTCTTTGTGTTGAAGCTCTATCTCATGCGATTGTGCTAATATTAGCAATCGCCTATGTAATTCAAAATGTGAATGCCCGGAATCCTAATGGAGCCAGTAATACATCCATGCCTTTCGTATACGTGCGGTTACAAGGCTAGCCAAATGGAAGACCCAAAATTGGTAAGCTTTTGCCCCCAACAGCGAACTTCAGGTCTTTATTTGTGAATACATGCGTCCTTTAGATTAATCGTGCCGAATCCAATCACTATGTTTTTTTTTTTTTGTTTTTTTTTGATTGGGACAGTGCATGTTAATGAACAAACATGGAATACATGCATGTAAACATGCCGGATTGTAGCCAAAGGCTAATTTCCATCCGTAGTCCCACGGGCTAAGATCACACAGGTCACAAATACATTACAGAAATAAAATGTACATCTATATAAAGTACATCGTTTATCAATAAGTTATGTTACGGCCAGCTCGTTTTGACCGTACATAAAGTATACAATTACACCGAAATAATGACTTGCAAGATTTTATTAGTCTTCAAAAATACAAATAACTTAATATAACGAAGGCTAGGGTTCAAAGTCAAAGGGGAGAAATCTAAATCCAGATGGGGAGCAGAAAAGGTTGGTATGGGCTGTAAACAAAAAAAGGTTCGCAAAACAAGTGACTTCCCCAGAGGCTGTCGATCCCCTGGACGAAGTGAAGGGGAGTATTTGAATCCAATGTTTTATCCTCTCCATAATTAAGTGGTGAACAGGGAACAGGGGTGTGCGATCTCCCACACTCTCCAGAAAGAACACCGCCACCAGCAGGCGAGCAAGTAGAACGCAAGGTCGTAACAGTTATCAAAAGTCCTATAAACAATATTCACATAAGACTCAAAAATTAATTCAGCTTCACAAACACTCATCCATGAACACATTACGAAATACATTTTTTTTAAATAGCATACAACATACTCACTAATGTGTGCAACTTTGGTTTGCCCATTACCATTTTTTCAACTGGACTTTAAACAAGCTATATGTAGGGCATTCTCTCAGTGTTAGAGGAAGACTATTCCACAGGTTCCCACCTCGGACAGACAGGACTGTCTAACCGAAGATGGTGTACCTGTGGGGTATTATCAAGTCTCCTCTGGTGGAGGCTCGCATGGTCCTCTGCGAAATTTCTTTAGTTTTGATAAAATCCTTCAGTGGTGGAGGAGCGAGGGAATGTAAAACCTTGTATATCAGACAGACCATTTTCAAATTGATCATATTTTGAAAATCCAATAGTCTATGTTTTTTTAAAGCATGACAGTAGTGGTGGGATAGCGATTTTTTATCAAATATTTGTAATGCCTTTTTGTAGAGACTTTCTATGGTTTGAAGTGTTGTAGGGCATGCAAGAGACCAGGTAGTCAAGCAATAGTCAAAATGAGAAATAATCATTGAATAAAAATATGTTTTAGCAGCACCCACGGTTAAATTATTTTGAATATGTTTGAAATTTTGAAGATTAAATTTGACTCCCCGTGCTACTTTTTTTTACATGACTTTTGAAGCAAAATGTTGGATCAAGGAATACCCCAAGATATTTAAATTCTGAGACCAGGTCAAGTTCCATTTCATTCAGAAAGACATTTGATCTGGTTACTTTGACGTGACGTTTTGAAAAGTACATGCACACAGTTTTTCTGGTGTTCAACATGAGGCATGAATCCTTGAGCCAGTTCTGCACATAGAATAAAGCAGCTGTGAGATCAACAGCTGCTTGTTGAATAGTTTTTGCTTGAGTGTAAATTACTGCGTCATCCGCGTACATCTGCGAGAAGACGTTTGGACATGAATTTGGTAGGTTATTAATAAAAAGAGAGGACAGAACCGGCCCATGGATAGACCCCTGTGGGACACCAACTCCAGAATCTAAACAAGGAGATTTGACACCATCTACTACCACGTACTGTTTCCTGTGGGACAGATAGGATTTAAACCATAAAAGTGCTTGATCAGAGATGTTAAACTGAGTCAACCTGGATATTAAAATCTGATGGTTTACAGAGTCAAAGGCTTTCTTCAAATCTAAGAAGACAGCCCCGACACAAGGACTCTTGTCAAGCAGACCTTTTATGTTTTCTGTTAACACACACAGGGCACTATTGGTGGAGTGATGGGTCAGAAAACCGAATTGTAGTCGATGTAATGAGGGTTGGACAATTTCCAAATGGGCCGTCAACAGTCTGACTACCCACTTCTCCGCTATCTTTGATATAACGGGAAGTATGCTGATAGGTCTATAGTTGGACATGTCTGTTGTAGCACCTGATTTAAATATTGGTGTCACTGCAGCCACTTTCCAATCTGCAGGGACTATAGAATGGTTAAAGGACATATTAAGAAGATGGGTGATTGGACGTGCCAGAGGGTCCTTGTACTCTTTCAAAATATGTATATTAATACCAAATGCATCAAGGGCTTTTGAATTTTTCATGCCAGTAATAATTTTTGTTACTTCATAGTCTGAAATTTCAGTGATTTTGAATACAGACTGATGTGGATCAGTAACATTGTCAGAACACAGAGATGAAGCAAAATGCTGCGTAATCTCTTTCACATAATTTATAAAGAAACTGTTGAGATTGGTGGCTATGGAAAGTGGATCTTTAATAATCAAGTCATTAATTTGAAGCTCCATTTCCTTATTATTTTTATTTGTTTGTCGGCCAAGCAGAGTTTATTTAGATTTTGCCATACCAATTTTCCATTGCCGTTTGCATTCTCTATTACTTTAAAGGGTTAGTTCACCCAAAAATGAAAATTCTGTCATTAATTACTCACCCTCATGTCGTTGGACACCCGTAAGACCTCCGTTCATATTCGGAACACAAATGAAGATATTTTAGTTGAAAGCTGATGGCTGAGAAAGGCTTCACACAGGCCTCCATTGGCATTCAGTACATTGACACTTCCAAGATCCATGAAAGGCACTTAAAACGTCGTTACAAAGTCTATCTCACCACAGTGGCTCTACAATAATCATACAATGCGACGACAATAGTTTTTGTGCGCAAAAAAAAATCAAAATAACACCTTTATCCAACTTGTTCTCGACTTCCGTGTGCGCCTCCACGACGCATGCGCGAGAATATGACGCAGATCCGGCGTTCGGACATATGACCCAGAAGCGATTTGTTTACGAGCAGAGGAAGACGCGCGTGTCTAAGCTGTTGGATTCTACATTGATCGTGCTTTAGGTCTCGGCGTAGTGCTCAAAATGGAGCTTAAGTGTGTATTTCATCGATTCCCGAACACCGGCGCTACGTCATATTCTCGCGCATGCGTCGTGGAGGCGCACACGGAAGACAAGAACAAGTTGGATAAAGGTGTTATTTTGATTTTTTTTTGCGCACAAAAACTATTGTCGTCGCATTGTATGATTATTGTAGAGCCACTGTGGTGAGATAGACTTTGTAACGACGTTTTAAGTGCCTTTCATGGATCTTGGAAGTATCAATGTACTGAATGCCAATGGAGGCCTGTGTGAAGCCTTTCTCAGCCATCAGCTTTCAACTAAAATATCTTCATTTGTGTTCCGAATATGAACGGAGGTCTTACGGGTGTCCAACGACATGAGGGTGAGTAATTAATGACAGAATTTTCATTTTTGGGTGAACTAACCCTTTAAGGAAAAAGTTAGCTTTGCCCCGTCTCAGGCTCTGTGTTACTTTGTTTCGCATGTGGGTAAACATCTGACGGTCTGTTGTCAGACCTGATTTCAAAAATTGCTTTAACAGCAGGTCTCTAGCTGACATCAGATTTTTAAATTCTTTATTCAGCCATGGCAAGTGGCACCTTTTTTACGTTTATATCTCCCTCTGCTCGAATGGGTTGAAATAACATCCTTCAGAGAATTAATAAATTTACTGCTACAAAATTCAGGATTATCAACAGACAGGATTGTATCCCAGTCCAGTGATGACAGAGCTGTGGCCACATTTTGTCGTTGGCTGTTAGGTATAAACTCATGGGGAGACCTGTTATTTGTGGAATTAAAAAAATCATTATTAACCCTCGACTTGGACAGTTTCCTAAAAAAAAGTATAATAGTATGGTCTGAAAGACCAGTCAGAAAATTATAGGATCTAATTATCCTTTCAGTTCTGTTGCTGAAAAGTAGATCTATTTTAGTTTTAGAGTGTTTCGTAATCCTTGTTGGTTGCTGAACAAGTTGGAAAAAATGTAAGTTGTCCATTGAATGCTTTAGTGTTTTCCTATCTTTCTTACAGTCCCAGTTCACATTAAAGTCTCCAATTAGAATATTTTCATTGAACTTGTTATGTGTTGTATGATGTTTAAGTAGTACCTGCAGTTGTTCATAGAAGTCAACTTTGGCTGATGGAGGACGGTAAAGGCAAACCAAAGTAAAAGTCATCTCTGCAGAGAGGGACATTTTTACAGAAACATTTTCAATTTTGACCTCACTTGGCACACTTAGTTGTGAACACTCCAAATTATTTTTCACATACAGCAATACACCCCCACCTCTTCCTATACCTCTATCCCGATCTAAACACATTGTAGTCAGGGAAAACAACACCAGCTTCAGGGGATGATTCTTTAAGCCAAGTTTCTGATAGGCCTAATAAATCAATATTTGAATTCCTGAGAATATGGTACAGTTGTTCACATTTAGGGAGCATACTGTGTATGTTAAGATGAGCACAAAGAAGCCCTTTTTGCTTATTTTTATTGTCCCATATTAATTTAGCCTGATTTAATGTATTAAAAATATTTGTCTCCCGATATCTTCTCATTACATAATTTCTAGTCTTTTTAATAACTTGGCAGGAGTTTGGTGCAGTCTGAAATTGAGGTACGAACCCGTTTTGGATCCCTGGCACTGTTTCCAATTCAGCTGTCATGTTGACAGCCAATGTCACGCGACCATCGATGCACACTGCAGTTGTTTGTAGCCTTTTAGCAGCTACACTAGCAGTAGTTAGTTAGATGCATCGAGGGCTATTGTGGATTGTATCTCAGCTGCCAATCCTTCTCCTCCTCCTTCCGCGATCCCAACTCCATCACAGCCCGAGGACACCCCAGGCACAAAGTCCGATGTACCCATGGCAGTCCCCATGGGTTCCCCAGTGTGCATCGATGGCCGCAACGCCTCGCGCTCTGGGATGCCGGCCTCCACCACGCCGCCCATCGCTTGTGGACCCACGCTCGCCACCACTCCATTAGCCACCTACGGCACAAACACCCCGGCCTCCAGGCCCACAGGTGAGTCTGAGCCAGTACCGTGGTGGTCAGAGTTGCTGTTGGTGGCCAACGTAATAGTAACCCGGGGTTCACGTTCCGCCAGTCTTTCGAGGGTCCCGGACATTGGTGTATGTCCCCGGATAAGAGTAGGCAGATGGCAATTATAAGAGTACGACTTTGAGGAATTTGTAGAGTGCGTACACTGCTTTTCCTGCTTTTAATTGGGCAGTAGAAGAGAGATGGAAAACCAAAAGCCGCAGCGACGGCGTGTCGCCCAAATCCAAAATGTTTATTGTTCAAGGTTTGGTGTGGAACTTGTAAGATTGTTTCCGGATATTTTTTGCCGGCACTGTAGTACTTATATTGTGATGAGAAACAGGCAGTGTCACTGAGTCTATATCTTAAATTGTCCAAAAATAGCACATAAACAAGGAACGCTATGACAACTCCCGACGTACCTGCTGCCGCCGCCGCCATTTTTCTGGTTGGGTCTCAACTGGTTCTGTCTCTGTCTACAGAACCAGTTGAGACCCAACCAGATAGCTCGCGAGCGTCTCTTCCACCTGGGATATCCTCACATACCCACGTGGTATTTTGAATATGCGGCATGACCATCTCTATGGTAACATCTTGACCTTGAGTACTTCAACTGCTTCACGCTTTAAGCCTCGAAGATCTTAAATTGGAATCACCCCCCCACCCACCCACCTACCCTACCGGGGACCAGGAAGTAACTGCTGTAATAGCCCAACCCACTCTCCATAAGAGGAACATGTTCCATGGCCTCTTAGTTGAGTATAGTTTGTAGCTCTTGTGACAGTACAAGCACCAACTCCACCTTCACAGAAGTGGAGACCACGCCATTCAAACACGGATGACGACAAATAAATTAGTTTACTAATTTTACTGTGCTTAACAGCCATGCAGAAACGCCTGGCAGAAGTTCCCACACTGCCAGACTCTGAGATCATTTTAACACTTCCTGTTGAGTGGATGTTAGATGTTCTATGTCCTGGATGATAGCAGGATTTAAACACAGAACGTCTAACATTTCACTGGAATTAATCTTATATATAAGCTTTGCCCACGAAAGGCTATTTTCTACATGGCTTTTTTGGGGAGGTAAGTCTCTTTAATGAAAAATCCAGACCCAGGCGAGAGATAGCTCGCGAGCGTCTCTTCCACCTGGGGTATCCTCACATACCCACACGATTTCGCACCCATGATAGTCGAAAATGTTGACGTCAAGGGCACAAAAACACATGAAGTAAATGGTTTTCTCCATGACTTTGCCACCGGACAGAAACCCAACCTCAAGCTCACTGCGTTTGTGGATCTCTCATTCACGGTGCCAGACAAACTGTGCCCTGGCCACAGCGCAAACAACCACCTCGATAAATTCCTCGTCATGGATTTACTATCATGTGAGGAATGATCGCAGGCCGGCTGCTCGAGGTCCACGGACCCAGAGATTCATCATCATTCCCCGCGTGAGTAGATTTGGTGAGCGAGCAAGTGAAAGAGATGGACCCGTCTCTTGCTCGTCAACAAACCCATTTGAAAGCCCCGAACACGGGTGCGGACTTAAAGTAGCCAAGACGAGCACAAAGCATTCTAACTGTAAAGGCTCGCAATGCTCGCACTTGTCTGACTCAATGCAGCGGCCGCATGCTCTTCCCCAAACACACAGCAGTAATCGTGTGCATCAAGTTATGTTATATGAAAGAGAACATGGACACACAGCGTTTACTCTGCTGACTCGTTTCCAACTGATTCGATTTCTTTTAACTTGAACTCTTTCCATTAATGTTTCTTTGTAACAGAGATGATAAAGAGAGAAATCTTCACACTGCCAGTTGAAAACTAACTCCTAACAAAGGTCTCAAGTCGAGTTTTGAGAGAGAGATGTTTTTGCACACCACACAGAATGGTCTGAAAACAGAATGACCTGAAGATACAGCTGTTATCTACTTATAGCTTCGTCACCAGCCGAGGCTATAATTACCTCCGGGTCAATTTCATTGTCGTGTTTAAACACACTATTCACAGCGGTCACGATAAAAGACGTTCCCATATGCATAACTTCATGCAGCATTAAGTGTAGCTTTGAAAGGGAACATACCGTGAACCAGGGTAAGACCTATGCTGCCTTCAAGTGCATCTGGGAAGCTCATTCCTCTGAGTCAGGCATTCGTTATTACGACGTCATACATTCAAGTTGGAATAACAACAGATACAGAAAACAGAATACAGATCCAGATACAGATGATACAGATACAGATACAGATACAGATACATGAACAGAAAAGAATGGGGATCTAAAAAAAAAAAAAACCTTTTCCTGTGCACCTAAATAACTCTGTATTTATAATTATTAAAATTACTTTTAGATGTTATCTAATAAAAATAATTTGTTTTCATAAAGCAAACAGTGAAAGGTGAATGGTTAAAATGTACCATATATATTTTTGCATCATTCTTTTTATTTCATTTTATTAAAATTTGTACCACTTTAATCAAAATGTCACAACTTATGGAAGCTTGTTTCCACCACAGAATAAAATAAAAATAAAAAGGAGAGTGCAACTTTTTTTCTCACAATTCTGACTTTTTTTCTCTCAGAATTGTGTGATATAATTGCGAGTTGTAAAGTCAGAATTGCGTAATATAAAGTCACAATTGTGAGATATAAAGTCAGAATTGTGAGATATAAACGTGCAAATATGCATCTTTCCTTGCATATTGTGATGTATAACCGAGTGAAACTGCTTCTCAAACAAGAATAAAATGCAATATTCTATTTAAAAACAACAACAACAACAACAAAAAAACAAAAACAACAACAAACGACTTCATGGTGACTTTATAAGGGAAATAACATACTACAAATTTAATTCAAGTTGTGGAGACTCACCTCATATAACCTCGGCATGGTGGCCAACTCTGAGAAAAAAGGTTTTTTTGGGGGGGATTGTCGCCCCAGCACCACAATCCCCAAAAGACCCCCCCTTTAGGTTCCTGACGGACATTGAACACCTTTCCTGATGAGGAGATGTGGCGGCTTTTGTGATGGGAGTGCAGCTGTCTCTGTCTGGACTCTTATCATTCTTCTGAATCTCATCTTTCTGAAACAGAACCTCTCACCACTAACATTGTTTTTAGGCTCTCCTCATACTGTTGATGATATACTTTAAACTTGTAAGATATTCCATGCTTTCATGGCTTAACCTTTCTCAGGTTAACATTAGTGAGAAATTAGAGCGTAACATTTTAGCAGCAAATGCACATAATACATTTTCATTAAAAGTGTCCTAATAATAAAGGGGGATTCACCTTGCTCAATAGTTTTTCCTTCTTCTTCTTCTTTTGGTTTCATTGCTGGTTGTGAACCCACTTTATAGGTGCATACCGCCACCTACTGTGATGGAGTGTGAAGAGTAGGAATTCTATATCTCTCACTTAATCCCATATCCTATTTGTTGTAATTCACCAATCCTAATAAATCTAATGATTGCATTAGTTGTCCCGCATTTGGACCATAGTATCTTAAAGATTAAATCCATGTTTGGCCAGGGAAATGCCATTTATCGATCAGAGAATAATTTTCCATCACGCAATTTCAGTCATGTGTCTTCTTTTTTCTGTATTTAGAATCGGAAATTTGGGCTGCATCCGAAATCGCATACTGCTCTACTATATTCACAGGACTCATAAAAGAGAAGGCAAAAAGTACCCGGATGATACTGCGGCGAGAATCTTTTTTTTTTTTTTTTTTGCGAGACAGCGCTAGCATTTTTGATCATTTTTACAAAACTTTCATGGCTCCCAGAATATTTTGCTGTAGGAATATCTGAACATGCAATATATCAAAAGAAAGAACAGACACTTGCTTTTAAACAGAAAAAAAAAATTCTAGCTTAATGCTGTCTTTATTTCTCAACACTTGAATGTGGGTAAATTTCTTAAAAAAAACAATTTTGAGCAAAAGGCTGAGAATTTTTTTTGTGTGAAAGACTACACTCTAAAAAAAAAAAAGGTTCTATATTGCACCAAAAATGGTTCTTGGCTCGTAATCATAGGGGAACCTTTTTTAGTGCTATATAGCACCAATTTTGGTGCTTCAGTGGTTCTTCAGCGGTTCTTCAGAGGTTCTTCAGCGGTTCTTCAGAGGTTCTTCACCGGTTCTTTGACTAAGGTGCTATATAGCACCTCTGAAGAACCGCTGAAGAACCACTGAAGCACCAAAATTGGTGCTATATAGCACTAAAAAAGGTTCCCCTATGATTACGAGCCTTTTTTTTTAGAGTGTACATTTGGATTGGATTCTGAACGATGATCAAAACACATCAACACCCCCAAATTTTGCACACTCCAATACCTAGCCATGAGACTAGGTATCTCTCCTAGTCACGACATTTCATTCGCTTAATATTTAATATTAATGATCGCATTATTTTACATATGCATTTGCTTTCATATACTATCGCTTGTTTCTGCTTCTTTTTCACCTGTTTCGATCCAGACATTCTGTATTCTTTCAGAAGATCTGTCATAGCGCCTCCTACTGTATAACAGTGAAAATGGAGAGCCGGAAAATTCTGTCAATGGTGAAGAAGCCTTGTATCATAAATGACAGAAAGATTCCTGTTGAGTCCATGAAAAACACTGAGAAAGATCGCCTGCATATGAATGACTTGTGGTAAACGTTTGTTTAACATTTTTTGATTCATTTATGAATTTGCTTTAGCTAGCTGCCTGTTGATGAATCACTGTTTTGGGTTCTTTTTCATGAATTTGTAAAAACGGCTAAAAGCGGTTGAATAGTTTTGCGGTTTAGTTTGAATGCTAAAGTCGGCAACTGAATCGTTTGGATTGTGTGATTGTACTACCTAAAACAGTAGCTCGTTTTCCCGTGAAGTTTAGTATCTTTTCTTTCAGCATGTGAACGACTCTGTACCACAGATAAAGACAATATTTTACTCATGTTCACAAGAGCACCAATATTTTGTAAATAAAGTGGTAAGTTGTGTTATAAAATTGAGGTTAAACCACTGGAGTAACATGGATTACTTTAATGATGACTTTACTATCTTTCATGGGGCTTAAATATGGTAGTTGCGTAGGTTGTCAGTGGAGGGACAGAAAGCTCCAGATTTCAATAAAATGATCTTCATATGTGTTTCAAAGATGAATCAATGTCTTACAATCAGTGTTTGGAACGACATGAGGGTGAGTAATTAATTAATTTTCATTTTTACAGGTATTCATTTTTACAGGTATTCACAAACCTTTAACTTTGTGTGTAACACATTCCAGGTGAATTGTTTCGTGAACCTGCAATGTAAGTCTAACATTGCAAACAGGCTGTTATTGAAGAATGAGTTTAATGAGCTTTTGGTTCAAGAAATGTTGACTAATATTCTAAATTAACTTCAGGGAGAAAAAATTACTACAAATTACTTTAAATGCAGATGCTTTAAATGTTTGACAAAACCTTGCTTTTTCTATACTTTTCTTTCATGTCTTTTTGCCCTGATCACTAGCTTCCACTCTACTGTATTTAGTATACAGTAACTATTCTTAATTCGACTCACTAGAGCACATTGCATACAGTACTTTACATCAGGATACTTTACAAAATTCCAGCAGTATTGCATGCAGTCATCCTCTCAAACAAACACACACACAGACATCCACTTTCAATGATGACTAATACACGGCATCTTGCTGTCTCTCTTTCCCTTTCCCCGCTCATCCTCTCCTGACATTTCTCCGCTCTCCCCCCGTCTCCCCCTCTCTCAGGAGCTGTGAGTGTGTTTGACCTCAAACCGTTCCTCTGCCTTTACACTGTCAGCTCCAGTCTGTGTTTTCAGGGCCTGAGAGATCCCCGCCTGCAATATGTCTGCCGACAACCCATAAGAAACGACTTGCTCTGTGTTTATCTATTAATAATTGAGCAGTTCTGAAGATGGGAGGGGGAGGGGGGGGCAGTTTGTCACAAGGGGAATTCATACCTTTCACTAAGGTTTGGGCTAAACGGCACTTTCTTCCAAGCTGAGAGACAGAGAGAGGGAGAGAAAGGAGAGCTTAGTGTGTTGTTGTTATCCATAGCTTAAGGGTGTGTTTATGTATGAGTCTTCGGAGAATGAAATGCCATAACCTTGTGTCTCATCTTCGTAGTCCTGGACAGACTGTGTGTGTTTATTTATATGTGTGTATATCAGGGTGAAAAAAAGTATTTCCAAGATTAGATATAAATGTTAAAAATGCAATCCATCGATTGTGTTCATTTACTGTATATGGGCCTGTTTACTCTGTGACTTGCGTTTCTACTGATCTACATACAAGCTGCATTTTATTGATAATCAGCTAATTTCAAGATCAAAGTCAGCAATAGGAAAGAGAACGGCATCAGCACTGGTAAGATTATTAGTCTCACTACTTTTATGATGATTGTCTGTAGAGCTTCAGGATATATAACTTTCAATTTAATTTGCGGCAGTTTGCACGGCTTTCTAAAGAGATACTCAGCTAGCCGATGCAGTTCTGTAGTAGTGCTGAATATCAGGCTATAACACACTCTCACACTTTTATTTATTTTTACCATTTTGGGAGGAGTAAAATTAATGTGGTTTCAACAACTAGATGCATCTACACTTGTCCAGTTTCATCTGGAAAGCATCTCAGACCACCTCCTGAAGTGGTTTGAGTGATCGACATTTACACCTGGCCTGTTCACGACTGGATAGCTATCTGATCAGAGAAATGCATGAAGTGAACTGGTGTAGATTGTCAAAGAGCTATATTACCTCGAGAAAGATAGTTATCCCGTTCATCTTCATGCCAATGCCCAGTGCACATAGTTGGACATGATTTTTGAACCAATCACCTGAGTCATAAATGCCATGTAAATAAATACAGGGGTTCCCACTGGGTTTCCACAGCATGGAAATACTTATTGTCTGATGGCTCCACATGAACCATCAAAGGGCTCAGCAATAAGGATTTTATTCTGCTTGCCTGGTCGGGCGGTCACTCACTTCTTCACTGACTAACTGATATATATATATATATGGGCAAGCATAAGGATTTGAGAGAGTTTGACAAGGGCCAAATTGTGATGGCTAGACGACTGGGTCAGAGCATCTCCAAAACTGCAGTTCTTGGGGGGTGTTCTCGGTCTGTCTATCTATCAAAAGTGGTCCAAGGAAGGAACAGGGGTGAACCAGCGACAGGGTCATGGGCAGCCAGTGTGGTCCGATCAAACAGATGAGCTACTGTAGCTTAAAAATTGCTCAAGAAGTTAATGCTGGTTCTGATAGAAAGGTGTCATAATACAGTGAGCCGAATACAGTGAACAACAGTGGGCATGTGAGCATCAGAACTGGACCACGGAGCAATGAAAGAAGGTGGCCTGGTCTGATGAATCACGTTTTCTTTTACATCATGTGGATGGCCGGGTGCGTGTGCGTTGCTTTCCTGGAAGCACTATGGGAAGAAGGCAAGCTGGGGAGGCAGTGTAATGCTTTGGCCAATGTTCTGCTGGGAAACCTTGGGTCCTGCCATCCATGTGGATGTTTCTTTGACACATACTACCTACCTAAGCATTGTTGCAGACCATGTACACCCTTTCATGGAAACTGTATTCCCTGGTGGCTGTGGCCTCTTTCAGCAGGATAATGCACCCTGCCACAAAGCAAAAATGGTTCAAGGATGGTTTGAGGAGCAAAACAACAAGTTTGAGGTGTTGACTTGGCCTCCAAATTCGCCAGATCTCAATCCAATCAAGCATCTGTGGGATGTGCTGAACAAACAATTCCGATCCATGGAGGCCCCACCTCACAACTTACAGGGGTCTAGTGGAGTCTATGTCTCAATGGAGTCATTTTTTAAATATATTTTTATTTAAAAACAATAAATAAATACAATTTTTTAAATATATTTTTATTTAAAAACAATAAATAAATACAATTTTCAACAGAACAGAATTTAATCCCAAATGTCACAGAAAACCATGTTTAAGATTGAAAGGCATAACAATTCATTTTGTCAGAATACATTTTTTGTAAATTATGAAAGATGCATTGTGTCTGCAGAATGCAAATCATACATGCACCAAACTTATGACACAAGTAATCAGTGTGCAAAGTACTCATCATAGTTTTGCAGAACCTTCTGACAAGTCAATAGGGAGACAATTAGGGCACCTTATTTCGTCTTTGATTCTATAGTATTTCGCCATAATATATTTCTGAAGTGCATATATATATATATATACACTGTTATCCCTGAATTTTTTTTAATTCAAATTATTTAGGTACAATAAACATAAACTCCAACAGATTTGTTCAATGACTAAATGTTTTTCGTTTGTTGTACGATTTGCATGATTTTTTTCATTCTATTTAATTGTTTAGATTAAATGTACTTAAAGAAGCCTATTTTAGTCGGTTGTCAATACAACGCAATACAAGGAAGATGCTGATTGGCTCTTTGAACTGAAGTCAGGCATGGATGCAGCTGCACGCATTTTTATCAACGTTTGCTTCAGTATAGGCCTTGTAACTTTACATTTTGGTCTCAAACAGCTAATACATTATTAATCCCTAATAAATTAGATGTATAACAGTTAGCCAGTAAAACAAAATGTAAGTTTAGGCTGTGTTTACACTCAAAAAATTATTTTACGATACTGTTGACTTTATTTAAACAATTTATTTTGTTTAAGGTTTTCATTTTGAAATAACTAAATAAATCAACAGAAGATAAAAGAAGACATTAAATCTCTGAAGATCTCAGCAGAGGAGGATTAAACAACTCCACCAACAGCATTACCAGCTTCACACATCACTAACCAGACTGGCTTTATTTCTGTCTGACCATGATGGAGATAAGTGTTTGTTTTAGTTGACCCTTGGCTCTTTAACATTCGTTTTTTCTTTTCTTGTGTGATGTGATCAGGTGACTTTGACTTACTGTATTGATGATGATGACATCATCATGTAGAAGCTGAATCACTAATCTCAATCACACTAAAATGTTCTGTTTATAGAGGTAATGTGTTATCAATTTTGTGTTTACGTGATGTTATTAATGTTATTCTATAACACGAGATCCAGCACTGTTATGGTAATTGAATAATATTCAAGATTTTAAAACCATGTAGTGCTCAAAAGGTTTAAATCTACGGCATTACTTAAACACATGCAGACATCAAGAATCTGCGTATGAATCTCAACAATGGTGACAATGAAAAGCTTCATGCTGCAGTGCATGCTGGGTACCACCAATCAAAACTCCCCCATGGGTCCCAGCATGCATTGCGGCAAGAGCCCAACTAAAACGAACACTCATCTGCATCATGGTGACCTAAAATTTAAGTTAGTTTGTTAGTTCAATTAACTAAAAGTTTTTAATTAAATGCTGTTGAAATCTTAAGTACATTAAACTGGAAATGTTTTGTTTTTTCAACAAGACAAAATTAACTTTTTTAGGGCAACGAGTTTCCATAAATTGTTTAAGTTCAATCAACCTGTATAAGCTTACAGTGTATATATATATATATATATATATATATATATATATATATATATATATATATATATATATATATATATATATATATATATATATATATATATATATATATATATATATATATATATATATATATATATATATATATATGTAACCCCAGAGAAAAAAAGAGGTGCTTAAGAGTGCATTTAAACAGGTAACGATCAGTCGAGCTCCTTTTATTCCCTTTGTTTGTGCTGTATTCACATCTGAGGATAGCCTTACCTCTCACTTTCTCCCTAATTAAGTAGCCTTTAAGCATTTTCCCTGCTGAGAGCTCGCTGTCAGAACAAAGTAGACATTGTTTTTCCCTTTGAGGCTCTCAGTGAGCAGGAGCCTCCTAACGTTACTGCGGGCCGATAGGGCGGCGGTCCTCAGAGGCCTATGATGGAGTAAGATGTGGAATCGGCCCTATCTCCTGTCTGGGAGGACGATTGTTTAATGGGAAAAAGATTGCTGTGTTCACTGCTGATTGCATTTGGACAGGGCAGCTGATGACGGTGGGAGGTTCCTCGGCCCTGGAGGACAATGATTAGTGGAAACTGGAGACGAGGAAATCCAACTTCCCATGGAGTTGAAGGGCAGCGGGTAATGACCCGGTATGGGCTTCCCCTCGGTTAGCTGAGACAACCTCTGTTTACACACAATGAGCTCTAATTGGAATGGTACTGGTTTTTATTATCTGCTATTTCTTTAATATAAGACATGTCATGCGCTCTGAGTCTGAAATAGACACTCTCCCTTCCGTGTGTCAGGAATTTCACACCAGTTTTTACAACAGTCACTAGATGCCTAGTTGCCTTAAAAGGCCTCATATGTCTCATTTGAATTGATGCTTTTGACAATTCAGGGCTTAAGCAAAATGAAGACGCTTCGATTCAAAACAGCGCAGTCATGAAGATGGATGTGGGCGGCGCAAAAAGCTGCCCTCCGTTCTGATCTCAGAATCAGTCTGGCTATGCGTATGCCCCCACAAGCCTCATTCTCTCTGATATGGAAAAAAGCACCATATCATGCTGATATATTTACATTCATATATCATTAACTGACTATCAAACCCCTCCAGAAACAGAGAGAATTCTCTGAAGGGTGGCCGCTGTCTTTCTGCATGGCTCATTAGTGCGTTGCCCTCGCACAAACGTATCAACAATGTTCTAAAGCTAATACACTCTTAGATATCCTCTCCTCATGATATAGGAAGAGAGGAACGGGGGTCAGATGTGCGTTTGAGTGCAGGCGATTGCCTCTGCACAGAAATGATTTATCAGGCATCGCTGTTCCGCTCCGCTCTGTAGAGCTTCCTATTGATGTGACGAGTTGAAATGGTTTCTTCAAGAGAACGACAACGTCAGTAGCCACACGAGACACGTCTGCACAAGCAGACACACACACAGTTCCTCTCATCAGATGCCTGTATGCTTTTAATTTGATGCAGTCAAAGTACAGAGGGAAGGAATGAAAGATAGCGTTGTACCTTCCAAGTGTATCCCACTTTCGTGTTGTTGTTTGATAGCTTTTACGACCACCATTATGTAGGATTGAACAAAGCACAATGATTGTTTGCGTTCCTGTTTATGTGATATGAGGTGGTTTTGAGGTGGTCATCTGTGTGTTAATTACACAGATTAGCGGTGATTAGCAGGCTGTGTTTCTAGATTGGCAAAGGCATTTTGTCTTGCAACATTCTTGAACATTCTCTGTTTCTAAGGCAGAATTATTCAGACACGCAGAGTAATAATGCATTGGAAGCCTATCAAGATTGATTCTCTTTCCTTGTTAGTAAAAATCTTTGTCAGTGTAGAGTGAGAGATTCTTAATATATGATATGGGGGATGGCAATCATTTAATATAGCTCAGATTCTTCTTTTAACACACACACAGCTTGCAGAGCCAGCCTAGTGTCAGCTGCACACATCAAAAACAGCGCTCGAGGTGAGAACATGAGCTTGTGAATGAGATATTAGCAGTACGCCACAAAGCAGTCAAGCTAAGATTCTGCACAGCAGCAAATTGCAGTGTTGTGACCATTGGCTCATCAGGTACAATAAGATGAGTATTTATCGTAGACCAGAGAGACTTAGATTGGAAGGAGCAGTACTTGCATGATGGGCTAATGGAATGTAGACCTCCATTAGAGATAATTTAAAGCAGACTGAAAGCTTTGTTGTGAAAAAAAAGTGGATTGATGTTAACAATTATGTAGCTCTGGTAGTTCTTTGCTATGAAGTTATCAATATACATTCATGCAGTTGGACCCGTGGCCTAGCAGTAAACAGTGTACTCCAGGTGCATTCAGCTGTGATGCTCAAGTGGGAGACGCAAGTTTGATTCTGGTCTGCATCTTGTTTGTTTCTGTTATTTTTGTTTTGGCTAGTAGAAGTTCTGAATGGCTGGTAACTTAAAAATTTAGGAGCGCAATTGGCTGGTGAGTGAAATTTTTATTTCAAACCCTGGTGTAAACTGAAATAAAAATCCACATAATTAATAAATATTTTAAAATATTACATAATGCATCAATGCCAGTTTGTAATGTATAATACACCAACCAATCGTGATGTGGCACAACAAGCTCAAATTTCATTGGACAGTGTGAAGTAGAGTGGTAATTTCCTGGTCATAAGTCAGTTAACAACTAAATAGCCACAGTCTGTTTTGATTTTTTTTTAACAAAGGTGAAATAGCTCAAAGAAAAAAAAGATGAGTTTTATTTGGTATTGTTCTTTACAGTCCGAATGATCATTCACATTGATGACAGATTGATGATTCACATGCATTTACTCATCAGAATATATTACATTTACAGTATACTCCATTACAATAGTCAATTTGCAGTTACTGCTCTCCTAAAAATACAATTAATTGTATGACATGTAGAATTTCAAACTTGCATTTAATGTCTAACAAGAGTTTTTTTTTTTTTTTTTTTACAAAAAAATAAAATAAAATTTAAATAAATAATAATGTGTTCCTCACCCCGTATTTTCTACAGCCTGTATTTTATTGTTCCAAAAAAGGATGGGGTTACATCCCATTTTGGATCTCCGTCAGCTGAACCAGTCAGTTTAAAATTTTGAGACAAATCGTACCACAGATCAGGTCCAAGGGCTGGTTTGTCATGATAGATCTCAAGGATGCTTACTTCCATATCTCCATCCTTCCACAACACAGGAAATTCCTGAGGTTTGCTTTCGTGGGCAAAGCGTACCAATATTGTGTTCTTCTTTACAGCATAGCTTTGTCACCCCGCACTTTCAACAAATGTGTGGATGTAGCACTGACGCTGCTACGACACCAGGGCATTTGTGTTTTGAACTATATCGACAATTGGTTGACTTTAGCTCAGTTGGAACAGCTGGTGGTTTGGCCTCGAAATGTTGTTCACGCCCTTATGAGAGTTTTAGAGTTAAGGTTAAATGCTATGGATAATGTGCTTTCTTCAGTAAAAATGACCACTTTTCTAGGCATATTGTGGGATTTGGTTACGATGCAAGCACGTCTTTCCCCTGCTCGTAGACTCCCAGGTTTGACGGCAGCTGCGTCCAATGTGATACCTTTTGACCTACTGTACATGAGACCCATACAGTGGTGGCTCAAGACCAGGGGTTTTTCCCCATTAGACAACCCATTTTGCATGATCAAGGTTATGTGGCGTTGCCTTCGTACCTTGGTTATGTGGAAGAAGCCTTGGTTGGTCCCATGTTGTGAGTTTCTTATCGTCGCAAAATGCTAATGACAGATGCTTCTTTCATGGGCTGGGGAGTGGTCCTAGACAGTCATTCAACTCAAGGTCTGTGGAGTGGTCATCAGCTCTCCTGGCACATAAACTGCCTGGAGATAATGGCTGTGTTTCTTGCTCCAAAGAACTTCCTTCCAGACCTCAGGGGCCACCATGTTCTTGTCTAAACAGACAACACATCAGTGGTTGCCTATATAAATTATATGGGGGGGTTGAGTTCACGTCTACTTTGCAAACTGGCACACCAGATCCTCCTGTGGGCTCAGGGAAAGCTGCTCTCACTCAGGGCAGCTTATATCCCTGGGTGCCAAAACCAGCGAGCAGATGTCCTGTTGAGTCAGGGGCCCCGAGGATGTGGAGCAGATATGGAGGGTGTTCGGCCAGGCAGACATGGATCTGTTTGCATCTCGAGAGACGATACACTGTCCGCTATGGTTCTCCATCATGCATCCAGCTCCTCTATTCCAACTTCTCTTAGTAGTGGCCTGGCTGAGTATGGTTCTCGAACCTTGTGTGTGTGACCTCAACGGCTCTACTTGGGAGATTCCAGTCAGGAGGGACCTTCTGTCCCAGGCAGAGGCAGGGGGCACAATACATAACCCCTGTCGAGAGACACTGTCTCAGAGGCAGTGGCTCAGTGGTTCATGTAGGTTGTCTACAAACTGGAAGGTGATTCAATCCCCGGTTCCACCTGACCAAGTGCTGAGGTGTCCATGAGCAAGACACCTAACCCCAGCTGCTCCCGACAAGCTGGATGGCGCCTTGTATGGCTGACACCGCCGTTGGTGTGTGAATGAGTGTATGAATGGGTGAATGTGAGGCAAATGTAAAGTGCTTTGGATGGCCGTAGGTCTGTTAAAAGCGCTATATAAATGCTGTCCATTTACCATTTAGAAACTTTGGGCTTGGCCTCTGAGAGGGCCCAGCTCAGAGATCACGGTCTCTCAACCGAGGTTGTTGAGACCATACTTCACTCCATGAGGAAACTGTATGCCCTAAAGTGGAGAGTATTCACTTAATGTTGCAGTGGTCGTCAGTTGGACCCAGTTAACTGCCCTGTTGGTACATCGCTGGAGTTCCTGCAAGAGCGATTCGGTGCAGGGTTATCCCAGTCCACCTTAAAGGTTTATGTGGCAGCCATAGCTGCTTACCCCATTCCTTTTGGTGGTATGTCTTTGGGGAGAGACCCATGGGTAACCCATTTCCTCTGTTGTGCCTTGAGGCTGAGGACTGCAGTTCGCACTAGGGTGCCTAGACTCCCTTTGAGGCTATTGAGGAGGTTCCAGTCAAGTTCCTGACTCTTAAAGCATTGTTTTTTCTTGTTATCACATCTTTCAAAAGAGTAGGAGATTTGCAAGCCCTGTCGGTTGCCCCTGCATGCTTGGAGTTTGCACCTGGTATAGTGAAGGCATTTTTTTACCCTAGGCCGGGTTACATTCCTAAGGTCCCCACTAATGTGGCTAGATCTATTGTGCTGCATGCTTTTTGTTCTCCCCCTTTTGGGGATCCGGACCAGGAAAGAAACAATCTGCTTTTCCAGTTTTGGCATTAGATACTTATGTCCACAGAGCTGCCCTGTGGCATAAATCTGAACAATTGTTTTTCTGTTTTGGGCCACCCAGTAATGGGTCCCCAGCATCTAAGCAGAGGATGAGCAAGTGGATAGTTGAGGCTGTTTTTCTTGCAAATGAGTTGGCCAGACAACCTTCACCTATGTCAGTCCGGACCCACTCTACTAGGATTATGGCTGCCTCTAAGGCTATTTATCAGGTGTTTCCCTTCAAGATGTTTGTGATGCAGCGGGCTGGTACTCTCTGCATTCATTTGTTGGACTCCACACCAGGGTCCCAAGTGCTGTCCTCTTAGTGCTGCTCTGTTTGATTTCACACAAGACAGGCACTTTTCATAATGGCGCCGTGGGTATAAATGTTCCCACAGCATCATTCTCGATGCAGTGTGAGTTCCCTTGAAAGGGAACATCTTGGTTATGACTGTAACCTTGGTTTCCTGAAAAGGGAACAAGACGCTTCATTGCTCTGCCATACTTCCTGTATGCCTGCCAGTGACTTACTTCATCCTATCTGAAGCTAGTGTTTCTTGGTTTGGGCATGCTTTATAGTTTCCTGGTCACCCGCCTAAAATGTCCCATCATGCCATTAGACTGATATTACATGTACTTCACGACGCAATCACGCAGAACGTTCCCACAGTGTCATTCTCAATGCAGCATCTTGTTCCCTTTTCAGGGAAGAACAAACGTTCTCTGTTGATGCAATTTACGAGACACTTCGCTCACAAAACGAGACGAGACACAAGATTGGGTTCACGAGAATGAGACAATACACGATTTTTGCACAGTATTTTTAAGAAATCCTCAATGATAAAATGTATGACTGGAAAAATTATTTGCAGATGCATTTTGAAATGTTTTAACTAATCATCTTGTAATGAATGTCATTTCAGTTCTACTTTCTGAGTATGAATTATCAAATGCATTGAAAGACAACAATATTCAAGCACTGTAAAATATTTTACCACAAACTCAACAGACTGGCTTCTCTCCTGTATAATTTCATTAGTCTCTTCAGACCTTACTGTACATGAATTATGAGCTTCCAGAACTTCCAGAAGGCTGTGTGACCTGCTAATTCAACTCCTTTCCACAAAATGAACATAGAAATAAAAACTATAGTACTAGTATACTAGTATAAATAACACAAATAAGTAGTCTTAAGGCCCGGGTATACTTCGGCCGTCCGCGTTCGTGCACCGCCCGCATGACGTAATTTTCGTCACTCGGAGGGCTCGCGGCCGGCCGCACACCCCGTCCGCGCGCAGCCCAAATTTTGTGACCGCGCGGACGGTCCGCGTGCAACAGCGCATGCGCCAGCAGTACAGAAGAGTCCACTAGGTGGCAATAAACACAGTATTGAGCACAGTGTTCAGCCGTCGAAGAAGAGTGTGCAAAGACTGGTTTAAAAACAACACGCTTGGAAAAAAAAGAGAGAATTGTTGATTCTTCAGTGTTTCTTCCAAACTATGTAGCAATGGTGGATGCACTACAGTTCTTCTCCGATCATGCCCAGCGAATGTCCCGTTGATGACAGGACTCAGTGCTGCCCTCCGATGTCTGGTGGAGCATAGACACTTTTTTACTGCGCATGTGTCGAACGCGATCCTCCGCGCGCATCCGTTGTGTAGTATACTTTGAAAGACGCGCGGACAGGGCTGCGCGCGTGACGCGTCCGGGCGCGGTAAGTGAAGTATACCCGGGCCTTTAGTCTTTTTAAGTGCAAACAATAAGTGAAATCATAATCAATGTACTCTCTCAATTTTCAAAGTGCAAACAGAGACCAAAACAGAGACCAGAGCTAAGAGGTGGTTACAACTACACAGCCCAGCCTAAGATAGCTTTGATGTTGGGAGACTATTGTATGTCGCCTAATTTGCGATCACACATACTCTGTGTATAGTGAGCGGTGGTGCTGAGCGTGCTTTCTACAATATAAGATATTTATCATACACTCTATCAGGCTCTGTTGCGCTCAAATCTTCTGCCATGGTCCTGTCAATCACCTCACCTTACTCTCGTCACATGATCAGTGAACTGTGATTCCTGATGCACTGTGTGCGACTGCAGCTCAGAGCAGACGTTTAATATAGTTTAATATTGAAGTGACCATTATCCAACTGAATTAAATGGTTAATGAAATGGTTATTTCTTTTCAAAAATAGATAAACAATGTAATGTAAACGTAGCGCTGACATAATCTATGCTAATTTCACATTTTTTTGTCATTTTACTGTAGCTGCCGAATACAATGTCAGCATCAATATGTAGTAAATATGCTATAGCAGAATCTTGATGCTAGTGGTAGTTATAACTGTATTAAAAGCTGTACCAACAGTACTGTAGGCTGTGAGAGTGCCTCTGCAGGTTCTCACCCAGGTGAGCGGAACTTTGAAGAAAAACTCTGATCTTCTCTCCCAGTTCTCCTGGCGCTTTGTTCTGGTTAAGCAGGCGAAGCAAGCACAAAACCCATCTCTGCACACTTTTAAAATAATCATCACAAGGAAGGCGAGAGACAAAGAGAAGAGGCGAAGATACAGAGAGAGAGAGAGAAAGAGAGAGAGAGGAAAGGCTCAGAGAACAAGGTGAGAATGTGTAAATTTTTCATCCCGGCATCAGGATCAGGATGGCAGAGGATTGTAGTGCTGGATTAACGGTTCTAAGCCCTAACAAGGGCTGCTGAGAACGTGGCCATGGAGCAGAGATACTGCAGGAGACACACGGATCAAAAGCAGCTGGTTTCCATGACATTCAGAGTCTTCGCAGCTAATTACACTGGCCAGGGATCTCCCCCTTCTAAAAGTCTGTATCAAACCAAGTTCAGAACAATGCACGCAGCTGCTCACTTCACCAATGTATTCCTCCATGTAAAAATATAGAATAGACTTTACAAAGCCTGCCAGTATGTGAAAATTACACATTAATAGAAAGATGTCTACCTGTCCCTTTTGATGCCCATGAGTCCTGCCTTATTGATGTAAAGTCAACATGAAATAATTTACTCTACATACTGTAATATTTCTGTAATTAATTCACATTCCTGGTTTAATAGTGAAGAGTTAATAGGTGCATGCAAAGAAAGCATTTGTTCTTAATCTTTAATAAAAAAAAATAATAATAATAATTTGCCCTGCTTCTGAAATGACAAAATGTTGGCTATTGCATAATGTTAATAGATTGCATTCTGGTATGAAATGTCTACATTTCAGGATCCAGATGAATAACATCTACATTTTGTTCATCTTTGAATAAACTTTCACATTCAGAAATGTGTCAGATAATACATGTAAAATGGGTTGTAAACAATATTCTCTTGACTTTAAATATAGTCAAAATAGAATCAACAAAAGTCTGTACCGACCCAAGTGAAGCTTTAACAATAAGACACCAGTGGCTTCTAGTACTAATTTGAAGATTAGTTAGTCAGGTACGAAGACTGTTGCAATGTTTCTCTCCTGCATTTAAATGCTTGTCTGGCATGCATGCAGCTGCTTGCTGTTGACGTTAATGTTCTTCAGTGGGCGGATTCGGCTTGAGTGGCAGAAACACTTGAAATGTTATTACGCCTCTAGTGGGCTCGCTTGCACTGGTGGCACGGCACGTTCCGTCAACACGGCTGCAGGATTCATATGAGGGCCTGCTCAGGAGACAGATTGCTTGTCACTACATGGCTTTGCATCTCCACTGATGATGATAATCACAACGATTCCTCCAAGTGGCCGTAAACACGGAGAGTAAGACAGAAAGAGAAAGAGAGGGAGATGGAAATCTCTTAAGAAGAGTATGTATTGTCACATTCTGCAATCAAAACAGAGATTTGGACTTGAGACAGAGTTAAAGAAGAATGTTCTCCTGGGATGGGTTTTCAGCTCTGAGGTGGCTTGTTTTGGGATTGTTTTCTCAACAGACAATGGTTTTAGATTTGGGTACTGAGATAGATGGATCCTCATGATGGGATTTTTTTTTCTCCAACAAGGTGAAATTAGAGGCCTTTGTGATTGGTTTGCAATCAGAAATAAGGGGGTCTGAGTTGTCATATTGGGAAAAGTATTGAGTTGACATGTTGGAAAAAAGTATTGCTTTTTGGATTTTGTGATCAGTTTCATCTATCTTTGATGACATCAGTAGCCACTTATGACAAGGCTACTGTGTTCTTAAGGCCTGTTCATGCCAAGAAAGATAACTATGATGATAACTGTATTAGTGTCCACACCAACACTTGATAACGCTCTGTTTTTTATAAGTGCAGATTGACGTTTTTCGTCTGCTGCTTTTAATGCTCAAGCTCCTAAAGTTGTCTGTTAAAGTTCCATTATCATTATAGTTGTGGTGTGGATTCTGCTATTCTTTCAAAATATTAACAATTGTAGGACAAATATGTGTTTATTGTTTTTGTTAAAGTTATTATCCTTGGTATGAATGGGCCGTAAGAGTTAGCCTACAGAATATGTAACACTCACATTGATACATAAAAACTCTGTATTTGGTCAACGAATATCAAACATATGTAAGTGCCTACAGTTTAGATCCATTGATTTGATTGTAATTGTGGTTGTGCACTATTCTGAACTGAATTGAAAAAATTATTTTACATTCAATTAAATTCTTGAATTTGAGTTGATTGTAGGAAACAGGAACTTTAAGGGTTAGTTCACCAAAAAATAAAAATAATGTATTTATTATTTAGTACTCACCCTCATGAAGCTTCGGAGCGTTGTGAATCAGCGTATCGAATCAGCGATTCGAGCACCAAAGTCACATGATTTCAGCAGTTTGGCACGCGATCCGAATCATAATTCGACGCGCTGATTCATAACGCTCCGAAGCTTCATGAAGCAATGTTTTGAAATCAGCCGTCACTATATAAGTCGTTATTTCATTTTTTTGGCGCACCAAAAATATTCTCGTCGCTTTATAATATTAATATTGAACCACTGTACTCACACAAACTGATTTAAATATATTTTTTGTAACATTAATGGATCTTGAGAGAGGAAATGTCATGGCTATGTGGATTTCAACAAAAATATCTTCATTTCTTACGGGTGTGGAACGGCATGAGGGTGAGTAATAAATTACATTATTTGAATTTTTGGGTGAACTAACCCTTTCAGGTGAAATTGAAATAAATTGCAATTTAAGGAAAATTTCATAATTTTGATAATTAAAGGGGCTATATGCAACTTTTTCCCCAAAATAAACGTAACAATAGCCTTTTTATTTTACCATTTATGACTCAAACATCTCCTGATGAGCATACTGGCACCTTGTCCGCTCACAGTGGGTGCACCTATAAGCCTGTATCCTATTTTTCCTATTTTCTGTCGGGTCGGATTTTTCCTGCGCTGTCTGCGGATGTGACGTCACCACCGCTGCGAGAGCGAGCAGAAAATAAGAGTAGTTCTGTTTTTTGGCCACAGGTGTCAGTCGCGAGTTTAAATTTCAGAAAAACGCATATAGCCCCTTTAAGGCGAGAAACTACAGGTGAATAGGGAATTATTTTAAATTACAAGATATCACTGTGAAACTTCTCCAGTTTATTACTGGCATAAACGTAAGAACAAAATGTATTACAAGTTTTGTGTAAAATAATGTTTTAATATGCAAATAAGGCCATATATCCTTAAATATACGCTCATTTGCATACATTTCCCCCCCCAAAAAAATCTGGGAATTGGAAAGGACCATGTTTAAAATTATTGGTTCTATTTGTTGACATATTTGATGAAAGGGCTTTTACAGAGGGGATTCTGGATATCTTATTTTGTGCTTTAGTAAATTAAAGAATACTGACAATAGCCTTAAAAAAATCAATTTTCGCCATGTTTTTTGGAGTCAAAGGACCAATAAATCAGGATAGGAATATCAACAAATCCCTCCGTAAAAGCCTTTAAAATATAGTTCAGTATAAGACTGCAAAAGTTTGTGCTTGTAGGTACTACTGAAGTGGATATATCTGACTCTGAGTGTGAGAAAAAAATAATTTTGAGAAAAGGCCTTTAAAGTTTTATATTGCATAATTGCATACATTTCTATGAAATCCCCAACCTACAAACAAAATATATTTCAATTCATTAATATCAGTAGTGTATAATATTTAAAACACATGGAAATTAATAAATTAATAATATCAATAGCCTTAAGCTGCAGCTTAAGAACTAAACACACATAACAACAGTCACAAAAACGGCAAAAGAACTGTCCCTGTTTGTTGTATATGTCCATCTATAACTATTTTAATCTAATTCTGACGGGGTTTCATTGTCCAATCTGTTGTTGTTTACTTTCTTTTCACTACCTCTTGCTACTTGGTCTTTTCTGTGAACGTTTATGAGCTGATTTCGGCATTGCCGTTGTCAGCATTTTCTCTCAGGCGGAGTATTCACAAGGAAGCGGCAGCGTGTATCACGTAGGGAGAAATTCATATTGACCAATCAGATGTGGTTTTCGGCTGCAAACTTTCGCGGTTGGTTAGTTCTAAAAAGGAAATGCCCATATTTGGATTAGACAGCGCTGTGTGTGAGAACTGAGAGCTTTATAAAGATGAATGGAGACGGCACGGGAGCTCGCGTTAGGCCCTGATCACACAGAATGCGTTTTTGCAGCGAGAGGCGCCTTTTTTTAATAGATTTATGTTGGCAGTGAGCGTTATGCGTGCTGCTTATGCGCCCCGGGCCCCTCCCGTTTTAACCACCAGCTGCGCTTCGCGTTTTAGAAGGAGTGCTCTGAGCGCCTGAAGTTGAAAAAAAAAATAACTCTGAGCGGAAAACGCCCGACGTCATCGCGTTTGTTTTCCATTGTCCAATCGAATGAATGGAGAGGCGGGCCTTCCGTTGTGGTGACCGTTACCTTGATGAGACTGACAGGACAGCTGATTCGGGGGTTTCTTAGCGTAATAAAAAAAAACGCAGCGCACTGCTATTTTCTCAATTGAAAAACGTTGACCAATAAAAGGCAGTACAGTGCGCCTCGCGTTTTCAAACCTGAAAAACGCGTTCTGTGTGATCGGGGCCTTAGAATAACTTTTGATGATTTCGGGTAGAAATCTAAAGGCGCACATTGACAAAATATAATGAAATAACCACCTTAAAGGAACATTCCACTTTTTTGGGATAGCTTATTCACTGTATCCCCCAGAGTTAGATAAGTCCATTCATACCATTCTCATCTCTGTGCATCCCATAACTCTGTCTGACGCACCCACCGTTAGCCTAGCTTAGCACAAAGACTGGAGGTATATGGCTCCAGCTAGCCTACTGCTCAATAAGTGACAAAATAACACCAACATTTTCCTATTTCCTGTTGTGATGTGTATAGTTACAGCGTGTACAAATAACAAGGTTACATGAGACACAGCCATATTATAAACGTATACACACTAGGGACTGTATTCTCAGAAGGCGCAGCACTGCTCTTCTTCTGCGAAGTGATTTGCTCGCAGGAACGGAGAAGCCCCACTGTTACGTCTGTCAACAAAACCAATGTGACTAGGAAGATAGTAGCGAACGTGACTGTTGCATGGCTGACTTTGAGGAATTGTCAGAGGATTTTTACTTTGTATCAAACCAAAATCCAGAACCATATCGTTTTGAGCCAGAATACACAGACTAGGATTTACAAACTTTGGAAGCTGATAGACAAGACGCCGAATTACCTCTAGCACCGCTCATTTGTTACTGTGACAGTCAGAGTGCGTTCGTGACAACACAATACTAACATTACAGGGGATACATGGAGCACGGGAACAACTGCAATACAGTAGTGATCACCCTATTCATGCAATAGTGTCACTAACGGTACATTATGTATAGCTAATGACACTGTTACAGTAGGCTAGTCATCTAAAAACATAAAGGAAGTACTTACCGCAGCTGCTTGCTCTGGATATGGATCCAAACACACCTGTAGCCATCATCAAGTAGCCTACCACTGGGTTTGCTCAGAACATTGAACCGAGGACGACTATTTTGAAAAAATGGAATTTGCCACACGGACAATGAAACGTGGGCTGAAGGATACCGCCATCCCATCAGTAGCGACTACAGACATGACAAAGCGGACCACCTGTGGCTGCGGTAAGTGTCCCGTTATGTTTTTAGATGACTAGCCTCCTGTAACAGTAGATATAATGTAACGTTAGGGACACTGTTACATGAATAGGATGGTCACTACTGTATTGCAGTTGTTCCCGTGCTCCATGTATCCCCTGTAATGTTAGTATTGTGCAGGGCCGTGCAGAGAGTTCGTCAGGGGCAGGGGCTCAAATGTAAAAAAGGGGCAATATGTAAATATATATATATATATACGTATTCGTATTGAACCGTTTCGGGACAGGGCTTCCGGTACGGTGCACGCGTGTACCGAACGGTTATGAATGTAATGTTTAAATTCAAACTCAAACTATAAATGACGTTTTGATGCTCTTTAATGTGCGTGACTGATCAGTGATCACTAAACACAGTTCAAGTGGCCGCGTGACCGCAATCATTTGTGAACGGTGCTCGCGTCGAACGGTTATGAATGTAATCTTTAACAGTTCACTGTCGGCTTGTTGTAAGCGCGGAACACACTTCAATCCGAGTTCCCACACGAACATATTAAGTATTCAGTGCATTTTATCACGAAATTCAAACGATAAATGCCGTTTTGACGCTCTATGTGGCGTGACTGGTCACTGATCACAGTTCAAGCGGCCGCGCAACGCGCACGCGCGTTCTGTGAAGGCGATCGATCATCTGTTACTAAAGATTCAAGAATAAACATGAATGACGATCTGAAGGTATGCTGAGGATACATTACAATATACTGTCATGTATATATGTGGTGTAATCGCTAAATCAGTGTTTCAACTGCGGAAATATGTCAATATAACTGCTTGTGAACTAAACAATGTCATGTAACGTTAGCATCACATTTACCTCAGGCAGTCATTCAGTGTCCACAGAATTTTATTCACTAGAGAAATCAACTCTTTCGCTAAATATATGCTCTATATTAGCCGTTATATTCATTATATTCTACTTAACCTGTTAGTGATGTCTTGATTATTTCATGCATGTTAAATAAACCTGTCATGAAAATGACAGACACTGTATATAAATTATTATATTTCAACAACGATTTGGAGAAAAAAACTATTTTATAATTAGATTTAGAAGTTAATGCAAAAACTGCCTTATGAAGTTTACATATTTGCACACAATGTGTTATTTGAGTGTTGATTATTATACCTAAAATAGCAACTGAATTTAGGCTAATAGTTTGGGCTCTGTTGTGAACCTTTAATATTAATGTACAAGTAAGGGCTCCCTATATAATTTACAGAAATATCTTAAATAAACTTTTAGATATAATTTAATTAATTCAAGGACACTTTTTTCTCCAGTAAACCACTGTTAAATATAAAAAATAGCAATTTTGTAAATCTGCTGTACCGAACTCGTACCGAACCGTGACTTCAAAACCGAGGTACGTACCGAACCGTCAGTTTTGTGTACCGTTACACCCCTAATGTATATATATCCTTACGCTCATCAAGCCTGCATTTATTTAATCAAAAATACAGAAAAAACAGTAGCCTAATATTGTGAAATATTATTACATTGTGTTCTTTTTAACTTTTTATTAATCAAAGAATCTTTAAAAGAGTATCACAGTTTCCATCATTGACATTAAATCCTCATATTAGAATGATTTCTGAATGATCATGTGACACTGAAGAGTGGAGTAATGATGCTGAAAATACAGCTGTGATCACAGGAATAAATTATATTTTAAATTATTTTAAAATAGAAAACCATTATTTAATATATTTCGCAATATTGCTGTTTTTTATCAAATAAATGCAGGCTTGATAAACATAAGAGACTTATTTCATAATGCTGCATAATATTCAAAAATGGTAATATAATAAAGTCCTTTCATGTAACCATTTCGCCACACTTCACTTAATAGGCCTGTAGGTGCCGGTGGCACTTGGGTTTTGTTAACTTTGATAGTTTCATGAAATAGTAAATGATGTATCAATATAGGCTACATAAACACAAGTGAATTTAACACTACTTACCATTAATGCGACTTTTGCTGATGTGGTTTTGTGCAGGGATTTGTTTGTTGTCTGTTAAAATCCATTTTGTCAGTGATGCAATTTATAAAATGAGCCAAACCGCAGGAAATTGTTCCACAAACGTTAGTTCGTCTGTCCATGTAATTTTCAGCCGATTTATGAATAAGAACAGAAAATTACCGCTTCACATCGCCCAATGGAATTTGAACTTGCTTTGCCAGATCACGATTGGTTGGTGTATAGCCTATACATGACAAACGGGCATTGGTGAATTGTGTAATACTTTAAAATAAATAGCTCATATATAGCTTTGTAATTAAATCAACACATTAGCTCTGATTATGGATGAAAAAAAAAAATATTGGTTTACTTTTTTCCCGTGAGGCCACACACTCTCTGAAAGGACCATATTTGGCTCGAGAGCCGCTTCCGAACAGTGGAAAATCAGCTGTCAATCAAAACGCACGCAACCCATAGCAACGCGTTAAGGCAACGCCTCAACAGAAATTGTCCGACTTTTGAGCCGTTCGTTACTATTGTATGCATTGTCATGTTATAATAATCACATTTATTTAGTTTTATTGACCACAATATTATCATTGATATTTGTCTGAGAGGGGCACTTTTGATTCATTTTGAAATAGGGCAGGGGCTCGAGCACCCAAAGCCCCCCCCCCTCTGCACGTGCCTGGTATTGTGTTGTCACGAACGCGCTCTGACTATCACAGTAACAACTGAGCGGTGTTAGAGGTAATTCGGCGTCTTGTCTATCAGCTTCCAAAGTTTGTAACTCCTTGTCTGTGTATTCTGGCTCAAAACGATATGGTTCTGGATTTCGGTTTGATACAAAGTAAAAATCCTCTGACTATTCCTCAAAGTCAGCCATGCAACAATCACGTTCGCTAACAGCGAGGCTTCTCCGGTTCTGCGAGCAAATCACTCCACACTCCGCAGAAGAAGAGCAGTGCTGCACCTTCTGAGAATATAGTCCCCAGTGTGTATACGTTTATATTATGGATGTGTCTCATGTAACCTTGTTATTTGTACACGCTGTGACATACACATCACAACATGTAAATAGGAAAGTGTTGGTGTTATTTTGTCACTTATTGAGCAGTTGGCTTGCTGGAGCCATATACCTCCAGTGTTTGTGCTAAGCTAGGCTAACGGTGGGTGCACAAAGATGAGAATGGTGTGTATGGACTTATCTAACTCTGGGGGATACAGTGAATAAGCTAAAGTCCCAAAAAAGTTGAGTGTTCCTTTAATGTGTAATGTTGACATTGTTTTTATTTTGACATGAAAAAGCTTACATGTTAAGGGAGCAAACTGGCCCAAAATCTCAAAATTGACCACTGCATGAAAATACGATGTTTTCACGTTTCTAAGATAATTTAAACTATTTAAATATACATGTATACATATTATTTTGTAATAGTTACTCAGTGTGTTAATAGGCTACATGCTTTATTAACATGTATACCTACTGTAATTCTTGATTAATTCAGATATTTATAAAACACTTAGTTTATTTGTCAAACATTTAGTTGTCAGTTAACTATTTTTGTAAGCTCATCTAAAGTGAGGGCTGTGTATGCCTTGTAAAGCTTTTACAAAGGAGATGTAAAGGCTCAGTTATCTTCTAAACACTGGAAACAGAACATGAAAATATTTATTTCAAGATTTAAGTCGCTTTTACTTTTTAAAAAACATCCTAGGCTCTGCCAATGCTCAGATACCCTACAAAGTACAGTTTTGGGAGTCCTTACAAACTCCTTGGGTCCTTACAAAATAGTTGGGTTGCATATATGCGAATGTTGTGTGTGTGTGTGTGTGTGTGTGTGTGTGTGTGTGTGTGTGTGTGTGTGTGTGTGTGTGTGTGTGTGTGTGTGTGTGTGTGTGTGTGTGTGCATGCGTGCTTACGTGCATGTGTGTTTTATCTCTTCCTTGGATTGTCTTATTTAATTAATAATGCTCACTTCTAAATTCAACGCCAACAGATTCACACCAAATCAGGTGTGTGAAGCCTTCTGTGAGTGTTTCATGCATGAAGTGCATTGTGCTTTCTTTACTCAAGCACATCAATTATTTTTAGGCAAAATGTGCTGATGTATTATTTTTAAACTAAGTATAACTGAAATTCTGTCTTGTGATCTCATAAGCTAAATGTGCCAGTTATACACTCATCCTCCCCCTTCGCCAGCGGGCAGCAGCGGACGTCCCCCTCACGTCCCCCCTGCCCACCCGTGGAAGCAGGTAAGTGTTGCACAGCACACTCCCACCTCGCTGCGGGCCGCCTCCACGAGACAGCCGCCCCAGCCCGGTACCTGCATTCCACCTCGCTGCCCCACGGGGGTATTTGCATTGGCATATCAAGTGCCTCGAGTTGCTAGCGGTGTATCTTGCTCTGGGTCGCCTCACAGGCCGGTTACGGGGCAAAGATGTGCTGGTTTGCACAGACAACATTGCGGCCGTTGCGTACATCAACCGACAAGGTGGTCTACGCTCCCGTCGCATGTCGCAGCTCGCCCGCCATCTCCTCCTCTGGAGTCAGAAGTGTCTGAGGTAGCTTCGGGCCATTCATGTCCCTGGTGTGCGCAACCGTGTGGCCGACGAGCTTTCCCGAGTTGCGCTCCCGGGCAAACCCCAGGTGGTTCAGCTGATTTGGAGACAGTTTGGGGTGGCACAGGTTGACCTGTTTGCCTCTCCAGAAACATCCCATTGCCTATGGTTCTATTCGCTGACCGAGGGCACACTCGGCACGGATGCCCTAGCGCACAGCTGGCCCCAGGGGCTGCGCAAATATGCATTCCCCCCAGTGAGTCTACTTGCACAGATACTGTGCAAGGTCAGGGAGGACGAGGAGCAGGTCCTGTTGGTGGCGCCGTACTGGCCCAACCGGACCTGGTTCCCAGAACTGATGCTCCTCGCGACAGCCCCTCCTTGGCCGATTCCTCTGAGGAAGGACCTTCTGACTCAGAGGCGGGGCACCCTGTGGCACCCATGTCCAGACCTGTGGAGGCTTCACGTTTGGCCCCTGGACGGGACGCGGAGGTTCTAGGTGACTTACCCCAAGAAGTAGTTAACACCATCACTTCAGCTCGCACACCGTCTACAAGACGGCTTACGCCCTGAAGTGGAACCTGTTCGTCGAGTGGTGTTCTTCTCAAGGATAAGTTCGAAAATGTTCGATCGCGTCTGTGCTTTCCTTCCTGCAGCAAGGGTTGGAGCGTAGGCTGTCGCCCACGTGGTACTGAGACCCCGGCCTGGCTATGTACCCAAGGTTCCTACCACTCCCTTCAGGGACCAGGTGGTGAACCTGCAAGTGCTGCCCCCGGAGGAGGCAGACTCAGCCCTAGCTTTGCTCTGTCCCGTCCGCGCTCTGCGGATCTACGTGGATAGAACCCAAAGCTTTATAACCTCAGATCAGCTCTTTGTCTGTCACGGAGGCCAGCAGAAGGGAAAGGCTGTCTCCAAGCAGAGGATGGCCCACTGGATAGTGGACTCCATCACCTTGGCTTACCAAGCACAAGGTGTGCCCTGTCCGCTCGGGGTGCGAGCACACTCTACTAGAAGTGTTGCATCCTCCTGGGCACTGGCACGTGGTGCCTCGCTGTCAGACATCTGTAGAGCTGCGGGCTGGGCGACACCCAACACGTTCGCTAGATTCTATAGCCTACGTGTAGAGCCGGTCTCCTCCTGTGTTCTCACCTCAAACGGGTAGAAGCACTGAGAGGCCCCGGCTCTTGTCGGCTTGCTGCGCAACGGCACTTATATTCTCCAGAAGCAAACACTGTGAGTCCTCCACCACTCTCGGTGCCGGATGTGGCGGAACGTCTGGTATCAGGCCCCTTGCCGCTGAATCCTTGAGAACGGGTATTGGGCTTGGGCCATATGAGTGACCCTGCGGGGATCCCATATATTCTTCCACGGTCGCTCCTACGTGAAGCCCGTGCCTTTCCCTTGGGAGAGGCTCCCCTGCAGTGGGACTGAGCCCCCTTCTCCTTGCGGGCTACGGCTCAGCATTGTACTCCACATAACTCCTTCGGGGTACAATGTGGGCTCCGCAGAACCCTCGTTCCCTGAAGGAGGGAACGGAGACGCCACGTCCTGTCGCCATGTCCTCTGCACCCTGCTGGGGTGCCGGTCTACACACTCAGCTCCTCACCAAAAGGCTGACAAATGCAAACACCTGTGTCTCATTTATACCCGCGCTGCGTGGCATGAGCACCTGGTGCAATCATTGCATGCCAATGTGCATTGGCTCGTTTTAGTTACACTCGAAGTAGATTGGCTCTCGCAAGCAGATTGGCTCTCGTGGCTTTCAGGGAACGAGGGTTACATATGTAACCGAGACGTTTCTACACCAAACAAGACTTCGCAATGAATGACTGAGATAACCAGGTTTATATAGGGTGAGGTAAAGGGTAATGAGACACAGGTGCATGTAATCAAATGTAGTTTGTGATGGAGTGATAGTCCGGGGTGGAGTGCCCTCTGGTGGTAACCATGGGGCACTCTCACTGATGATCGTGAAAAATATTAACCTCTTAACCGGATTGAGGACGCATTCGTCCTCAAGCTTTATTTGTTTAAATTAGCTCAAATGACTGAAATGAAAAACCAACTGAAATGTTTCTATTGTCAACAACGGCATTTGAGGCACTTTAGAAGGTGAAGTGAGAAGTTTGATCATAAATGAGGTTTGAATAGAACAGTTTGAATAGAGAGTCGTCAGTGATTACAATGAAGACAAAAGAATTAAGATTATAAGAGCCATAACCAGGACACAGATGTGTGAAGTCTTCTGGGGAGACTGAAACTGAATGGGCAGTTTGCACCTCAAAACAATAGAGACAATAAACTGAATGGTAGCTCAGAAGAGATGGCAATAAACATCAGTTAACATTTTAGAGAAATCTTAAAAAAAAATCATATGACATGATCTTGAAAAACATTTAATAAAATTCAGAGTTTTAGACTTATCATCTTCGGATTTGAAATATAACATGGTCAGACATGTGGCTTCAGCTGTAGTGCACTTCTAGATTGCTAAAATGCCAACTTCAATTTTATTTTCATAAAGATAAATAAAGAAAGCTATTTTTGATTATGAAAATAATTATAATTTAGAATTTACAGTAAACTGCCAAGTGTCTGCTTTCAAGTGACGCCATACTTATGATTTTAGTGCAAAGGAATCATTAACTGTAACAGTTTAGTCTGATTATGCCATTTCTTTAGCCTGGGAAAACCCAGACAACTTCCGGCAAATTTAGATTTGCTCTGCAAGTAGTCTGGCAAAGAGTCCATTCAAACCCATTTCTAAACCCCAGAAATCGAGGCACCAATCAGAAACGTTGGGGCGGGCTTTACACGATGACGACAGCGCAGCGGCGTTGAAGCAGATTTGCAGCTGCTGTGGAGCATCACTCGTTCGAATCAAGCCTGTAGTGCTCCAGTCAGAAATTGAAGCTTTCGGGCCTCGATCGCCCCCCGGTGGCCGGTCCCAGTATAGCTCCTAAACCCCGCCTCTCCATGTATTAGAATGGGCGCGAGACACACTAAACAATTTAATTACACTTCAAATAATTGTTTCCTAAAGATGGTTTCTGTCATTTTAGGCAGTTTTTATTACAATAATTTCATTTCAAGTGTTCGTTTTTTAAATAAGTTTAGTTTTAGTGAGTTATTTGATGCTATAAAAACGGGGGTGTGACGTCATGATTGACAGCTGAGATTGACGGCTTCTCTGAGTGAACTTGTCACTGAGGCACTAACGGACTTTTTTTCTGGATTTTTGGGAGGAGATTGGAGCTTTAGCTTTAATTTCTACACTTCCATAACTGTTTATTTCACACCAACATAATTCTTAGTTCTGCATCTGCGAGAGTGTGGGCGGGCTTTTGATAATCGCGCCTCTACTTCCTGTTCTCTACTGCGCAACTCCGGTCCCGAGATCGCTACTGCGCAGACTCGGTCCCAAGATGTCAGCGCCGTGAGCGGGCCTATGAAAGCTTCAACTTTGGTCAGCGGAAGTCAATGAAGTCGCGTCGTCCATATTTTTTTACGGTCTATGGTTCGAATCAGCTATCGCGTCTGTTTTAAGCGATTTAAACTTCTCCTTTTCGTTAAAACCCGAGCAAAGAACAACACTCGAAGCCTTTATATCTAAAAAAAGATGTTATCACTGTTTTACCGACTGGATTCGGCAAAAGTCGTGTGGAAAAACGAATGGGTCTTAGCAAGAGTCCTCTGGTAGTGTTAATGTTTTACAAAATATAGTTTTAAGTCCTTTTCAGGAGTGAATGAAGTTGTTTAAAGCTCAAATCTGTGGTTTATTTATAAAGAGAGCGCCTTTTTTAAAATTTCATCTGCCGTTTTCGGAGTTGTGAGCTCCAGTGGTTCAGCGGCGCTCAAACGATTATTGAGCCCGTCGAGAGGCGCCTTTCCTCGGCCAGTCCTTCTGCCGTCTGCCGCTGGCTCTGATGTCTCTGTAGTGGTTAAACCGTCTCGTCTTGTGTAGATCTAATGGCTGATCTTTGCTCTCATTAATCTATAATTTGTTCCTAGACAGATCGTTTTATCTGAGGGCAAAGTGAAGTTTCATAACTTTATATTTTTAAGATATTAAACTTAACCGTTAGTCTCCTGGCGCTGACTTTGACTGAATTGCTTTATTTATTGTATAGCTTCTTATACCTTTTACTTATACTTGTATAATTGCTATTGATGATCACACATAAACTGACATTTAACAAAAAGAGACTGGGTTGTGTTTTGTGTCATATTTAATTTATTACAGTGATAATCATAGCCTATATTATGTGTGTGTGTTTTTTTTAATGTAAACGAAACGAGGCTGGGTTTTTTATATTTCGTTTTGTTATAAACATGCATTGAAGATAATATGCATTGCGTGCACTACATATACAAATATATACTGAGTGATACTGTCAAGAGCATAGTAGGCGGACTAGTGTCCTCCCGTCCTCGGGAGTTCGTTCTCCGGAGTCAAACTTGGTAAGTCACGGACGCAAGTCAGAAGTTCGCGTACGAAATATGTCATAAAACACCACTGCCTCATTTCATAAAAAAATAAAAATTAAACATAATAATAGCCACACGAATGTGGTTCAGGCAACGCGTAGCTAGGCCTACATTGGTTATCTTATATATTTATAATAAAACGAAGTATAAAACACCCTGCCTCTTTTTGTTTACATTTTAAAAATAATATATTAAACATTAATATGTGGTTTAGGTAAGGTGACCAGATTTCTGAAATGGAAACCGGGGACATTTCCTATTTGAGAACACAAGTACAGACAAGAACGCATATTGATAAACGGCCAGTCAGATGTTTCTCCGTCGCTCTGCATACGTCATCTCCCTCATCGCTCTGATTGGTTTTAGGTCTATCCAATTGCGCCGAGAGGCATTTGAGCTCGTCCGTTGGTGACGCCCCTTTGGAAATGATTTGTCTATGAAGCTTTGCCAGACCATAACTCAGTTACTACTGAGAATGGTCTGGTTTTAACCAGGCTACCATTTCTTAGGATTTTTTCAAAAGCGGGGGTGCAGGCTAACAGGTTAAATTACTTCTTCTACTACTACTACTAATAATAATAATAATAATGGCAAAAACACATGTTTAAAAAACTAAAACTAAAATGAAAATTAAAAATATAAAATGTTAAGCTAATTTAATTAAAGCTGCTGTCCGTAACTTTTTTTGTGTTCAAGATTTACAAAAATTATAAAGTGAGAATGTACAATATGAATCCATTTTCCAAACCGTGTGTTTGTCTTACCCTGAATCATTATGGTAGACTTATAATAGTGTAAGTGTTTATATTGGGACTATTTCAGACCGGTCTGGTAGGAACCGCTGCGGAGGAGCACAGTCCCTGCGTGACTCGCCATAGACATAAACAGAGAGAAGTAGCTCTGGCTGCAACGCATGCAGTTCTGTTTATTAACCGCTAGAGCGCAAAAAGTTACGGACTGCAGCTTTAATAATTAAAACTATAATAGCATACAAATGATACTAAAATGACACTGTTATGTGCATGTGACAATGTGTCTGTGTGTTACACCTTCCTGTGTGTGTGTGTGTGTGTGTGTGTGTGTGTGTGTGTGTGTGTGTGTGTGTGTGTGTGTGTGTGTGCACGTGCGTGTGTGTGTGTGTGTGTGTGTGTGTGTGTTTGTGTGTGTGTGTGTGTCCCTCACAGTCACCTTCATGAGTCAGAAATAATTACAGACAGGCAAGTGACCAGAGGGAGCGGCAACCCACCTCGAGCGTGTGGACATGTCCTTGAGACATCTTCATTAAGGGCGTCATCTCACTCACACATATAGTCAAACACACACACACACACACACACACACAATCACACACTGCTCACCATCAGCATCAGCATCGTCAGTATCTTCAGCTCAGCAGGAAGGGGCGACCTCTCTCCCTTTCAATTGTCGCCTTTTCTCTATATTCCCTGTCCTTTATCAGACTCTTCCTCAAGCGGTCTCTGTCTGCCCGCGGGGTCAGGCAGCCGGGGGAGAGGACGGTGTGGGGGAAGAAGGGCAGAGGAGAGAAGGTAAAGGGGTGCTCGACTTGAAGGCATGGAGATAATTCGCCACACTGTTTAAGGTTATGCTGCCATTAGCATTTCAAAAGCTGTGCATGATGTAGCCACCTCAGGGACACTGCCTGGCCCATGGCGTGTCATAATGTCAGCGGGCGCTAAGGCCTTGATGGAATTAATAGAGCAGCCCATGATTGATAATACTCCTCATCTGGCATGCCTACCTTTCTCTCTCCCTCTCTGCTCATCTCGCATGCATCCTGTTTTGGATGCTTGCTCGTTTAAGAGTATTACTCGGGCATGTTTATGCATGGGTCTTTAGGTACGCTGTGTCACCAATGTGATGGTCCCTGCTTTCCCTGCCTTTAAAAGTCGTTTGAACCCAGCGTGGAGCACTGGGTGATCGAGAGAGCATTGCTAGATGTGAGGGAGGAATAAAAATCAGAAAAAAGAGTGAGAGAGGATGAGACAGGTGCAGGTGTGGAGGAGGAGTGCAGGCAGTGATGAAGAGTTTTCAGGTGTGAGGATGAGGTGTTGATGGAGATGAGATGTGTAAATAAGAGCAAAAAGTGAGAGAGACTGACACACCACTAAGTCTAAGCTTAAAGCTGTAAAATATCTTGCACAATAACTTTAAGACTATTAAGACAAAATTGCTGTATTTCTGGTGAAAATATTAGATAATTTGACTTTTTATCACTAGTAAAGTTTAGTTAGGTTGTGAAATGTCACATGGTACGACTCCCCAGAAACTTTGT
Organism: Gobio gobio; assembly: GCF_949357685.1. Taxonomy (NCBI): domain Eukaryota; kingdom Metazoa; phylum Chordata; class Actinopteri; order Cypriniformes; family Gobionidae; genus Gobio; species Gobio gobio. The sequence goes on along the minus strand of NC_137110.1, from coordinate 36,473,145 downwards.
ATACCATTTATATTTCTCACTTATTAATTTTTTTGTTTGTTTATTTATTTATAGATTTTACCGTAGACATATATTTAAAGGGATACTTCACGGCCGGCAAAATGGGCTTTCTTTAAAACTTGGCTACATTCAGTAGAAAAGCGAGAAAAATTATAATTATTACATAATATCAGTGCTACCTTGAGAAAACAGAAAAAAAGCTTTTGTCTTCCTTTTGCCAAATAAGTAGGAAAACACCCTGTAAATATGGAGAGAACGCTGCAATGGGAAATCCGAAAAACCACAGTGTTTGTAGTCAATATTTCAAATTGGAAGACAATAAACCCAATGTTTTAACCCAAAGAGAGGGGAAAATATGACAGAAACTGCCGTTCTGTTAAGTCTGCAGAACCCTCTGAAACCAAACACCATTGCATACATGTAAGAAAGCTGTTGCCATAGTTTTTTGACGGAACACTCTTAGAAAACAATGTGCAATGTGTTCCTTTAGGAGTTCCAGTAGCTTGTCACTGGGGCAGTACCCTTAGAAGGACAACGTTGTACCTTTTTTACACCTAAAAGGTTCATAGTACCATACGGTACATATTGCTACTCTAAGGTACTAATATGCACCCTTTAAGGGTGAGAAAGGTACAAAGATGTCCCTTTAAGGGTACTGCCCCAGTGACAAGCTGTTGTACCCCTAAAGGTACAATTTTAACACTTTTTTTCTGAGAATGAAGACATCCGGCGGACCATTGCTGACCAATAAACATATTTTCTTAGTCAAGGTAATAAGGAGAATGAGTAAACATTGTTCATTTACAAATACTACCAACATTGTAACAATACCCAGAAAGCAATAGCCGTCATTTCACAATCTCGGTTAAATATTGACTCGATATAGTCCGACTATGAGTAACCCACTTCTAGCCAAACAACACGGTCTCACTCCTATTCGTCACATATTGACGCTTGGTCAGGACCCCTGACCATTTATATGCTACTTTTATATTTTGGAGCAACTAACCCCACTCCTACCCTAAATCTACCCACTTCTCAGTAATATAAAACACGTAACAGGCAAATACAAGTACAGTCAGAGGTATTTATTGCAAAAACTGACCGAAAACAGTGTAATGATGATCCCGCCGCTCCTTGAACACACACACTCCACTCAGTCATATCTCATTCAAATGATACACCGACTCTTTAGCATGACGCGGTCGGTCACGAGACACACACAGTGCCAATGCCATTTTACAATCAAAGCTGACGTAATGACGCAATTGGTCACAAGACATAGGACAGCCAATGCAATTTCACTATCAAAACTGAAGTAATGTTTCTTCGGGTGGCAATTTTTGAAATGTGTTCATGATCTTTGGCGGATGTAAATCAATGGAGTACCCGGCGTGTTTAAAAATGACGCTAAAGGGGTGCCCTGTGCGTTAAAAAGTGACGGCGAAGGGAACTGACCAAGCGTCAATATGTGGCGAGTTGGATTTGGAAAATATCCTTGAATTTGGTTACATGTCGAGATGTATGATATTCCATCATGTAAGCAAAGTCAACAGTGATTACAAGGTGTTTGGTTTCATTTCTTTGACATTTTCATGTTCTCGATGACTAATCTAATCTTGGGCTATGGTTAGACATCTATTAAATTTTTCACTGACAGCCCAAATTTTTTCTTTGTTTTATCCTAGATGTCAGGGCTATGTTTGGACAGCTATTTGACATTTTTTAAAGCAAAATTGCTTGCTGGGTACAAAGCCGGTTGAAAACTAGCGAAGTTACACTTTATCAAAATAAAAAAAGACTGAAGGCACTTTTTATTAAATTAACCACATTTAATTGCCAACTTTAATTACACCACATTCTGGAATTGTTTCAAATGCAGTTTCATGTTCTTGCACTTTGAGACTAGAACAAGACGTTGTGTCAGAGATCCTGGCCCGCAGAGTTTCCTGTTTGCACACCTCTGTTGAAAGGACATAAGAGTTAAAACAGGTTATGGGTATATTGAGGGAGTGAAAGAGATGTGACACTGCATTGATGCACCTGGGAAAGGATGTCAGTGATAAATAAAGAGAGAAACAGCCAGTGTTTAACACCAACTAATGGATGTTATAATCTGGGCATAGAGGTCAAGATGTCACTCTTTTCCCTTCTCCCCCCTTGACTTACATATCTCCATCCCTCTTCCTGATAACACCTTCCCCAGCTTTCCATCAGCATTCCACAGAGGAATACAGAGTATGAAGTGAACCACAGCTCTGCATTTATTTATTTATTTATTTATTTATTTATTTATTTAATTTTTTTTTTTTTGGTTCTTAAACAACCAGATTTATTGTTATCAGTCCTAACCGCAGGGAAAGAGGGTTTGGCTGTGATCTTCAGTGCTGCGGTGTGGGCTACGAACACACTCACTCTGCCTGCGTTGCTCCATATTCATTTCAAAAGCAGTTAATAAGCACATATTATTGCCCCTCCAATCACTCACTGCCTGAAAGATGAAATGAGAGAAGCACTAAAGGGTCTCTCATCCTTCTTGTCTGCCCCCCCCTTTTTTTTCTTTTCTCACTTATTCACTCATCTACACTGGCCATTATCCCAGTGTATTGAAGCTGCAGAGATAAAGAGAAAGAGAGAGAGAGAGAGAGAGAGAGAGAGAGAGAGAGTGTGAAAGATGAGAAAAAAACACATGAGAGAGAAAAAAGAAAAGAACAATAAAAAAGGCAGAGGGGCGAGCGTCGTTTGAATCAATTACATCCTAAAGAATTTTTCATTTGTATTCGTATCTGCACAGAACCTGACCAAATGCCAGCTGCCTTTGTGTCTGGATATTTTTAGTTTTTTCTTTTGATAATTGTGTAGGAAATATCAAATTTGCATAGAGTGATTATTGTTGATTGTTTATCTAGCCGTCAGGATGGCTCAATATTCTAAGGCTGACAGGTTGTCAAGTACTTAAAACTCATTTATTTGGTGAAATTTGCATGTAATTTGGTGTTAATTAGGGGGAGGCGCAGGGCGTGGATTAGAGCCCAGTGATACAGGAGGAGACAGAATGGACTGGCTGTCATCTCTCCTCACAGCTAACCAAACACACGCACACACATCCCTTAACATGCCACCTATCTGTCTGAGTGGACATCTGAGAGCGTAAAACATAAAACTAAACCTGCGGTAGTTGCTTTTCATTGTTATTCAAATCAGAGAAGTGTGCTATAGCTCTGCCGACTAGCTAAACTAATAAAGGAGGGTAGAGGACAGTCCTGTCCCCTTTGAAAGTGCGATTAATTAGGTTTTTATTAACAAACAGATAACAGATGACACCCTCACCACACATGGATGCGAATGGACATTCCCAGTGGCACTTCATTCTTGTTTGTTGTCATTTTCTTTCATTTTTTCTTCGGTCAATTGCCAAACTCTCCATACAAATTAGTAAACATACACTGTAAAAAATTTTTTTTTTTAAAAACGGTAAAATTTATTCTAACAAATGGCAGCCGAACTTTACCTTAAAAATTATGTTAGCAAAATTTCACGGATTTCTCTTTCATTTACAGTAACAATATTTTATTAATTGATATAATGCTGATAAAACACATGACACAAAATAATGCAATAAACATTAATTTAACAGCATATAACTAAAAAGAAACAATTTAAATGAAAAAAAAAAAAACTCAAATATGAAGTGTCACACAGAGAATCCTGGAAATGTTAATTTACTGTTAATAGTAAGGGAACTTACTGCTAACCAATTAACATGTTTTTACCGTAGCATTTTTTTTTTCTTACAGCAGGGTCTTTTACCGATCATTACAATAATTTTTTTGGGTGAACCCACCGCAACTTCAGGACAGAAAACAAGATGCCTTCTAAAGCCCAGTTTTTTCCAGTTGAACGTGTGTAGCCTTTCAAAGTTCCAGTGTCTGCACTATTTTTCTCCAGAAGATATGACCGATAAGAAATGTCTTCGTAGTCTTTAAAATTAAATTTTGGTTATCTCATGACCCCCTCGGGTGTCTGTTGTTGTTACAATCTCAGATATTTGGTTGTTGTTGTTCTGTCTTTTTAGATTTGTTTACTGTGAAACAGCGGCCCGGGCGCATGTGTGATCTGTGTGTCTGTTCATACTATTCTGGTCACAAAATTAATGCCACAATCAATGGACACGGACCCTCGCACATGCGTAAAAACAGAAGTTTACTTTGGGGTTAAGAGCGCTCAAGGCTATGAACGAACTTATTGCCATTCCCTCCACTTGAATACCTCTGAAAGAAACTTTGTGCAGTGTACTTTGAAAAAATCTAGTGAGGAGGTTGTAGCCATCACTCGCAGCCATGAAACATTCAGCCCATCTTAAAAAATTAAGCACTCCACTCTCAGAGTCACATCACTTTAAATCAGAGCTTCTGAAATCTCTGTCTGATTTGATTCTAAACCTCTGTAAATCCAAGCAGGGCATATAAGTGAGATTCACCTGCACTTGTGTCTACTGGAAATCCACGTGTGGCTCTTAGGTCAAATGGCAGGGTGATCTCTCCTCCTCTTCTCCAGCTGTGGGTCCACCTGCCGAGGATCCATGCACCGGTGACAGAGCGTTTAAGGCAGGGGGTGGGGGGCTAATAACTCCCAGAGCGGGCGGTTAAAAGCCTGGGTCACAGCTTTAAAGAGAGTCTGTGCGTGAGCAGATCTCTGCTTAACAGCGCTGTAAAGGACCTCTGAATGGGAGCAAGTTCCTGAGTGCTTTCAAAGGCAGTTAAGGGGAGACGATCACTGCCCTGCTCAAAACTGCTCTAATGCAGGTACACACACACTGACAGACAGAGAGAGACAGAGAGATGAGGTGTTTGACACATGAAGAGGCCCTCCACGACTACCTCTCTTTCACATTCGCTTTGCTAAACCACTGCATAGGCAACACAAACTCATTCTCTCTTCTCCAGTTCTTCATCTCTGCATCTCTCCAACCTGCGCTGACCTGCTCCGGCCCACACCACCTTAACTCCTCTCAGCACACCACCAATTGTTAAAGGCTAATAAGGTTGTTCAAATTTAACCACATTGCATTCAAAAAGAGTTTCCCCAGGTAAGCGACTGACACGCTCCCGGCCATCGACGTTATGTAAAAGAAAGTACTATTCATCAGACCAGGCCACCTTCTTCCATTGCTCCACGGTCCAGTTCTGGTGCTCACGTGCCCACTGTTGTCGCTTTCGGCGGTGGACAGGGGTCAGCATGGGCTATGCAGCCCCATATATGCAACACATGTATTCTGACACCTTTCTCTCAGAACCAGCATTAACTTCTTGAGCAATTTGAGCTACAGTAGCTCATTTGTTTGATCGGACCACATGGGCTAGCCTTCTCTACCCACGTGCATCAATAGGCCTCGGCCAATGAACCTGTCTCCGGTTCACCACTGTTTTTTCCTTGGACCACTTTTGATAGATACGGACAACTGCAGACCGAGAACACCCCACAAGAGCTGCAGTTTTGGAGATGCTCTGACCCAGTCATCTAGCCATCACAATTTGGCCCTTGTCAAACTCGCTCAAATCCTTACGCTTGCCCATTTTTCTTGCTTCAAACACATCAACTTTGAGATAAAGTTTATTCACTTCAACTCTCATAATGTTATGCCTGATTATATATACAGTATATCAGGAGTGTGCGGTCCATATAAGCTGCGAATTCTCTGCATACCCAAGCCATTCATGGACTTGGTATAAATTTGCTTGCTTGAGGTGTACCACAAAATACACTCACTGAGAGTTCCAGGTAAGCGTATCCACAGCAGCATTGGCGCTTACGCTCTGTTGTTATGTATTGTCATCATTGTCCCGCGTTCTCATTGGTTTGCTGGCATATGGGGTATTTCATGAGCAGGGTAAGCTGTGAGCGGATCAACAAATTACTTTTTTATTTATAGGTTTAGTTCACCCAAAAATGAAATTTCTGTCATTAGTTACTGACTGCGTAAGACTTTCATTCATCTTCTGAACACAAATAAAAATATTTTTAATGAAATCTAAGAGATTTTACATTTTTAGTTTTGGGTGAACTAACCCTTTGTTTTATTGTTTGTTGTCTTTAGTGTTAGTAGTGCTAATAATCAAAGTTATATTATGACTATACCAAGGATATTCATGTTCAGACTTACTACATAAGTGGCCTTTTAGCTGCATCATTAGTTTTTTATCATATAACCATTGATCCACAGTTAGGACATTGTATATTGTATTGATTACAGATGATAGAAAATGCATTGATCACAACTGTACTTGGATAGATGACCTCTGTCTGAAATTGTTCTCTTAATTTATTATCTTTAGATAATGGAGTTTAAAACCAACCCATAAAAAAAAACTGATGCTCAAAGTGGTCTCCCTGACTTTCCCTAGCTTCTCTCAAACCTCTCTCAGAATACAAGTAGCGCATGCCCTATATAGTGCCCAATCTTTTGTTTTTCTGGATCTGCACAGTTCGTTTATTAGATTGTGTCCAGTGAGCATGTACCTTGTCAAAAATTGGTTCTGTGTTTTTTTTTTTTCTTTTCTGCTTTGTCTTTTCAGTTCAGTATTCAAGTAAGTGCCCACTATATGCTCTCTGCATTTTACATAGATTTTGTTTGGATTTCACAATATGAGGTATAATTATGATACATTTGTGTTATATTTAGGTTTATTGTAATTCATTTGTCAATATTATTCTGGTCCAGAAAACCTCAGAAAGAGGATAATTTTCTTTACTTAAATGTTGGTATTTGAAGAGTTTAAAATAAGCGGTGCCACTTAGTTTTAAGTATTTTCACAATGTAGCCACCCATTGTCTTGCCTAGTTTCTAGTTCCTATCTGCATCCATTCAGGACTGTTGCCAATGGTGGGAACAATTACAAGGGTCCACAGGTCCACAGGATGGACCAACAACTACAGGTTTCCAGTAGGATTTAACATTTAATTAGGATCCAAATTAAGTAATTCAGTGTTGTTGTTGTTGTTGTTTCAGTTTTTGTGTTTTTTTTTCTTTCCCAGCTCCTGAAACCTTGCAGTGTGCAGTGGGCCATTGGTCCTCTTAGAAGCATGAAAAATAATGCTTTCATTTAAACTATGAATAGATTTTATACAGAAAGCAAGAAAAGAATGTTCCCTTTCTTATCACTGTAGCTGTTAATCACTTCATTTTAGTGCAAGCTCACAGAGTTCAGCCCCCATTGCACAAATAATCTCTTATTTACATGTCTACACTTGTCTCAGTGCAGTTTATGCTAAAAAAAATAATTACTGAGTCTGTAATCAAATATTTTCACAACTATTGATCACTACAGCTATTATTGTAATTTCAGTGTTAAAAAGTTACCTCTCCAGGCGGTGTGAGTGTTGGGCAGATGGCTTTATGGTCAAAAGTCTGATATGTCAAGAAGTCAGTTTCTGAGATACAAAAGTTTTTTTCTTCTTAAGAATGTTCTAATATATTTTTCTTTTTTCTGTGTTCTTTAAACAAAATAATTCAAAAATGTAATATAATGTTTTTAAAAAATTATTGTAAATAAATTTAATATATATATATATAACCTATAACGTGTTTTAACTGTCTTGGCTACCTAGCACCAATGGGTTACAGGTAGAGATGCTCCGATCAGCATTTTTGGGGCCGATCACCGATTACCGATCACCAAGATCATGATCTGCCGATTGCAGAATGGCAGGGGAATGGCAATCTTTTATCTACAATCTTGCAGAGTTTGCACCATTTGTAGAAATGAAACTAACTCTAAATTAACTGAGTCAAGATCTTGAAGAACCACCAAGTGTTTATTTTAGAAAATGAGAACTTAAGGCTACTGTAGGCCATCTTTCACAAATAAATGTATATAATAAATGTATATAATTATCTCACCTAAATATTTGATCATGCAGTGCAGTTTTGTTTTTAAAAAAAAAATTTCAGGTAGGTCTAACATTAGTATTGAGGTAAGAAATGCTAAAGACATTTAATAAGAAATCAAATTTAAATTAATATTGGTCTTCCCTGAATAAATTAAATTAGATTAATCCTTACACTTAAGGTTGCAAAAGTTAGTCATTCAAGAGCAGTGAGTGTCATAAAGGTTCATCAAACAACACAAAACAAAGAGAAACTCAGAGACAGCAGCAGTTTATTCGACAGCTGTAACTTTAAGAGCGAACACGGATACGGTTACATGCAGTGTAGTCACAACGGGGTTTACGTGCATACTCGTCAAGACGGTCATTTAGTACATACATTTGTGTGTATCTGACCATTTCAGCGCAATTTGTACTCGCAAGCTTTTTGTGAGATGGCGTGTTTGTGTGTGTGTGTGTGTGTTTGTGTCTCTCCAGACCGTGCGAGCGAGTGCGGTTTGAACACTGGCAAGACTTAAAAATAAATGCAAATGATAAACTTTAGTGACGATGCGACACTGTCTTGATTGTGCAAAGTGGCAAATCCTGTGTCAACTGTGCAGCTCGATTTTAGAGCACATGTGCTGATGTGAAGCCATTTGAGCATTTTGAGAGGGAGAGAGAGCGCGCGCACGCGGTGATTCACGCGCGCTGTTTGTGAACTTAAGTTACGTCCCACAGAACGTTTTCAAATGACTGCGTAAGTTATTTAATATAGAAATATGATTTGTACCTCACCTTCAGCATTATAATTATTTTACCCGCGCTGGAAAGAGAATGAGACAGTGTCGTTGCATATCATGCTCTAGCTCTCGCGGCAGGCGCGGTTTTATGTGTCGTCAGCATGCGATCGGTTCATGAGATCTGCCTTTTTGGAGACCGCCGATCAATCATCCCAAAGCGATTATCGACCGATCGAGATCGGTTGCCGATCGATCGGAGCACCCCTAGTTACAGGAAATAAAAGGGAGGGATCATATTTGCAAAATACCCAGGACTTGATACAAAGTATCTTAAAGATCAAAACAAAGAAAAAAAATACCAGAAACTCACAAATATACTCTTTTATAAATGATGGTTACATAGACAAACAAACCCTATAACCAAGAAATCAAATGACCCCAAAAAAGCAACCGTAGCCTGTTATGGGAGGGTTCTGGAGAATAACAAGACATCAAATACCAGTTTCTTAAGGACAAGATCAGTCTTTGTTACTAGTTGGTAAGACGGTGTATAGATGTCCTTACAGAAAAGTTATTTTCATTACAATCCTTTGGCCAATAGCTTAACCGCATCCAAAGGTACTCAAACCAGTAGGTCCTCTGGCAAATAATCCAGGATTAAGTATAACATCAAAATCCTAGTTGGGCAGCAAACAAACAGTTTCCCAAACAAGGATTCAAAAGCGAGAGCAGCAGACAGCATGCGGCAAACCAAACTGGATCTCATTCTTCTTCTACTACTTCTCAAACTTATTCAAAACATGGAGTACTACTAGTGACTCCTAGTGGTGAGGATGAACATAGTCCCCAGAAAAGATAGTATGCCTTGTAATAGGGCTCGGGCGTCGTGACGTCATTACTTGGCGTGGCGGCCATGTTGATGGCCTCCTTTACTGCTACTCGGACTACTACGCACTGTTTATAGACGTACTTCCTCTCAGTCGTGTGTCTTAATTTGGCGTCGAAAATGGATTAACTTTCCACCGCTTTCCTGCTTGGAGGCGCAACCACGGAGACCAAGTATCAGAGGTAACAAAGAGTCGTTGGCTTTCACAAAAGGACGCTGTTAGCTGGATGCAAGAGATGTGGAGAGCACAAGAAAGAATGCCTTCCTCCGAATTCACGTGGAAAGGGTGATTAGAACAAGTACAAGTGTACTCAACAAGTACACTATTTTGTCAGATAAAGTAACGATTCACATGGTGTTGCCAAGCAAGGACGAAGACATGACATTCCTCGATAAGATTGTGCTTGTATGTTGTGCTCTGACAAACATGAGCCCTAGTGTTGTGCTGAAATAAATGTGCATTGAATACAGCCATAAGTGTCTGTTGCATCCATACCCACAATCTTCACAACAAATATAACTTACTTAAATTAAATGCATGTGTCTTATAAACAAGACGCAATAACATTATATATAATGTGCAGGTTCTACTTCTCAATGTGAGTTGATTTAAAGGAGCTGTATGTAGGACTGTGGCCAAAACTGGTACTGCAATCACTTTCAAATTAATGTAGAGCGGTGTATCCCCTCTCCCCCTCCCCCTGACTCTAGGTTGCCAGATAGGCTGCAGGATCCAGCAGGAACGTAGGCTGCTATAAGGAGCTTCCAATGGCAAGTGACGAGTCGTACACAGTACGTTTTTTTTCTTTCTGTTAATTATGTTTATGCTTCAAGAGCAATGTTTTGTGAAGTAATTATGAATCGCAAAAATGTACTAATGGCGATTAGCCAAATATAATCGTAAATATGAACGCTCGTATGTGACAGTACAGGGGTTTTCAAATTGGGTGAATGTGAGCCTCCCCTTAGAGTAGGTAAGGACAGCCGAGCCCCCCCTTCCCCAAAATCCTGCATTCATAAATCTTTGCAACAGCAAATAACTTCCAACTTTATGCAGGCCTATTTGAGGCTACTTTTAAAAATCACAGAACATCAGTAGGCCTAACCATAAGTCAACAAAACATGCTTAACATGTGAATGTCACAAGTGTGAAACTTGTGTCTGGGTCTTAAAGAGATAGTTCACTTTAAAATGAAAATTCTGTCATCATATACTCACCCTCAATTTATTTCAAGCCTGTATGAATTTCTTTCTTCTGCTAAACACAAAGCAAGATATTTTGAAGAATGTCAGTAACCAAACAGTTAACTGGTCCCATTGACTTCCATAGTAAGAAAAAATATATATACTATGGAGGTCAATGGGACCAGTTAACTGTTTGGTTACTGACATTCTTCAAAATATCTTGCTTTGTGTTTAGCAGAAGAAAGAAATTCATACAGGATTGAAACAAATTGAGGGTGAGTACATGATGACAGAATTTTCATTTTAAAGTGAACTATCTCTTTAAGCGCACATTTTAATGCACATCGTCTCGAACAAAATCAGCACAATTTGACAGCTCTCTGATCAATGAACGACAATGCTTTTTGTTCACCGAGCGCATAACACATAACAGTCAACTGCATTGAAGGCATGTTATCAGATCAAAGAGATTTGCATTACCATTTTTTTTCAGCCACATACAAGATTTGTATGTGGCTAAAATTATTTAAAATCATACATTCAGATTTAAACAATAAACAAAATGCACCATTCACGTCATTTGCACGTGTCATTCACGTCATTTGAATTTTAATTTTGAACTTTGAATAACCGCCCATATCAGTGGGAACAATGAGGACGCGCTTTTGACGCGCAGAGGTGTTCGATGCGGGGCTGCACTGCAGAGAGAAATTGATCTGTAGTTATTTTTAATCATGGTCAGTGCGGAAAACCCACACTCACACAAGTAAGTGGAGGTGAAGGGGATTAGGACTTGCATGGCCTTAGTGGAGATCTGAGGGAACTCGCTCTCCACAGACAACCAGAAACGCGTGATCGGCATTTCTGCCAGTCTCTGCTTCAAGTCCACATTCGAGCTGAGATCGACCAGTTTTTGTTAAAGCTTAATAAAAATTTAAAATAAAAAAGTTCGATTTCGTGCATTGATTTGTATTAATAGGCCTACAGTAGTCAGTAGTCTTTTCTGTCTGTGTCAGCTGCAGAAATTAGGTTGAAGATCGCCATCTCCGTATTGAACACGCCTAGCCTACAGAGAGAAATGCACATCATGGATTACATTGAGTAACGTTAGCTAGCCTATTTCTTTTTGTTTTGAATAGTTTCGTTTAAAGAAATGTAAAGCTTTCTTAAATATTTTCCATGTCTATGAGGCATAAACTGAGTTTCGATTAATTTATAATAAAAAATTAAAGAGATATGAGATATGAATTTATGATGCGCTCCAGTTCACGCGTGCAATGCAATTGATCGCGGCTATATTTGCTTCTTATTTATTAAATCCAGGCAATTTGTTGAATAAACATTTATTAAAATTAAGATACAATTTATACAAAACGAAATTCACTTTAAACTAAAGATAGTCTTTCTACAAAACGAAACTTAATGAAGTGGTCAATCATGTCTGACCCATCCATGTCCCCGATGCATCCTATCTTACTCATGGTGTTCACTTTTCATAATCAACATATAGATGGAAAAAAATAACATATAATATTTTAACATATGAAACTAAATGCGTTTATTTAATGGCTACAACACATAGGCTATTAGGCACATTCAAGTTAATTCTCCAATTAATTTTAAAATGATTGAAAAAAATAAACATAGCCTACCCCTTAAAAAAATAATTGTATTGCAGTTTTTTCTAAGTACAAGAAACACTCTTTCTGCGTGGAGTGTTTGTGTTGAAAACAGGTGCCATTCATAAAATCCTTTAGTTCCCATTCAGTCGGTCACGTTCGACGTACGTCGGACGTACCGACGAATTGGGATCACTTCTGGGAGCCCCTATCAGCTTCGAGCTATCTAGAACCGGCCAATGAACAATTGGCGTGCGAGATTTGCATCTCGCGCTCCGCCCCGCGCCGCGGGTATAAACAGGAAGCGAGAGCGAATGCACGCTGTCATTCACTTCGGAGCCACACGGCAGATGAAGAGGACTCTCAACGCAAGACTGCTTGAGTTTATCGCTGCTATCAGCAAGCTTTATTTAGAAGACCGGAGAATCCAGGAAACGCGTGTTGGAGAGACGGCACATTCCAGCGGGATCCGCGCTGACTCATCGGCTGCCTCTGCAAGCAGAGAAAAACTGCTGTTTTAACAGCAACAGCAAATCCTGTTGGTCTGGTTGGGCGTTTTTCCTGCTGAGTACAGGCACGGGCTGCACAACAATCCCGTGCGCTGTCGCGTTTCCCCCTGAGTGCTTCAGCACAAGAGCGTTTCCTCACAAAAAGAGTTCACGGGTGACGTGCCGTCCTTTTCAGGATGTCTTACCACCCGTGCGTTTCTGGATGCGGTCGTTCCCTGTCCCCTGCTGACGGTCACAATCGCTGTCTCACGTGTTTGGGCATACAGCACGTTGAGGCGGCGTTTGTGGATAGTTCATGTTCCCACTGCGGGAACATGACTATCGCGGAGCTTAGATCGAGACTCTCCTACCTCCGGGCTGGGGGAGTCCCCTTACCCATCCCACGAACCAGGGCTGCCCCTAACCCGGGTGGACCTGCTTCTTTGGATGGCCAGGGTGATCTGAGGATCACGTTTAGGGCAAACCCGCCGAGTCAATCTCCGCAGGCCCCTATTCCCTCTGCTCCGCAGCCGGTAGAGCCTCCAGGAGAACCCGCTGGACCCTCCCACGGGAGACCAGTGGTGACTTTTGGAGCTCCAGCAGATGAACAGATGTCAATCGCTGCATCGGAGGGGGAGTTTCAGTCCTCGGGGGATGAAGGTTCAGTCGTACTGCCTCCCTCTGGGAGAGTGGCAACGGCTGCACCGGACCCTGAGATGGCTGCTATGCTTTCCCGGGCCGCCGAAAGGGTTGGGCTCGAGTGGAACCCTCCACCGTGTCCCGAACCCTCTAGGTTGGACGATTGGTTCCTCGGGGTGGGTCGCGCTGGTTCTCAGCGTCCCGCCCCGACACCTTTCTTCCCGGAGGTGCATGAGGAGCTCACGAGGTCGTGGAAGGCACCTTTTTCTGCCAGAAACCGGCCGAGTGACTCCTCCCCCCTCACTACTCTCGACGGCGGACCAGCCAAGGGTTACGTGGGGATCCCGCCAGTGGAGCGCGCCGTCGCGATGCAACTGTGTCCGGCGACCGCCTCTAACTGGCGCGGTGACCCGCGTCTCCCGTCCCGGGCCTGTAAGTTCTCTTCCAGTCTGACTGGGAAGGCTTACAAGGCCTGCGGGCAGGCTGCGTCCGCCTTGCATGGCATGGCGCTGCTTCAGGTCCACCAGGCCCAGGCGCTCCTTGACATGCACGAGGGTAGGCCTGACCCAGAGCTCCTCCGGGAGACGAAAGTCACCGCCCGTTCCATCGGTCAGGCGATGTCCACGCTTGTGGTCCAGGAGCGTCATCTCTGGCTCAACCTGGCTGATATGAGGGAGACCGATAAATATCGGTTCCTGGACTCCCCCATCTCGTCAGCTGGGTTGTTCGGCGACGCGGTCGAGAGCTTCGCCCAGCAGTTCTCGGCCGCCCAGAAGCAGACGGAGGCGATCAAGCACATCCTGCCCCGGCGGCCCGCTGCTGCCTCCACCCCGCCGCCGGTGGCAGCGCCTCCGACTACTCGTCGCCGAGGACGTCCACCCGCCGCCGCCTCCGCCCCCGCCAAGGCACCGCAGCAGCCTTCCACCAGCCGACGGCGTGGGGCCGGCCGTGGGAAGGATGTCCAGCCCGCTCAGGCCGCTGCCAAACCAGGTGGCAAGCGTCGTCGCAAGCGACCCTGAGACGGGCCACCCAGAGATGGAGGAAACTGCTCGGAGGGAGATGGCTGCAGCACCACTCCTTCCCCCGGAGGAGGGCCGGGGGAAAATCTTTTGTTTGTCTGTTCCGCCGCTGGCCCCAGTGCCAGCGGCACCCAAAACATCAATAAAAGAGCAGTTTCCAATATCTCTGGGTGCCAAGAGAGCGCGCTTGGCGGTGGTCGACGCTCCCATGCCTCGCCACCCTCAAGTACCTCTCCCTTCGCCAGCAGGGGACGCCGGCTGTCGGGACGCACACAAGCGGCCTCCCCACACTCGCACGTCCCCTCCGCGGATGCAGGTAAGTGTTGCACAGCACACTCAGATCCCGCTTCGGGCCGCTCCCATGCCGTCCGTGCCGGATCCCTGCGTTCCGCCTCGCTGCCCCGCTGCGGGTACGTCTGTGGTGCCGATGGTCCCCCTTGCTCGGAGTCTGGGAGCCTGGCTAGCGCTTCCCAGCCCGTCTCGGTGGCTCATCCGTACCATCAGACTCGGCTATGCGATTCAGTTCGCCCGGCGTCCCCCCAAGTTCAGGGGCGTTCACTTCACGACTGTAGTGGAGGCGAATGCCCCCGTGCTCAGGGCGGAGATCGCTGTCCTACTGGCGAAGGACGCGATAGAGCCGGTCCCTCAAGCCGATATGAGGTCCGGGTTCTACAGCCCCTACTTCATTGTACCCAAGAAAGGCGGCGGGTTACGACCGATCTTGGATCTGCGATTCCTGAACCGGTCCCTTCACAGGCTGCCGTTCACGATGTTAACGCAGAGGCGCATCTTCAGGTGCATCCGTCCCCGAGATTGGTTTGCAGCGATAGACCTGAAGGACGCGTACTTTCATGTCTCGATTCTTCCTCGACACCGGCCCTTTCTGCGCTTCGCGTTCGAGGGACGGGCATATCAGTACCGCGTCTTACCCTTCGGCCTGTCCCTGTCGCCCCGCGTCTTTACGAAGGTTGCGGAGGCGGCCATTGCTCCCATGAGAGAGCATGGCGTTCGCATCCTCAACTACCTCGACGACTGGCTGATCCTTGCCCAGTCGCGAGAGCAGTTGTGCGAACACAGGGACAAGGTGCTCAGTCACCTCAGCCAGTTGGGACTTCGGGTCAACTGGGAGAAGAGCAAACTCTGCCCCACGCAGAGGATCTCTTTTCTCGGTATGGAGATAGACTCGGTCGCCATGACTGCGCGCCTCACCGAGGAGCGCGTCCAGTCGGTGTTGAACTGCCTGAATTCGTTCAGAGGCAGGACAGCGGTTCCACTGAAACATTTTCAGAGGCTCCTGGGGCATATGGCATCCGCAGCCGCAGTAACGCCGCTCGGATTGCTTCATATGAGACCGCTTCAACGCTGGCTACACGATCGAGTCCCGAGATGGGCGTGGCACAGCGGTTCCCTCCGCGTCCAAGTGACTCCGAGGTGCCGCCAAACCTTCGGCCCGTGGTCGGACCCTCTGTTTCTCCGGGCGGGAGTACCCCTAGAACAAGTGTCCAGGCACTCCGTTGTCTCCACGGATGCCTCATCCACGGGTTGGGGTGCCACGTACAACGGGCTTGCAGTTTCGGGTCTGTGGACGGGGCCTCAACTGCAATGGCATATCAATTGCCTCGAGTTGTTAGCAGTTCGTCTTGCACTCAGCCGCTTCAAAGTTCCGCTCAGAGGCAAGCACGTTCTGGTCCGGACGGACAACACTGCGGCCGTAGCGTACATCAACAAACAGGGTGGTCTACGCTCCCGTCGCATGTCGCAACTCGCCCGCCATCTCCTCTTATGGAGTCAGAAGCATCTGAGGTCGCTTCGTGCCGTTCACATTCCGGGCCTGCTCAATCGTGCGGCCGACGAGCTGTCACGTCAGCAGGTACTTCCGGGAGAATGGCGACTCCATCCCCAGGCGGTCCAGCTAATCTGGAGTCGTTTCGGGGCCGCACAGGTAGACCTGTTTGCCTCCCCAGAGACGACCCACTGTCAGTGGTTTTATTCCTTGACCGAGGGGACCCTCGGGTCGGATGCCCTGGCCCACAGCTGGCCCCGGGAAGAACGCAAGTAGTGAGCCTTCTTGCGCAGACTCTGTGCAAAGTCAGGGAGGACGAGGAGCAGGTCCTGTTGGTCGCTCCGTATTGGCCCAACCGGACTTGGTTCCCGGAACTAGTGCTCCTCGCGACAGCACCTCCCTGGCCCATTCCTCTGAGACAGGACCTCCTGACTCAGAGACGGGGCACCCTATGGCACCCGCGTCCGGACCTCTGGAAACTCCATGTTTGGTCCCTGGACGGGACGCGGAGGTTCTAGGTGACCTACCACAAGCGGTAGTTGACACCATCACTTCCGCTAGAGCCCCCTCTACGAGGCGCCTCTATGCGTTGAAGTGGAACCTGTTCGTCGACTGGTGCTCTTCTCGCCGAGAAGACCCCCGAAGATGTTCGATCGTTTCTGTGCTTACCTTTCTACAGGATGGGTTGGAGCGAAGGCTGTCTCCCTCCACCCTCAAGGTCTATGTCGCCGCTATCGCCGCTAATCATGAGCTCGTAGATGGAAAATCTCTAGGTAAGCACGATCTGATCGTCAGGTTCCTTAGGGGAGCAAGGAGATTAAATCCTCCTCGTCCTCCCTCTATACCCTCTTGGGACTTAGCTCTGGTGCTAACTGCACTACAGAGAGAACCCTTTGAGCCTCTGCAGTCAGCTGAGTTGAAAATACTGTCGTTAAAGACTATACTCCTGATTGCGTTGGCCTCCATCAAGAGGGTAGGAGACCTGCAGGCATTTTCGGTCGACGAATCGTGCCTGGAATTCGGGCCCGGTAACTCTCATGTGATCATGAGACCCCGGCCTGGATATGTGCCCAAGGTTCCCACTACTCCCTTCCGGGACCAAGTGGTGAGCCTGCAAGCGCTGCCTTCGGAGGAGGCAGACCCAGCCCTAGCTTTTCTCTGTCCCGTCCGTGCTCTCCGGACTTACGTGGATAGAACGCAAAGCTTCAGGACCTCAGAGCAGCTCTTCGTCTGTTACGGAGGACAGCAGAAGGGAAAGGCTGTCTCCAAGCAGAGGATGGCCCACTGGATAGTGGATGCCATCGTCTTGGCTTATCAGTCCCAAGACGTGCCCTGCCCGCTCGGGTTAAGAGCCCACTCCACTAGGGGTGTTGCCTCTTCCTGGGCGCTGGCTCGTGGCAACTCGCTGACAGATATCTGTAGAGCTGCGGGCTGGGCGACACCTAACACGTTCGCTAGATTCTATAGCCTCCGTGTAGAGCCGGTGTCTTCCTGTGTGCTCACTTCCCATAGTCAGTAACACCGAAGTACCCGTTCTAGTGTCGGCTTGCTGCGCCATTCCCTCCCCTATGGTAGACGGATGCGTGCGCTTTTCTGCTCCAGTCGAGTTCCCCGGAACGGCGAACCCTGTTGAGTCCTCCGCAACCCGCGGCAGTCGGACGTGGCGGAGCGTTCGACGCCAGGTCTAACACTCGTATGCATTGGTGGAACTTGTGTTAGGCTGGGTTCCGTATGTAGTGACCCCCACGGCGGTCCCATATGTGTATTCTTCCACGGTACGGCTCCCTACGGCGAGCCCGTGTCTTTCCCTCGGCAGAGTTCCTCTGCCGTCCCAGGTACGTGTTGTCTCCCTCCTAATTGGCCGGGGCCACCCCTGGGACTTCCGTATGTTGTGCTGCCCTCGGCCAGCCCATACGTGTATTCTCCACATGTTAACTCCCTCTGGGCATGATGTGGCTTCCGCAGCTGCCGTCTCAGGCACGCTTTCCCAGCGTTATCCAATACAGTCAGCTGAATGGGTCTTGCGGAACAGCAGCTTGACTCTCCCTGCGTGAACCTACCCGCCCGCATCAGATCGGGGTCTGTGGGGCTCATCGCTGGGCGCTGGAAGTGGTAGTAACTATGGCGTTTTCCATAGGGGATCCCAATTCGTCGGTACGTCCGACGTACGTCGAACGTGACCGACTGAATGGGAACGTCTCGGTTACGTATGGTAACCCTCGTTCCCTGAAGGAGGGAACGGAGACGTACGTCCCGTCGCCACAGTTGCTGTACCATCACTGCAGGTCGAGCCACTACGTGTGGCTCCTCAGTGAAAAACAGCGTGCATTCGCTCTCGCTTCCTGTTTATACCCGCGGCGCGGGGCGGAGCGCGAGATGCAAATCTCGCACGCCAATTGTTCATTGGCCGGTTCTAGATAGCTCGAAGCTGATAGGGGCTCCCAGAAGTGATCCCAATTCGTCGGTACGTCCGACGTACGTCTCCGTTCCCTCCTTCAGGGAACGAGGGTTACCATACGTAACCGAGACGTTTTCGAGTAGGCCTATTGTTTGAGCACCTGTGCACATGTTGAGCCAGAAGGAGCCATTGCTTAATCTGTCAGCATTACTACTTGTCAGTAATCAGTCAACTCGTTTGTACCACGACGCGAGTATCCCGCGTAGCTTTTACCCAGTATACCGCGACGCGAGTATATGGTTTATTTTTATTTTTTCTTCCTCCCCTGTGGCTCTTTGGCGCCCCCCAGGGGAGGCGCGCCTCACCTATTGAAAACCGCTGTGACAGTACATTCCCACATGAAAAAATACTATAGTATATTATAGTAAAAAAAATTACAGCAAAGCTAAATAACATTAGCAATGGTCATACAGGTCAACTTGCAGCATGTTTTGTCCACTATATATGCGAAGAACAAATGAGGAATAATTTTTACAGAGGTAACGTTAGGCTACTGTCTCAAATACGTTTTCACATTGCCATAATAGGCTTGCTAATGTTGTTTTCCTCAGCGTCCCAGCATAATGACAGAGAAACGGGCTCTGATAATGCATTACTAATGTTAGCAATGACGACTCGCCGTTTTTATTTACCAAACAATTCCTTAACGTTACCTTTTCAATTCAATGACCAACCTCCTCCATCTGCGCTAACCTAACATTATTTTGCACGAACATGCATAACTTTGTTCGACTGTCATGAATATTTGAAATGTCCATTTACATTAAGTACAAGTTAGCCAAACATAGATGAACCTTACCTGTCCAGGAGAAAATTAGCAACGTTGGCATCAGTCTTCAAATTATTCTCCGTTTTCAGCCGTCTCCATCTTTCAAAGGCATCTTTTATACAAATCCTTGTTTTATTTCGGACACTGTCACAACGTTTTTCTGATTCATAACGAGGTCGTTTAGGTTTCGTAAAGTTAGACATTGTTTATCCAAAAAGTTTGTAGCTGCAGCTGTGGTAACTAGAGCATATATATTTTGGAAATATATTATGGTATTAAGTGGTGATTGATCCCTCCTCATTTATTTATGTGACTTGACATAAGTGTTACATAATTTGGCGCCCGAACAGGGACAGTATAATGTGCAAAAGCAAGAAGTGCCACACAATCAGATGTTTTTCAGTGTTTATTTGCAAGTAGTGCAACCTGAGAACACAGAACGGAGCAGTGCAGTTGGAATGCTTCAAGGTAAAAGATTAACGTTACATAGGCTTCATGATCTGCAGCTCCTGAACCCATCCATTTGTGAACTGCACATTTCATATGGATCCAAACCGTTAATAGTTCCGCTTGTGTCCATATACCGGTCCCTGGCTTCCCTATTTAACGTATCCCGGTAAATTCCACATCCTTTTCGGGATTTTAACATAGTTTTTCTTTCTCCCAACTCTGCTTCTCCTCATTCGATTTGCTGTATGTTTACATTCGCAAGGCCATCAACATGGCCGCCACGTCCCAGAATGCAACGCGGCGCCCAAGCCCTATAGGCTGTGACTGTTACATATTCCTCCCTTCAATTGGAATGATTATAAACAGTCCCATAAAAAGGCTTCAAATTTTATACATGAAATGTATCAACGTGATTAGGATCATCTATAAATTACACAGAACAATTAACAGGCCCAAGACATTTGACAATCCTGGCAGGACCTTTCCACTTCACAGCAAGTTTAGCCATAAATCCCTCCCCAGCACATGACAAAGGATGAGTGCGCACCCAAACCAAATCCCCAACCTGGTAATGAGCAGGCCTTCTACGACGGTCGTAGTACCGTCTCTGCTTTGCTTGAGCTCGATCCACATTCTTTCTCACAGTGCTCATCAGTTCTCTCTGTCTTTCTAACACTGGATATGCAGGACTGTCTGGATCTGGAGGTCTTTGAACAGCTCTTTCTAGAGGTCAGTTCAGTTTCCTGCCTAGTGCTACTTCAGCTGGAGTGAACCCCGTGCTCTCCTGCCAAGCTGTTTTTATGGCATAACGGAACTCCGCCAACCATGTCCCAATGCCGGTGGCGGTCAATTTCTGGATGACACTCCATTGTTTGCACACTAGCCTGAGGAGCTGGGAAGTGAACTGGGTTCCTCTGTCAGATACCAAATACATTGGAGTCCCCCACCTGGTGAAGATTTCTTCTACCAGGATGCGAGCAATTTGAAGTGCTTTGGCCACACCCAGAGGAAATAACTCCACCCACTTCGAACAGTAGTCTACTACAACAAGAAGATGCTCATTTAATTTAGAACTCCTAGGAAATGGTCCCATGAGGTCGATCCCTAACATATGTCCAGGTTCCACCACAGGGGTGGACTGCATATGTCCGGCTAACTTGGAAATGGAAGGTTTATATTGTTGGCACACCTGGCATTCTTTGCAATGCTTCCAGACGTCCGAGCGCAGCGTAGGCCAATAACAGATATCTACCAACTGCAGTAGAGTTTTGAGCTACCAAAGTGTCCACTCAACGGGTTGTCATGGTCATATGTGAGGAAATCTTTCCGCAGGCAAGCATCAATGACAAGCTGTAACTTGGGCCCTTTCTGTCCATCTGGCATGCTGCGAAAAAGAAATCCATTCTTCAACAGGTAATGTATACGTGTAGAATCAGGATCTGTGAGTGACCTGGCTTTATTGGCGAGTTCTTGGACTTCTGGATCATCCTGTTGGGATTTGGCTATGTCCGACCATTCTATCGGGAAGCTAGAAAAAGTGGTAGATGAGTCCTGTGATTTGACATGGGTTACCAACGGGAGTGAAACATCCAAGTGACTACGGGAGAGAGTATCTGGCACGATGTTACACTGACCTTTGCGATACTTGACATTAAAGTAAAAATTCTTGCAATTGGATGGTCCACCGAATCAATCTAGAAGATGGCTTTGGGTGATTAAACACCCACGTGAGAGCCACATGATCAGTGATCACTTCAAAGGGTCTGCCTTCCAGATAGGGTCTCCATTTCTCTACGGCCCATATGACGGCCAAACACTCCTTCTCTGAAACTGAATAGGACCTCTCAGCTCCTTGTAGCAGGCGTGAATCGTAGGCTATGACATGTTCTACTCCTGCTATTTCTTGTGTGAGAACTGCTCCTAACCCCACGTCGCTAGCGTCAGTCTGCACTTTGAAAGACTTCGACAAATCAGGGGCAATCAAGACAGGAGTATTGGTCAGATCTTGTTTGATCATTTCGAAAGAATTCTGACATTCCTCAGTCCAAGACCATTTTGCTCCTTTTCTTTTTAAAGCATGCAATGGTGCAGCTTTTTCAGAAAACTTAGGAATGAAGACCTAAGAATCGTTGTACCCCCTTCAAGCATTGAGGGAAATTTATCGCCTCAGATTCTACCTTTGCAAGGTCAGTTTGGATTCCCTCAATTGATACCACGTGTCCTAAAACGTCAAGGACTTCTGCATGAGATTGCATTTCTGGAGATTAATGGTGAGCCCCGCTTTGTAGAGACAATTAAATACTTCTTGCAGGTTTGTCAAATGCTCTTTCTCTGTCTTTGAATACACCACAATGTCATCGATGAACACAAAACAACTCTTTCCCTTTATATCCTTCAACACTAACTCCATCAGTCGTTGAAATGAAGCAGCGGCATTTTTGAGCCCAAAAGGTAAGCAAAGAAATTCAAACAAGCCTGATGACGTGACAAACGCAGACTTGGAGATGCTTTCAGGTTCCATTTCAACCTGCCAATACCCGCTTTTTAGATCTAATGTACTGAAAATTCCAGCTCCATGAAGAGACTCAAGGATATCCTGTATTTGTGGCATGGGATATGCATCGAGAAAGGTCTTTGAGTTCAATCCTCTAAAGTCAACACAGAATCTTTGTCCCCCTCCTTTCTTGGGTACCAGGACGATTGGAGCAGCCCAGGGAGATGACGAAGGACGAATACTTTTCTTATCAAGCATCACCTTTATCTCTTGATCGATAAAAAGCTGTTTCTCAGGAGATACTCGATATGCTTTCCGGCGGATGGGTACCTCATCAGTGGTTATGATACGATGTTTAACTACATTAGTGCGTCCTATGTCATTAGTACACACTGTTGGCCAATCTTTCATGAGCTGCTCAAGGCTGGACTTCAATTCTGAAGACATATCTGCATTTGCGACTAGTTGATGGATGAGGGAGCGAGTTTCAGATGACTCTTCTGGGATGGGTTGGGAGAATGGGCAGGGATGAATGAAATACTTCTTCTTGGAATCCATTTGTGACAGGCAGAGTATATTGGGTGTGGCGGGCAGCGAGGCCGAGGGACCGTGAGGGTCGTCAGGTGTATGGTCGTCATATTTGACCTGCATCCTCAGGGAGGATGAGCGCCAGCTGCGCGCCGCAGCGATCTCGGCCCTTGCGGAGGAGTGAGGGACTATAAAGGAGGAGCGACAACAGTGAGGGACGAGAGAGGACCAGGCCTGGATTTTATGTTATGTTTTATTTTGTGTTCGCTGCAGTCGTCCGTGAGGGGCTGCAGCTTTTTATTTTCATTTTGTATTTGTTTGTATGTAGGCGGCAGTCGACCGTGAGGGGCTGTCGCCGCCATTTTATTTTGATTAAATGTTTTGACTGTTCGCCGGTTCCCGCCTCCTTCTTCCCGTACAAACAACATTTACTACAGTGGTGCCGAAGCCCGGGAGGAAGGAGGGACGCGCTGTCGAAGAGCCCTCGCAGCTGAGGGGGATCACGGTGCCGCGGAGTTCGGGCAGCGCGGAGGAGAGAAGTCCGCGAGCGGCTGCCCGAAGCGGTGGTGCTGGAGCGGATGAAGGTCGGTGGGACGGAGAGCTCGCTGCCGTGCCCCTGGGTCGAGGTGGGGTGGCTGCCGTCCTAGAGGGAGCGCGGAGGAGTCACCGGCGTTCGCCGTGGGCCGGAGCCTGTATCCCTCCGCCGTGTAGGGGAGGGGCAGGGAGCCGTCCACCGGCCGTCCAGTACCACCGCATGGCACCGCGAAGAAGAACCTCTTGGCTGGCTGAGGACCGAGCGGCAGTGTGTCTGGGAACCGGACCAGAATTTTTTTTTTTTTCTTTCTCTCTTTTCTCCTCTCTCCACTCTCTCGTCCCTGTCGCTCCTCAGGTTCCTCGCTCCGTTCTCTCACCTCGCTGTTCTTACCCCCAGGTCCCGCGGCCGCCGTGATCGGCCCCCCCGGGGAGGGGGGGGGGGGGGGGAGTAGAGCGCAGACTCGGGAGTACCCCCCGGCCTGCGAAGGGCGTTGGGGGTATGTGGCGGGCAGCGAGGCCGAGGGACCGTGAGGGCGGGACGAGGCGGCGCTCATCAGGGAGGATGAGCGCCAGCTGCGCGCCGCAGCGATCTCGGCCCTTGCGGAGGAGTGAGGGACTATAAAGGAGGAGCGACAACAGTGAGGGACGAGAGAGGACCAGGCCTGGATTTTATGTTATGTTTTATTTTGTGTTCGCTGCAGTCGTCCGTGAGGGGCTGCAGCTTTTTATTTTCATTTTGTATTTGTTTGTATGTAGGCGGCAGTCGACCGTGAGGGGCTGTCGCCGCCATTTTATTTTGATTAAATGTTTTGACTGTTCGCCGGTTCCCGCCTCCTTCTTCCCGTACAAACAACATTTACTACATTGGGCTTTATTAAAATCCAAACAAATTCCAGACAACATAAGGAAATCCATGCCCAGAATTATAGGCAAATTAAGATCAACATCCCTCATTATATACAAGGACAGTGCAAGCTTTCTCCCTTGTAACTCGCAGTTACACCTCCACAAACCTGAGGCACTTAAAATTTGTCCATTGGCCTGTTGGAAAGTTTGCCCACGACTAGAATCCAACTGTTCTCTGTGCTTCAATTGATTCCAACAAGATTCTTGCATTAGAGTCAGTGAACTCCCGGTGTCGATCATGGCCTGGAAATATCTTCCACGGATCACCATTGGTAGGGACACCATCTTCAAATTGTTCTGGGCAGGGGAGTGAACAGGTTGAATAATACGTGTGGTTGAAGGTTTTGACTTGGTGTGAATGTCTCTGTCAGTTTGGGGTTTTCGTTTCTGTATATCTGCATTGGCCTGACTCCAATATTTCTTGGCTTCTTCCAGATCTCTCTTGATTTGAGTTCCAATCCTAACTAACTCAGCTACTTCCTTGACAGTCCCTCTGAGGAGGCTGGCGAGACGTGGGTTACAATTTCTTAAGATGGACTGACCAATCTCTTTCTCTGTCATCTCCTTTTTCCACGGTAAACACAGGGCTCTGTAATGGTAGGCAACATCACAAATAGACTCTTTGGGACCTTGCTTCCTCTGCAACAACCGCTTAGCTGATTCTGCTTTAAAGTCATCGTTTAAGAAAGCTTGAAGAAAAGTTTGCTTGAACTGACTCCAGGTGAAAATTAATTAGTTAATTCAACTCTAACAGGAGGACAATATTGAGAAACATGAACACTATCCTGGTTGGCAAGAACAGGTGGCTGAAGTTGAGCACTGAAAGTTCTGTACTGTTGTAACGTAGGAGTGCACACTGGGGGCACAATGGGAGTAGGCACAATGAGAGTAGACACAATATGAGCATGAGATTTTAATTTGGCATCAATTTGCACATCTCATCTTTTCATACAATCCACTACCGACTTGCCCAAATCCCGAATACTCAACTCAACAATGTTTTTGACTCTCTCACACTCTCATTCTATTTTGTAGTTTAATTTCTCTTCCAACAAACGGCACTGATCAATACACTCTGCATTTAAGCAGCATAAACTCACTTTTTTTTGCACAATCACGAAGATCTCCTTCCAACGTTGTAATGCGACGGGTTATCTCATCCATTGACTGAGCCGATAACTGAAGATCAGGTAAATCAGGAGGTGGTGGAGGAGGAAGTGGAACATCAAATGGGGGCTCAGAATCATTATACGCTTTGGAGTTGATATATAGCTCACTGAAAGTAGTAATGACCTCTTGCACAGGGTGTGGATCTCTTCGTGTGACAAAAGGTCCAGCAGTGAAATCTGGATTGGGCTCACACTGATCCCCTATAATATCTGAGGAAACTGACATTTTACAACATAGTTAGAAAAAAATGACAGCACAGATAAATGTACATCATACCAAACATTAAATATCTTAAGTAAGCAAAAAGGTCCCTGTTCAGGCGCCACTCTATAACTGTCTTGGCTACCTAGCACTAATGGGTTACAGGAAATAAAAGGGAGGGATCATATTTGAAAAAATTACCCAGGACTGGATACAAAGTATCTCAAAGATTAAAACAAAGAAGAAATAAAAAATACCAAAAACTCATAAATATACTCTTTTATAAATGATGGTTACATAGACAAACAAACCCTATAACCAAGAAATCAAATGACCCCAAAAAAGCAACCGTAGCCTGTTATGGGAGGGTTCTGGAGAATGAGTTAGTGATTGGAACATTAGCTAAATAATAACACATTACAACTAGTTAACGTATTGGCAAACTTTGGTGAAGGCAAAGAAAGAAACCTGTCGAGACTGTGCACAGCACTGATTTGTGTACAGAGGTTACCGGGGAAACTCCTTTATTTCTGCTGCACAGTGTAGGCCTTACATTAAAACTAAGAATAAAATATCAAGTACAGCTTACTTTAGGTCTCTCTCTATATGCTTTTTATTATGCTTGAATAACAATTAGCCAGTGCCGCCGCTCCCACCACGCACATCTGTAACCTCTGTGCACAAATTAGCGCTGTGCTTATAACAACACAGTCTCGAAAGGTTTGTTTCTTTGCCTTCACCATAGTTTGCCAATAAGTTAGCTAGTTGCAATGTGTTTTAAATGTGAAAATAAAACTAGCGAATAATACAAATTTACAAAATAATCTCAGCAGTATAAAACCGCTTGTATGTGACATCATATTGAGGCGGTGCAATTCGAAACATTTGTTCTGTGTGCGTTTCGTCCGATTGATGCCTTTTATGTCTGAGTCCATTTCATCCAATTGATGCCTTTTATGTCTGAGTCCGTTTTGTCTGATGCCTTTTAGTCTGAAACTTTTTCGTCTGATGCCTTTTAGTCTAATGCCTTTTAGTCTGACTCCTTTTCGTCCGATGCCTTTTTGTCTGAGACTTTTTCGTCCGATGCCTTTTAGCCTGACTCCTTTTCGTCCGATGCCTTTTAGTCTGAGACCTTTTCGTTCCGATACCTTTTAGTCTGACTCCTTTTTGTCCGATGCCTTTTAGTCTGAGACCTTTTCGTCCGATGCCTAATTGTACGAGAAATGACACCTGAGGATGTTTTTCCTGAGACCTGAAGCCTTTCAGTCTGAGGCGCGATGCCGTTTTGTCTAATGACTGGAGCCTTTTAGTCTGAGGCATGACGCCTTTTCATCATATGACTGAGGTCTGAGGATGTCCTAAAATGAACACTGTACCTGGGACTGTGGTAACTAATTTTGTTCCAACGTGTGTTTTGGTTTGTTTGTATTTTACTTTTTTCATGTCAAAACAAGTATCTATACAACATCCTTAAACTGTTTAATTTAACACAATTTCAAATCGCATTACTATTAATAAGAAATTCTTCAGATTCTTCTGCTGCTTTTTCTTTGGCTTCGGCTGCTTTGTCTTTTTATGAGAATTTTGTTAATAATCCTGTGAAATCCTGAAATTAAAGAATGTAGTAAAAATGTTATACATAAAATGTAACCCATACATTTTTTCAGTAGGGCTTTTCACACTCTGCTTAACCGTTATCGTCACTCTTAACCCCGCATTTAACCCTAAAGGAACGTTTCACACTTGCAATTCAGAAGTTTGTTTAGCACTGCATTTTACCCAGGGTTATGAAACCCTGTTCTGGAACACCCCGCATTGCGGTGCCAAACATGCACAGTGTGAAATTATGCAATTTTAGAATGTTACAGCCAATGACATGCCTCATATTCACATGTTTTGGACAAACACACAAATGCTGTGTATTGTTTAAACAGTAGTTTCATTTGAGGGGGAAAATGTAAAATGGCAACTGAAAATCAGGAGTCAACTGGAGAGAAGAAAAGACTGTTATATTCTTACCTTTATTGTCTGAAAAGTCTATTCAGGAAAAACTTGATAGTAGTGTTGGGAAAAGTTACTTTTAAAAGTAATGCGTCACAATGTTGCGTTACTCCCTGAAAAAGTAACTAATTGCGGTACTTAGTTACTTGTTATGGCAGGTAATGGCATTACTTTTGTGTTATTTTTCTATTCTGGGCTGAGCTTGCTTGTTTGTTTTTTGATAACAAATTTGGAGCACTTCAGAATGCCCCATTTGAGCCTTTGCTGTCAGCAGAGCTAAATATTCTGTCAATGAAGTCTTTGCTGTTGGCTGCATTGGCCTCCATCAAGAGGGTAGGGGACCTGCAGTCATTTTCGGTCGACGAATCGTGCCTAGAGTTCGGGCCGGGTGATACCCACGTGGTGTTGAGACCCCGGCCTGGCTATGTGCCCAAGGTTCCTACCACTCCCTTCAGGGACCAGGTGGTGAACCTGCAAGCGCTGCCCCCTGAGGAGGCAGACCCAGCCCTAGCTTTGCTCTGTCCCGTCCGCGCTCTGCGGGTTTACGTGGATAGAACTCAAAGCTTCAGAAGCTCAGATCAGCTCTTTGTCTGTCACGGAGGCCAGCAGAAGGGAAAGGCTGTCTCCAAGCAGAGGATGGCCCACTGGATAGTGGATGCCATCACCTTGGCTTACCAAGCACAAGGTGTGCCCTGTCCGCTCAGGGTGCGAGCACACTCTACTAGAAGTGTTGCATCCTCCTGGGCGCTGGCACGTGGCGCCTCGCTGTCAGACATCTGTAGAGCTGCGGGCTGGGCGACACCCAACACGTTCACTAGATTCTATAGCCTGCGTGTAGAGCCGGTCTCCTCCTGTGTTCTCACCTCAAATGGGTAGAAGCACTGAGAGGCCCCGGCTCTTGTCGGCTTGCTGCGCTACGGCGCTTATATTCTCCAGAAGCAAACTCTGTGAGTCCTCCACCGCCCTCGGTGCCGGACGTGGCGCAACGTCTGGCATCAGGCCCCTTGCCGCTGAATCCTTGAGAACCGGTATTGGGCTTGGGCCATATGAGTGACCCTGCGGGGATCCCATATTTTCTTCCACGGTCGCTCCTACGGGAAGCCCGTGTCTTTCCCTTGGGAGAGCCTTCCCTGCAGTGGGACCGAGCCCCCTTCTCCTTGCGGGCTACGGCTCAGCATTGTACTCCACATAACTCCTTCGGGGTACGATGTGGGCTCCGCAGCGTTCCCTTCTCTAGGGCACGCTTTCCCAGTGTTATCCAATAATCACTGAGCGGGTCATGCGGAACAGCAGTGATGGACTTCCCGGTGTGAGCCCCGTCTCATCAGGTAAGAGAGCTCAGGCGGCTCACACAGGGCACTGGATGGGGGCAGAAGCCATGGCGCTTTGGTGTTTAGGGATTCCTATTCGTCGGTACTCCGACGTGGCGTCGAGAGTGACCGACTGAATGGGAACGTCTCGGTTACGTATGTAACCCTCGTTCCCTGAAGGAGGGAACGGAGACGCCACATCCCGTCGCCATGTCCTCTGTACCCTGCTGGGGTCTCTACCTACCCGGCTCATCAGCAAAAGGCTGATTTGATGCAATCACCTGTGTCTCATTTATACCCGCACGGCGTGGCATGAGCACCTGGTGCAATCATTGCATACCAATGTGCATTGGCTCGAAGTAGATTGGCTCTCGCGAGCGAGATTCCTATTCGTCGGTACTCCGACGTGGCGTCTCCGTTCCCTCCTTCAGGGAACGAGGGTTACATACGTAACCGAGACGTTCTATAGCCCAAGCTGTGCGTGGAGGTGAGCCCGACTATCTCTAGTCGGTACCTCTCGACAAGCTCCGGCTCCTTCGCCGCCAACGAGGTGACATTCCACGTCCCTAAAGCCAGATTCCGTGTCCAGAGATCGGGGCGTTGGGGGCCTTGCCTTCGACTGTTGCCCGATCCACTCTGCACCGGCCCCTTAGACAGGTTGTAATACTATTTAGGCCTTTTCACACTTGAAGTTAACCCTGGATCATTGTATACCCTGGGTAAACCGAGTCCTGGGTTATCTCGCATTAATTTACATTTGCTGTATCGATTTTCTAAATTACTTTAGCTCTTAGCTGACAAATATAGGGATATTAAAGCAAAGTTTGACAGCACAAAAAACACACAAGCTACAAATGTTAGAAACAGAAAACAACATGTCTCTCTAAGTTAGAAGTAGTTTCTTCAGGCTTGCTCAAATGCCTATGTAGCTATTAAGTTAAAAGTTTAACTTTTTTTAAGATATATGTTACCATTACCTGATGCTGGGGAAAGTAATGCTATACTATACTATAATGTCTTTACATTATGTTCCATTGCATTATTTTACTATCGGGTTATGGGTCTTAAATTTTTTCATTCTTATTTTAATTTCCTGCTCTGAACAAGAAAATATTTTCATTAAGTCCAGTCTTTTAACAAGGTATCCACCCCCCATTGTGTCCAAAATGAGAAAAATACTCCCCAAATACTTATATCTTTGGACCTCAACATGTGTTCATTTCTCGCTCTGATTCCATTTTGTACAAACACTTCACTGATTATATTCCATGTTATGTCATCAAAAGCATTCAAAGTAATACCAAATCCTTTTGGAATATTTCTTCAGTTTAATCTGGTGCACTTGTCAGTTCAGATCAGATCATCCCTAAGAATGGACTCAATCAAATTCTGAAGTGAAACACAAAGTGTAGTTGAAAAGAGTGCTAGGAAAGGAGTTTAAAGAGAAGAAAAAGAGGAAGCTCTGGTTGAAGTATGATTTATTCATTGTTGTTTTTCTCAGGACTTTTTTCACACTAAAGGACAGGGTACTTTGAACTGGAGTACAAAGCGATGTATATTTGGGTCACACGTTATTCTGCGTCTCTTCCAGAAGTGTGTTTTTTTTTTCTCCTGTTGTACGCTTTCGTTTCAGAGAACTCATCTGGTGGCTGGGTTGGTTTCTTCCTCCTCTTCTCCACGTTTGTCCTTGAAGAGTGGATCAGCGGGGTGCCCTGATGTGTGTGTGTTGGGGGGTGGTAGCAGGGGCAGAGGGGCAGAGGGGCTCAGAGCTAAATAATGGATGATTTCTTATTGAAATAAAGCTGAGGAGAGAACAGTGCGGGCAGGCATGTCATTACCAAGGAAACAGAGCTGAATACCTAGTCCTAAACTTG
The DNA here is from genome assembly GCF_949357685.1 of Gobio gobio. Classification (NCBI taxonomy): domain Eukaryota; kingdom Metazoa; phylum Chordata; class Actinopteri; order Cypriniformes; family Gobionidae; genus Gobio; species Gobio gobio. The sequence goes on along the minus strand of NC_137110.1, from coordinate 36,442,222 downwards.
CAGAGTCAAACACAGCCAGACCAGCACAACCACTGCCTGTTCAGTAATCATTGCATTATTATAAAAATAATAATTATGACAGCTAAAAGTGAATGCCTTTAACAACCAAGCATATTATAAATATTACAGAGTGGGAATTTGGGTCAATAACATGAGTCTTTTTTTTTTTCCTCGAGATATATTTAATTAAATAAAAAATAAACAAAAAGTGCAATACATACATACAGTGGCTTCAGTCAACCTCTAAATTAAAATAAATGTTGATATAAAAAGAAACTCAAAAGTCATAAAACACATCAATGTATATAATAATAATAATAATAATAATAATAATAATAATAATAATAATGCTAACACTTTATTTTCTCTTTAATTTCTTCTGTTTTTTTTGTTTTTTTTACTTTTTATGAAAATGGTAAAGGTTTTTACAAAACCATATAAAACCAGCATGAATGAAAAATTTACCTTTCCAAGAACTTGGGATATGCGTTTTAAAATCTTTTAAGAGTTTATTTATTTATTTATTTTCATGAAGTAATTTATGAAGAATTGTTTATTCTTTAATTAATGAATTGAATGAGTTGAATGAATATAAATATAAAAGAAATCCAAGAGATTTTTTCTCCCACATCTTGGATAAAGTGGATTATAGTATAGATGCATGTACATAGTTTTAACAGATGGTGTTATGAACATTCTTGTGTTATATTAATCAAAGAACTTTGATCATGTATTTTCCCATTTCATACTGTTACTCTCTGTGTTATACTGTATGCTGGGAGCTGAGGAATGCTTATAGTTGTTATAGTAAAAACTCATTACTTTTTGCAGAATTACTTCAGTTGCGGTTTGTAGTCATTAATCATATATTATTCTGCTTGTTTTTGCTACAATCGGCACCATACAGGAAATGGTTTGTCGTGTGTATTTTTCTCCTCCCTGTTGCCTTAATCAAAAACCCAAGGTCTAAGAACGACCTTAAAAAAAATACTTAGCATATATCAAAGATGGCGATTGTAACTTTCTCTGCATTTTCTCTGAACTCATTAACACTTTGAAAGAAACTTCCAGGGCCCTTTGCCAGCAGAGTGAAAAATGAGGTGAGGAGTGGCCCCCGACAGAGAGCCGCATTCGGATTCAACGATAGCACTTGATTGGCTGTTCTCACTGATGAGGCCAGCATACACTTTGAGCTCATTGCTGCATCATGCAAACAACTCATACATTTACACCCAAGCCTGACTCTAGCTTTAACCAAGGTCACAGAGCCTGTTTTTTTTGTGTGTGTGTGTGTGTGTGTGTGTGTGTGTGTGTGTGTGTGTGTGTGTGTGTGTGTGTGTGTGTGTGTGTGTGTGTGTGTGTGTGTGTGTGTGTGTGTGTGTGTGTGTGTGTGTGTGTGTGTGTGTGTGTGTGTGTGTGTGTGTGTGTGTGCGCGTGTGTGTGTGTGTGCGCGAGAGAGAGTGTGTGTGTGTGTGTGTGCCATGTGTGCCATATGTGTGTGTGTGCGGTGACAGGCTGACATGTTTTTTTGTTAAGAAAACAGTTGCTTGTATGTAACATCATTTGCATCTAAGCTCTGGAAAGCTACTGTCAACGACTGTGCTGCTAAAGGTATGTACTCCGGCATAGTTTAAGGGTTTAGGTACAGTAAGTAAACCATTTAAACAGTGCCTTTTTAATTTGGCAGCTCAATATAAAACAAAATGATTTTGTTAATAACCAAGACAGGGACAACAACCCTTGCTCGGTGAATTCAGTGCTTTTTTAGACATATGGTGATGATAATTAATCCCAGAACCAAAAGAAAAATAAATAAAAAGAGACTTCATAAATAAAGGGCCAGCTAAGAGCTGGAGGGCTCTCCTGTGAGACACAGAGGAGAGACGAAAGAGAAAGAACTGATCTTATCATAGGTCCGCGGTGGAATGAGGGAGGACAGGAGAGTCAGGCCATGCACAGGAGGAAGAGCTCAGACTCTGAATATATGCCTGCGGAACTTTTCCACAACGCAGACAGACCCGAGACAATCTGATAGCGCATCTCTGCATTAACATTGTGATGTGGTATGAGGAATGGTGCACAGTGATGAGAATTCATCATGTAGCTGTTTTTTTGTTTTGTTTGTTTTTTGTTTTTTGCTCTGCTTTGTTTTAGAGTGGTTCCAGTAACAAAGAGAGTTTCACCACTCTCGCAACTCTTATGATAAGACCAAAGAACATATAACCATCTTTCTTCCTTGACCACTGACCTATTCCAACCCAGTCCACCTGGGACAAATATAACCTAAAACCTCACTGCCAGTGCTGTCACAATTCACAATAATATTATCACAATGTCTATAGAAATTCTGAATGAATGAATGAATGGATGTATGAATCAATAAATAAATAAAGGTAACCGTTAAATTAATCTTTGACTTTATTTTGTGCTTTCTTTGTTTTTTTGGCCAATGAATCTCAAAATACAAGTGTAGGGCAGTGGAGAGAGGGTTTGTAACCATAACTGTACAAAGTGTTCTAAAAGGAACTTACTGTTGATTGACACTTCCTCCTTACTGGGGTGTATGTATACAAAGTATGTTCTATATAGTTGGAATGCGTGCAGTATGAATGTAATCCGGACGTACTACATTTGTCACGTTGTCATTATCACGTGACCTACCAGAGTTACATCGCTTCACTGCCATTAATAAATCCTCTCCCTTGGCGTCATGGGATAGTAAAGTGTCCATCGTGTGCACACCTCAGGATCTCTCTGGAAGAAGAAGGTAATCCGCCTAAACTTTTATGAGTACTGTGAATTCGGGCAAAATTTTGTCACATACTGTTTTTCGCCAATACTACAGAAAAAAAACTTACCAAAAAAACAAAACAAATGTCATTTCTACATTCTACGTTTCTAACTTTTCTGAAAAAGTTAGTTCTCAGGCAACAATACAAAAAAAAAACAAAGGCAATTATATATTAGTACTCAATACAAGCTAGTAGAAATTAAAGCACAAATATCAACTGTCACGATCATCTGTCACCTTCAGCACTACATTACCCAGAATCCTTCCTGGTCCACCGCCTGCACGCATTCTTCAATTACCACCAACTGTCTATGCAGTCTATCACTTCATCACCCCTGCACCAGATATGTTTCATTCTTTGTTTGTCGGGTATCGTCTGAGTATAATGTGTGTTGCCACTGCCTGTCTGCCTGTCCTGTTGAGAACTATTACATTTGTTGGAACTATATTCATCATCATCGTCTGTTTGTCTGCAACCACCTGTGACATCAACGTTATAAAATTTGTAAAACTACAACATTTTTCTGAGACTGTGTTCCCATCATGCTCTGGGGCTTGAATAATTAATAAGGATGATTTTGTGCTGTTTTCCAGCTGTATTTACACAGTTTTATCATTGTTTTTGTTGTTAGGTTTAGTAACTTGCCATTTTGTGACATCTGGAATTTTCTACTCAAAATTACAAATTCATACACAAAAAGAGTCCATCGAACGTTACCGTCATTGTGTATTGTGTACCAAGTGAGGTCTCTGTGTTCAGGTGCTGTGTTATTTCTATATAGATATGGTGTCTACACAATATTTATTGTATTATAATATGCAATTACAAGCCAAATAATATATAAGCCAAAAAGCCAAAATACAACAAATAATTATTTTTATAAAACAATAATAATATAATAAAATATTTTGCAGTGTAAAAACTCCCTCAGTACTAACTTTCAAACATTAGAGAACGTCTTGGTTACGTATGTAACCTTGGTCCCCTTAATAGGGAACGAGACGCTGCGTCACCGCTGTGGGAACGCCTTTGCATGATTGCGTCGTGAAGCACGTATGGAATCAGTCCAATGGAGTAATGGAACGTCATAGGCGGGTGACGTCATCTACCAGGTAACTCATTCAGGCAGGTGACGTCATCTACCAGGAAATTCATTCAGGCATTCAGGGAGTAAGGCAGGGCAGAGCAGATTAAGCTTTTCCTGGTCTGACGTCCGAAAGGGAGGAGGACAAATGGCTTGCAGAATAACTGGTCTTAAAACATTAGTAGGAACCTTAGGAATATATCCCGGCCTTGGATGAAGGAAGTTCTTAACCATACCGGGCACAAATTCCAAGCACGAGGGCGCTTCAAAGGCATCGCCGCGCGACCTTGATCATGCTAAATGAACCAACTTGGTTCTGAGCCACCACTGCAATGGTCTGTACAGCAGGCCACAAGGTATCACGTTGGACGCTGCCACCATCAGACCTAACAGTCTTTGAAACGGTTTGACAGTTAGTGATTGGTCTAGCTTCAGCCCTTTCACTGCTGAGAGAATCGACACCATGCGAGGCGGAGATAGACGAGCCTGCATAGTTATCGAATCCCAACTCACACCCAGATAAGTGGTTCTCTGTGCTGGAGAAAGAACACTTTTCTTTGCATTTAACCTCAGCTCCAACTTCTTCATGTGTCCGAACAACATCTCGATGTTGAACCGGCATCTGTGTCGACTGTGCTAGGATCAGCCAGTCGTCAATATAGTTGAGAATGCGGATCCTCTGCATGCGCATGGGGACCAGAGCTGCCTCCACGCATTTTTTAAAAGTCCGGGGTGACAATGCAAGACCAAACGGAAGGACCCGATATTGGTATGCCTCTCCCCCGAAAGCATCTTGAACTTGAGCTTTGCTACAGCGCAATTGAGATGGCACAGATCTAAAATTGGACACAACCCTCCATCCTTATTTGGCACAATGAAGTGCTGGCTGTAAAACCCTGACTCCCTGCTGGGAAGAGGGACCCTTTCTATTGCCTTCTTTCGCAGAAGAGTCTGTACTTCTTAAGAGTCATAACCAGAGACTCTGGGCAGGACCCTGCTGAAACAGGGTGGACGAGATCTGAACTGAAGATATATTTGGAAGATTCTCCCACTCTGTCAAAAAATCTACTAGGGGTGCCAGTTGGTGGAACGTCCCTCTGAGGGCACCGAAGGGCGACGGGCAGCGTATAATAATGGGGTGGACACCGCCTGCCTTTGGATGGGGACTACCCTCAAAATCCTGACATCCCTGGCATCAGGATTTCTTCAACGCAGCCTTCTTAGAAATAATGACGTCCTCAGATCCATCTTACTCTTTGAAGGCTGCGCCTGAGAGCGCCGCACCTGCCCCCTACCCCTTCTGTGGGTCTGCTTCTGTTCTGTTGAGCCCTGTGCAAGGAGCTTGTACTTGGCTACTGCTGCTCCCACCCAGCAGCAGCTGAGACCTGAGGTTTTCGGGGAAGGCACTGCTGGAGTGCCGCTGCCTGTTTTTATGCCTCCTGGAACCTATCGGTGACAGTGCTGACAGTGTCACCCAATAGGCCATCGGGAGAAAGTGGAACTTTTATCTTTTTCCTTTATTTCCGTGAGATTCAACCATAATGCCTCCCCGTGGCCAATAGGGGTACCATAGAACTGCCCACTGATCTGGCCGTTTCCTTAGTGGCACGGAGAGCTAAATCAGCTGAAGAGCGGAGCTCCTGAATAACTTCAGCTCCCACTTCCTCACTTTCCCCCCAGGTCTTTTAGCAGGTCGGCCTGATATGCCTGCAATATAAACATTGTATGCAGGCATGCTGCAGCCTGACCTGCAGCCGAGTACGCTTTGCCCACCAAAGCAGATGTAGCTGTAAGTGGCTTGGTGGGCAATGTTGGGGCTTTAAGGGATGATGGCAATTCGGGAGAGAGATGGCTCGCGAGCATCTCCTCCACCCTTGGTATCGGCCCATAGCCAAGCTTTTTCAGCCCTACAATACTGCTGTATGTTGACGTTTGTGGACTGAAAATTCTGGAAGATACCGGGAAAAAATGGGAATCCCCAACATTGAGGCTGAGTGTTACAAGCGGGCAGGAAACGTTTACTCTTTATTTGAGAATCTAAGTTCAACTTGGCCACAGCATGACTCAACACCTCCATAAGCTCCTCACTAGAAGGAGAGTGAAGTGGTGAATCTTCAACATCTTTTGCCACGATACTAATAACATCCAGCTCCTCAGAACTGGATGACTGCTGTACCGGTGCCTCAACCGGGGCGGAAGAAACCACAGCACAGGCTTACAAATCCTGGACAGAGGCACTGAATCTGACCGGTGAGGGCAGAGGTAAGGCAGTGCCTATCTCTAACCCCTCTGTCAAATCCATTTGCGATCCCCATGACTGAAGCTGCCGCTCTGCCTGGGCAGAAGCGGGACCTGAGCCGCGGGGAATGCGAGCCGAAGCACTCTCCTCGAAGAGCACTCGGCAGGAGCGCAGCGTTCTCATGGGCATGAGATCACAATGTACACAGGCAACCCCCTCGCGAGCTGCCTGTGTATGCTGCACTCCCATGCAAACAACACACATAGAGTGTGTCTCCCCATCCGTAATGAAACAAGGGCAGGGATGAACACACTTTCTGAACTGTTGTTCACTCGCCAAAGTGTCACTCTTTGTCTTTTTTTTTTTTGGTAAAAACTCCTGCCTTGCTCAAACTAAAGACGGACAAAAACACCAAATTTTTCAGACAATGATTCACACAGAGCTCTTGCTGAAGACACAGAAGCTGAATGTGTGTGGTGCAGGTCTGCTTTATAGTTTCCTGGTTGATGACGTCACCCGCCTATGACGTCACTCAATTGGACCGATTCCATACGTGCTTCATGGCGCAATCACACAGAGGCGTTCCCACAGTGGTGACAGAATAAATTGAGCCTTTAAATCTCCTATGTAAAGGCTTTACAAGGCATAAATAGTCCTCACTTTAGATGAGCTCACAAAAAAAGTTAACTGACAACTACTAAATATTTTATAACTACCTGAATTAATCATGAATTACAGTAGGAATGCATGTTAATAAAGCATTTATTAACACAATGAGTAGCTATTACTATATGTCTAAATAATAAGATGTATAAATGTACATTTAAATAGTTTATTAATCATGTACTTACACTTTCTAAATGATCTTATGAACCACTGAATAAATTTTACTTATTGTTTCTTTAGAACAATAGAACCTTTCCATTGCACAAAAGATCCTTTATAATGGAAAAAGGTTATTTGGATTTTTAAAATGATTTTCATACAAAAAAAAAAGGTTATTTTAAGAAAAAAGGAAGCTTTATGTTGCTATAGACTGTAAAAAATATGGACATAGTGTCCATGACGTCACCTGTAGGATTCTGAAGTTAATTTTTGAAGCGTAAAGTCGGCGGTTGCCATCTTGGCAGCGCGTCACCGGCGTCACTCCTGGATAACTGAAAATGGGCAAAGAGGTGGGACGTGGCTGGAGCTGAGGTGACGTGATGACTAACAGAAAGCAGACAAATGGCAATCCACCTGTCACTCAAAGTGGCCACGCCCTTAATTATGCAGAACTTTAAGGTTTCATATAATTTAAACGAATGAAAAATTCACCCCCTCACAGTTGTCATGAAGGGAAAAATTAGCTATATAGACTAAAACCACAATTTATACCAGGCTGTAAACATGTGTTTTCTGCTGTAAATTTGGGTATTTTAACATGGGATAAATGTTAAATTCTGCTCAATGAGATTCTGCTCCCTTTTGGAGCCAGACTCTAGCGGCCGGCGATGGCTTCAAGAGAAACTGGGGGAGGTTGTCGTTTTGGGAGCTACAAACTGCTTCTTCTTCTTCTTCCCCTTCTTCTTCTTTCTGTTTTATGATGAGTGACAACCAGCATTGAGATGCTATTCCACCACCTACTGTTTTGGAGTGTCAACAAGATAGTTACTAGTGCTAAATTATTTATAATATTTTTATGTGTAAAATTAACATGATATCAGTATATCATCAACAATCCCAGTATACTGTGACACCTCTGTAAAACCATATTTATAATGTCAAATATATATTGTAATTAAATTTATTTGCAATTTAAAAAATAAAATGTGGCCTTGGGGACAAGTACTCTGAAATATAGTGAACAGCCCTGCGGGCGACCTGAGTTTCCTGGCTTGTCCTGGCTTGTGGTCTCTTCACAATCCCACTCCCTTCTTTACTTTTCAAATTCAAGCAAAAAAGCCCAAAAGTATAACAAAAAAAATATTTTCATCAAATATAATTTTCACATTATAAATATTTAACTAGTTCATGATGGATTTTCATATTTTAATATTAAATCTGGGAAAAGAGTAAAACAATAAAATATATACATAAAAAGTACTTGAAAACTAGCAAATATAAATGAAATATTTTACGATAAAAAGCTTTAATGTATTATATAACAAAGAGTAAAGTTGATAAACAACCCTTGGGACAAACAGTAAAACTAAGGAACATAAATTAGAATGACATTTGACTGATCAATATAGTCTTTGAACTGTTTTATTTGATTTATTTTTTTATTTTTTTATTTTCTGGAATCATCCAGACAATGCAGTGTAGCGAGAAAATGTGTATAATTTACCGCTGAATCATGTAATTTTATTAATAGCCATACAACACACACACACACACACACACAATGATTGCAATGATATGGCCGATATTGCTTGACAGTCCAAAAACTGCTGCCTGAGATAACTACAAATTGTTTGATTAGATGGACACAAGGCCATGATTTTTTTGGCCTTACAAAAACTCTGCAGGGCAGAGGCTTACAGCTTTGAGCATAGTACAGTGAGGATGCAAGACTGTGTGTGTGTGTGTGTGTGTGTGTGTGTGTGTGTGTGTGTGTGTGTGTGTGTGTGTGTGTGTGTGTGTGTGTGTGTGTGTGTGTGTGTGTGTGTGTGTGTGTGTGTGTGTGAGTGAGGGGCTAAAGAGAAGAACAGACAAACGTTATAAGCATCTCTAATAAGACGCTGGGGCTGTGGGATTTTGGGAGACTCCCCCCAGTGCAGGCCTGGTACTGAGATAAGCCAACTCTGTTGTCGTCTCGGTAAAATCAACAAAGAGAAACAGGCAAAGGGAGAGTTGCTCGTCCCCAGTGCAAAGCAGGTTTTTGTGGCGCCGGAGCATTTAGACGCATTAGAAATCATTAAGGCTGGGCTCTAAAGGATAGTGTGCCAGTCCAGGCCGCACCAGTTTACTGTGTCTCCAACACCCCTTTATAAGCCCACTAATCCTGCTCGGAATAAGGAAGAAAAGCCAAAAATTCAAGCCATAATACGCAACTTGCTTTGAGTTTTTAGGCCACACATATGTGTATTTATTCAGGTTACACTTACCCTCTGCTAATCTGTGTCCCTCTGCGTGCGATGCACCAGAGAGATAAAAAAAAAAACCTTGTCTGGTTTTTGCTTCCGACCAGCAGGTGTGTGTGTGTGTGTATAAATGGTTCCGGCGTCCTGCAGAATGCTCAGGGACACACACGCCGTTCAGATAATGGAGTGTGTGTGAACTTCACAGGCTCCGTGGGCAGCCCCAGGGGGCGAGCATCCTCACACTGATAGCAAAGAGGACGAAGAGTGTAACTGCGGCAGAAAGCGACTGCCGTAAGCTGCTCCATTCTTTCTCTGTCACACTCACTCATTTTGTCTCTCTCTCCTTCTCTCGCTGCTCTAATGAATGGCCGGGGCTGGAGGGGTCAGCAGCTGGAGTCTAGGGAATCATTAGAGTGGCAGGCTGCGGGGCTGGAGCTGTGGACTCAAAGAACCTTTGGCCTGTGTGTGCTAAGTACCCAAACAGCGCGTTCAGACGGCCGTGGCCGTGCTGAGCCGAGCAGCTCTGGGATTTGGCCCTGAACACCGTCATTCGTCTCCGGCCATTCTAGGCAGCCGCTGGGTACATTAAACACTGATCTATGAGAGAGGAGCATCCTCACCCCCTACGGCCCATAGAACTGACACACAGGAGAAAAGGCGCAGAGCTCCCCTGTTCCATCACACTGCTTATTACAGCTAACCTTTGGACCACTGAAAGTAGTTGTTTGTGAAATGCATTTGTAGCATTTGGTTTTAGTAGACTGAAACAACTGTGTGGCTTTTGACACTTTTTGATTGATAAAATCCATTGAAGGGCAATGCAGGCAATTGTTGGGGAGAGGGAGATTGTCCTCAATGTAACTATATTTATTGACAGGTTTTTTTTGCGTGCTACAATATATCTTGTTATGTGGAATGAGGAAGAAAACACTGAAAGATATTACCAAATGCACTAATATTTAGAAGAAGAAGAAGAAGAAGAAGAAGAAGAAGAAGAAGAAGAAAAAAAGAAAAAAGGTATCACTTTACAATAAGGTTGTATTAGTTAATGCATTAGTTAACATTAACTAACCATGAACAACACCTCTGTTCAGCAGTTAATCTTTGTTAACGTTAGTTCATAAAAATACAGCTTTTCATGGTTTGTTCATGTTAGTTCACAGTGCATTATTTAAAGCTACACTGTGTAACTTTTTTAGTCTATTCTTAGCTAAAAACACTTAGTTCTTTCAAAAATATATGTGCTCATGATTGTATATTTACTTCTTTCAAGTAATAAAGTATTCTCGTAAGTTTATAATATGCCATTGAAAATACATAAGGTAATGGGATCTAACGGTGGTCGCCATGTTGCCCCTCCATCTTGAAAGAACATTAGCCAAAGAGGGACATACCCGTAAATTCAAGCTTCGCCTTTCGCGTTTTCATCTCAGCAGCGTCCAGTAACAGAGTTATACGGAGTTTTCCTGGCTTGTTTATTCCTCAAAAGTCTGTTTTTCCTTGTGTGGTTTTTCTGTGCGTTAATAACTCCGTAAGTAATAATATTGTCATTGTAGATGTGTTTCAGTGTCATCGCGTAATTCAGTTGATGTCACCTCAGAAGTATTTTTGTGTCAACATACGATAGCGTAATGCTCACCTATTTGAATAATCATTCAGTTATTTTGTTATCAACAATGTTTATTCGTTTATAGAAAATATTTGCTTGTAATGTATGTTGATGGAAATATGTATCAGGTCTGATCGGCATATTAACAATTGTTATACAGAGCGCACTGCAGTGCTAACGTTAAAGTGGCGCACACACTTTTGTAATCCGACACCGCTTGTTAGCAGCAGCAGCGGCAGCTCCGCTCCTTTTAATGCAGCTGCATTTAGCGCCTATATATGGTACAATAAGCTCTGGTTTACGGTTACATTATACAAATGTAACTTATACGTATAGTTATACAGTTCTTAACTGTGTATGTATATTTACCATCCTTATTTGTTCTCTCACAGAAACCACATTTGTGTACATATCCACGCAAACCCGTTTATGCCTTGCAATTGGATGACTGAATAAACATTACTATCATCAAAGTTCACTCTGGATTAGCTGCAGTTCTTTCTAGCCGAATAATTAGGCCAGTTGATTTCCAACCATCCCACTGCGCACAGAATATCCCACAGGCACCGTGTCGAATGTGGACGAGGTCGAACTGGAAGCCATGTTAATCTTGGACTAAATCGGCCACCGTAGGACTTAAAACGAAATCGGAATTGAGAGGAACAGAAACTAAAATTCACTGGATGGTCATATACCTTTTCACCACTAGATGGGGGGAAATATCACACAGTGTAGCTTTAATGTTAACAAGATTTGAATAATGCATTAGTAAATGTTGAAATGAACATTAACAAAGATAAATAAATGCTTTATAAGTGGAGTTCATTATTAGTTCATGTTAACTAATGCAGTTTACTAATGTTAACTATAATGAACCTGATTGTAAAGTGTTACCGAAAAAAATAATTGAGACAGATAATCCAATCATATTTCTTTGAGAATCTACCCATTTAAGGTTCATGAGTCAAAACACTGGTAAACATTGTGAATATGCCATAACAGTGCACTAGAAACATAATCAAATATTCTAAACATCTCTAAAACACAAATGAATAACACTCTCCAATACATGAAAAATGCACAACTTAGTTACTGTCATGTTGTGGTTAAACACGCACAAAGCAGAAGGAATTCAAAGTCTTTAATATACCAGGAGCACATGCAGGAGAATAAACAAGGCAACTACACTTCAAGATAGACAACACCGAACAATGAAGAGAACAAACTCGGGGCTTAACCCTTAAATGCATATCTCGGGTCTTTAGTGACCTCCTCATTCTTTTTTTTTTTAAAGTTAGACATCAACCTTCTCAGCATTCCTCAATCAATTAATTATAAACAATGTAACAAGACAAAAATAATACAATTATAAAAGAATGCCTGTTTTCCAATTAATGTTTTGTAAATAGGGTATAAGTTATAATGACTCTACGTGTGTAACTGTAAGTACAGTCAAACCAAAAATTATTCAGACACCAAATGTTTTACTATTGGGTGCAGGACACTATAGTTCATTTATGTAAGTGAGGATAGCAAAATAAAGTAAACTGTGACATATTATAACAAAAAATTATACAATAAAATTGATAAAAAATTTGGGACCAAAATTATTCAGACACTTTGATCTGACCATGTTTTTCTTGCATGTTTTTTCTTTAATTGCTAATGCAATGTTTTACACCACAGACTGGACAAAATGAAGCATTGCTTGGTAATTGGTATTATCTAATTGTGTACGTAAATTTAACAGCTAACAGCTGATTTGTTGATTGTAATCCATTGCATACCTTTCTATCAAAGTTATCTGACTTTATCAAAAGGAATTTGTTCTGACACAGTTTAACTCTGAGTTTCTATCATATTCTATTACCATTTTCTAAACTATAGCGGATAAACTGTGATAATGTGAGAAAATGATGAAGGTGTATAAATACATTTTGGTTTGACTGTATATTTTTTTTCTGCACAACAATAATTGAATATTTGATGACTGAATAAGTGCAATTAAATTTAATTCCACAATGTCTGATACACAATGATGAAGTGACGTTTCACTCATAGTTACCACAGGTAGAAAACAAAAGAATAGGAAGTACCATCAGCAAAACATGAAATGGCTCAGCGATTTATGCAGAGCAAGTACTGAACGCAATCAAATATTAGAGTCACTGCCACTTGATGATGGATCTGGTGAAGAAGCTGTCAGCGATCAAAATATTGATTTTGAAGATGTTGAAAATGACAGTTTTGAGAATGCGATTAGAAGCCAGATTCTGAACGTATTGGGAATGCGTTCTGATGAGGACAGTGATAATGGTATAAAACATCTGCTCAAACTGAACCCTTCCAAGCTCCAAAAGGTAAAAAAAAAAAAAAATGCTTTATTTCATTCGTCTGTAATTGTTACTCCAATATCAGGAGAGTTTTATAGTATTGCGACAGGTAGAGATCCATCCATCTTAAATATTGATCTTATCGCTAACGACCCGAATATGTAATAATGATTGGCAAAACATTCATGCATTTAAGGGTTAAATACACAAGGATGGTAATACACAAAACAAGAGCAAGGTGCACAACTCAATTAAAAACCATGGAAACAAACAAGGAACGGGTTGCAGGAACAAGAAAAAACCAAACTAAAAAGAATAAACATAATCCTGACAGTAACTTCTAGGTATTTGTATACCACAAGATTTAACTGCAGAGTAATGCTATGGGATGTGGGATGCTGGTCATGATGTGAAGAAGGTTTAGCCACTTGATCTTTCACTGTATGTATTAGCGACGCAGAAAAATTATTTGGCCGAAACAAAAAATAATTCAGTCGTTTTGCATGGCTTAATTAGCACTTCTCCAATTACTTTTTTGACTGTGTCAGTGTACATGTATCGAGATGCGCCTCATTGCTGTAGAATTACAACACGTTTCATTTATCACCTTTTCAGCTAAATGAAAGTTTAATATCGGTGCATCACTAATGTATATGTAATTTATTTAATTCTTAGTACTTCATCCATCAGCTTATATTGTCTCTCTTTATTTAACCAAACCATGGGAAAAAAAATCTAATTAGAGGTGCTGATGTAAGCCTGGAAGCTAAAGCAATGTATTACTGCTTAAGCTTTTCTGCACATGTTGCTTATATAGTATAAACAGACTTGCTGTGTGAGCATGTGCGTGTATGTGTTTGATGCACATGCTAACATTAACACCCTCAGCCTTCGTTTTCATCACCTCCTCAGATGGCAGCCTGGCCTCACACCTCTGTTTTGGCCATTTCTTCCCTCTCTCATTCCTTTTGCGCGCCGTCTTATCTCATGTTCTCACCGCTGCTGTTGGGGAGGCCAATCTGTGCGGCCACAGCATCCTCCCCTTCTGCTCTCCTGCCTTTGGTGTTATACACAGTCTTTTGCTGTAGCATGTCCCTGGAGCAGGGCCAATCACCGCCACTCAACAAGTCTGTCAAACTCAATTCTGTCGATATGGCTGCTGAAAGCTGGCATTGCAAACATCCCTGCCAGAGAAACCAGTTCCTGTCTCTTTCACTAGCTAGAGCCTTGTCAAATCTCTAGGCCTCTTTTGTATTATAATTGCAACACGTGTGATTTCATCGATGCAATATGCCTCGTTTCATATGGATCATAACAGCAGATTTATTTGAGTTCACCAAAATGTTCTTATGCAATATAATCCTGTTCTAATGGAGAATGAATCTTTGTTTTCAATGTTTCTTACTGCCAGAGCTCCTTGATGTTCATCCTAGCTGTGTTTGCGCAATGCAGAAATAAACACTCCCATGAACATCCACAGTGTTTGCGCTGAACATCGTTTGGAGGTGGACAGCCTTAGAATGAGTGGTTTGTCTCTCTCTCTCTCTCTCTCCCTGATGAATCACTCCTTCCTTTGTTTCTTTCCCTGCTGGAGGAAATCACATTAAGTGGAGCCCTGTGTTTGGCTCGAGTCTGTCCTGCCTTAATGGCAGTCATTTGGACGGCGAAGAGAAAGACGGAGAAGAATGGGGAAGAAAGCGCCCTCACAACACTAATTCCGCACAACAAAAACACCCTCTGCCATTCCTCCATATTCATTTGCATTCAAATATCCCCTCAGACAAATATAAAATGTGGAAATCTCTGAGCTATTTTTGTGCACGGAGTTCCTGGGATGCGGTGTGAGCGTGTCTCGGATGTCTGCGCCTCCCTGCGCCGCAGAGCTCCAGACCTCCCACACTAGGGCTTCAATGGCACAATGTATATTTATCTCATTCAAAGGCAAAAGAAAGCAAAAAGAGATAGCGAAGTGGAGCAAAATATTGATGTAGGCAGACCAGGATGGAAAACATGGAGGGTTTAGGAAAAACCGAACGGTGAATGAGCAGCAAATCGAGAAATTTGGTAGAAATTACAGCAGAGCCGCAAAACAGACAAGGCCCAGAATCATCCGAACATCTGCAACGGACAGTATTTCAGCAGCACTATGCACTCGAGGGGCTTCAACTCATATATAACTAGAAATAAGCCCAGAAATCATATCAGCGTTGTATGCTTACATTTGCGTGACTAAATAAAACAAAATACAGTAGCTGTATTCACTATTTATGCACAATTAAATCGGGCAATTTGTTGCAATGGTTAAAAGGTTGTGGTAGATGTGGAATTAGCCTTATAACGGTCATGTTTACAAATTGCCAGCTGAAACAACTGTTAGTTCAAAGCTTTACTTTGCTTTCCTGGGCTTTTTTTCCCCCTTGCTGATATCCAGCGCCCATATCTGCAGATAATGCTGTAATTTTATGGCAATTCTTAGTGCTGAATGGTCTGAATGATCCACATTAATGCCTCTCTCTAATGCTACAATCATGCTGATAATAGCATTATCCAATCCTGCCACTGTGAGTTTGTACCTTTCGCTGGCGGAGGAGTTATCCAGATAATTCCACTAACTAATGCACAAGCTTCTCCCTGCTCGCCCCCGCTAAACTAACTCTGCTCTGGTCACGGCCTTTTATCTCGCTGCCAACACACACACACACGCACGCACAAACAGATGTGCGGCTAACATGCTAGTGCTTCTGTTATTCTTTACACAACCTCAAATCAAATGAATCTGGTTGAGGATTCATCTAAAATACATATTTATCTATCGGCTAATCTTTTGCTACTTTACACAAGGACCTCTGAGAAATGAATCATTTTACTGAAACTCCAATGCTTTCACAACAGATTGCAGAATACAGTGGAGTCCTAATGAAGCATGCGATAGATCAGCAATCATGTATTAATGAAACGATACACACTGTACTGATTGGTGTTTTGAACCCTTCTGCCTTTAACTAAATATTTAATTCCAAGCACTGCTAAAACCATTTGGGAAATGTCCTTAACTACAGAAGTCTTCTATAATCAGCTGTGCCTTTGGGGAATGCAAGGAGAAACCCTTACATTCATGCAGTTCAAATTCATGGCTGTCTCTGTTTGGCTTGCCATTTCCTAGTGGAACGCCACTGTTTGACTTGGCTGCTGTTGGAACTCAGGACAGGAGGACAGTTGTCCTCTCAGCTGCTCTGCGCCCCAAGTTTTCGTGCTTACTTTTCCCCTGCTTTTTACAGGGAGAGAAAGAGCAAAATAAAAGGAGAGAGAGGGAGGAAAGAGTTATGGACTTACAAGGAGAAGAGCTGAGAAAGAGAGAGAGTAGGAAAAGCTCTGTGTTTGTGTTTTCTTTTCAGTTTCCACGGCACAGTAAATTCTCACCTCTCCCTCTGACATGGCCAGAAAAACCGACCGAAGCTTATGCTGCTTAGTGACTCACTTTTCAAAGAGACTTTTTTCTTATAGCCCACGAGTGGCTTGATAAACTCACCCTTATGTAACGTGCACAGTTGAAATTTCTAATTGAGCAGATGTCTTTAAGAATAAACAATATTATTTGTAAAAGTGTCTTTTTTTTCTGTGTGAAATCCTTAGAGTACCGACTTATACACCTGACTCAACGTAGTGTATATCGCTACCTTGGAATTATAAGGTTCTATCTGCATTCCGACTGGTTTGGAGATATTGAGCTTTAAAGTTTTTTGCATTCCATTTGACTGTGTAGAAAGAACCTTTTTATTTTCTAAATAAAAAGTTCCAAAAAGCTTAAAAACTTAAAAAACAACATCACATAATGTAAAGAAGTTGTCACAGAATAAGAATATGTGAATAACTCAATTTTGACAAAAATGTCAGATAGAACCTTATAATTCCAAGGGGACGATATGTAATAACGCAATGCGTAATTCAAAATATGGGGAACACTGCAAAAAATCAATATGTAAAAGTTTAGGGTTTTACAAGAACAGTAGAGAAAACTTTTAAAGTGTTCTTTTGGGGAGAAAATTAGAGAAACAAGATTCCAAGGACAATCCAGTGAAATAGCCTAATTGAATATTGTTTAAATTAAGTGGACACGTCGTAAGAGCCAAGTGTCTGCTGTTTTTTTCACATTGCAAGAAAATAATAAACAAGAAAAGTGACATATATTTATACATTCATAATTTTATAGCAAAACCTCTTTGTAAGGGGTATCAATACAGATTTCCTGATTTGATTTCTATTCACAAGTTCTCCATCCAAAGTGATTTTGATTAGATTATATTGGATTTCCAGTTAATTTGGGCATATTTCAATTATAATGTCATTTTTTATTACATCTCTGAGCTGTTGTAAATGATACAGTAGACTTGGTAGGCTTAAATTGCATGTTTTGTAAAACTGTCATAACATAACTGTTATATTACTGATTTATTATAAGAATGTGTTCAACTATTATGAAATGATAAACCCAATAAAACTTTGTGTATAATCTTTCATGAAAGAGTATATCAAGTTTGGGAGTCTTTCTGAATGAGTCATTCACGTTCAAATGATGATCTTGATTAATCTAAACAAATGTCCACATTAAAATGTGTTTTCAGTAACCCGATTATGATCCAATCACACTGCATCTTGGGTGCATTCACACCTAGTTTTTAATGTGGTCACTTGTGATATCTTTGCCTCAGCGCTTTTTGCACAACAAATAGTTCCTTTACTCACAAAACAATTCTTTGTGTATATAAAGCATGACAGATCCTCTGGAAATGGCCCAGAATGCACCCAAACTTCAGGAATCCCAGCAAGATGTCATAGCTCAACTCCCCACACAAACACATTTAATCTTACTGTCAAACTAGATTTCAGCACACTGCCGCTACGGCTCTGGGGAAGAAGATCCATTCCTTGTCATAGTCTGTCATGTAAGTCAGGGGGTAACTGACATCCCCGCTGTTCTCTGTCCAATTGGGAAAACACAAGAGTTCACTCAGAACGAGGCTGCTTTCCTTTCCAGAATGCTTTTAGCTGAGCAGAGCATCTCAGAGAACCGAATCAAGTTTGCTCATTTTCCTTTTTTGTATTTTCAGCTTTTCCGGCTTATGGTGCGCAGACTCGACAAGATAGGGGCTTTGGCCCGCGTTTGAGAGAAAGAACGAGTTCACCACAGACAGTTTGCTTACGGCTCAGCGGGAACATCACTATAGTGGGTTATTTTGGGCGTTACCTGTGCTTATGTTTGTGTGCGAGTGTGCGTGCTAGCCGACATGTGGAAGAGAAAGTAAGATAGAGAGCAAGAAAGAGAGCAGGGAAAAGGATTGCGAAATCCCATTAGAAAGCCGTGTTAGCGCCACGCTTCCCCATACACACTCTGAACCGTGTGTAATCCACTCACACTCTCGCTGTGCTTCTCAACACCCCAACACACACTCACGGTCAAACACGCACACACTCGGGAACACAAATCTGCCTCCAGACTGGGATACCCAGGCAGCGAAAAGGGTATCGCTCCTCTCTACCGCTTTAGCAGCCGTGTAACATGACAGCTAATCACATCAAGCATGCTTCACAGTTTAAGGGGGTGCTGGTGGGGGAGGGGAGAACTTATTTTCTACAATGGCTACTAGCTACGTTACAAACAATCTGTTGGTACTACTAAAATACCGTTTTAGAGCGCAACCGACGTTCCTGCAAACAGACCTTGTGACTGCAGAGAAAACATTTGTTTTTTTGTGGGTTTACTGTTACACTGTTCCAATGGAGACTTGTTTGTGATTGTCTGTTTGTGTGTGTCTGGTTGGTTCCCCCATGACTGTAATTAATGATCTCACTAATGTGCTGTCTCAAAAGGCTCCACGGCTGTGGCTGTGCTGAATCTATAGGGGGCGCTGTGCATGCATTTCCATTTCCTACGCAACAGGAAAGGGACAAGTCAGCTAAGATATGCTCTCAAACATCCACGTCTGTGAAGTTTCTCTCCTTCTTGCTCTCCCTTCCTCTCTCTCCCTTCTCTTCTGACCTCTCCGCCATCCTCCAGTCTCATCCTTTATGCATACTGACAATATGCCTCTCAGTTTATGGCCCTGCATACCATCCCTTCATTACCACCTGCGAACCAAAGACCTAAACACCACAGGAGAGAAAGCAAGAGAAAGGCAAAGACAGAGCTGATAAGAAATCCACAGAGATGAGTGCCGATAGTTGGAAGAGAGGGAGAAAGGAAACCAGAGGAGTGAAAAGACACAAAGTAAGATGCCAACAGTGTTGTTGTCTAATACAGTGGTTCTAAATTACTGGGCCATGACCTAAAATAGACCTCAAGTTTGTTCTGATTGGGTCATGGGCAGCAGGGGAAAAAATAATGCAGAATGCAAATAATAATATAAAACTACTGATATAACTGTGCATAGTTATGTTTGTTAGCTTTTACAAATGGAGGAAGAATAGGGTGACCACCTGTCCCGCTTTGCGTTGTACCGCACAGCATTTTCACCCCTTGTCCCGCATGTCGCATATTGAGAAAATGTCCCGCATTTTCACCAGTCTGTTGATTTGTAATGATCATATTGATATTGATCATGCATGCGTTCTTTTGCCTTTTTAAGAAAGCATTTTATTTATTATTTTTGCGGCATCGTTTTTCACCTATATTTAACAGCACTTCGTCAGAAGTAACATCCCGCCTTACACAAATACAAAAGCCGTTTTTTAAACCATATCCAATGGTTGAAAAGAAAGGAGTAAACACGGTCACTAGTAGGTTGTGACGGCTGTCAATCAAAATGTGGAGCGGTGATTCATTCCATGTGTTCCCTGTCAGAAAACGAATGGATAGTTTATATATATATATATAATTATATAATTTTTTTTGGGGGGGGTTGTAGTTTTTATATATATATATCAATATATATATATATATATATATATATATATATATATATATATATATATATATATATATATATCAATTAATATATAAGATTAACTAATTTAATGTTGTTTTATTTGTTTCATTATTTATTTAGTTGGATTTTAGTTGCACTTGGTCAGAACTGTTTCAAAAGTAGTTATCTGCATGATGCCTGGTGCCTTTGGGCTCAGTGATGTTGAATTTAAGATTATAGTTTCAGGTTATGTTTTAGTGTTGGTAACATGTCCCACATTGTCCCACACAAACTTAGTAATCGTCCCACATTTGGTTTGTTTGATGGTGGTCACCCTAAGGAAGAATAGCTTCTCATATCTTATGTTGTTGATGGCAAAAGTTAAGTGTTCAATCAAATTCCACAGTATTTTAGCTTTTTTTTCTTGACACAAAGCCAATTTAGGCAGATGTAAACATGGACGGTTTGTTTGACATGCTCCCATCCTCAAAAATGCAGAACAAAACTATGCAATGTGATAGAAAATAATGCATATAGGTTACATTGAATGCAGGTATATTTAAAACAAGGAAAAACGTGATTGTTTAGTGATTGACTGCCTACATAGTAGGGGTGTGACGAGACACTTAGCTCACGAGATGAGACAAGACAAGATACGAGATTGGGCTCACGAGAACGAGACAAGATTTTTTACATAGTATTTTAAAGAAATCCTCAATGATGAAATTCATGACTAGAAAAAGTGCGTTTGCAGGTGCATTTAGAATGTTTTAACTAATTAACTTGTAATGAATGTCGTTTCAGTTCTACTTTCTGAGTATGAATTATCAAATGCAGTAAACGACAGCAATACTCAAGCACTGTAAACGGTTTTGCTCAACTGACTGGCTTCTTTCCTGTATTATTGTCTCTTCAGACCTTAGAACTGCACATGATTTACGAAATTCTACAACTTTTGACCTCTTTACTGAACTCCTTTCCACAAATTGATCATAGATATTAAGTGCAAACAATAAGTGCAACTTTAATCAAAGTGCAAAGAGAGACAATTTTCAAACAGATAATTTTTTTCAAGCATGATACAGACCAGGGCGACATCGCAGGCCTGGCGCTGAGCTGCTGGCTCACGGGACTGAGGCGGCAACGGGGACTCTGATGACTGGAATGACGATGTGGCGAGTGAGGCCGACAGGGAGGTTGGAGGAAGGGAGGAGCACGCTGACACCATAGGGGTGCAGGGTGAAGGCGCAGCCCGAATCCCAGAAGTCCGTGGTGTAGGCAGTGAGTCGACCGCCGGAGGCCATCCTGGAGTGACGAGGGAGCCCAGCAGAGTTTCCGGGCAGACAGGCCACGGAGGCGATGAAGGAGTGGTGAGCCTAGGTGATGGTGACGGGCTGACAGGCCGAGGTGGAGATATGGGCCTGGAGGCCCGAGGTGTGGCTGGGGACTCTGCCTCTAGCTGAGCTGGTGGTAGGGAAGCCCAAGGCGTGGATGATGAACCGTACGGTGCAAGCGGCGGGGGTAGAGCCGAGGAGCTGGACAACAACAGTGGTGCCGATGGATCGAAGGGACTGGGCATGACCAGCATGGAGATGGGATCAGTAAGACAGGCAGGGATTCCGACAGACGATCTCCGGACGGGACCGGCGACGATGAGGACTCGAGGGTGGGCACTTGGATGGGAATTGGATCCGCGGACCACAGATCGATCAGGTTACAGTCCACTTCTGGCTCTAAGATGGACTGACCCGTCTGCATCAACTCCGGGACCTTCGCGTCCTCCAGCTCTGGAATCACCTCGGTGGGCGCCTCTGGCTCGCTGGTTGTAGGGAAGAGGCCGCTGTGTCGGATCATCCAGGCCAGGTATCCAAGATACGGCCGGCTCTCTGGATGGAGAAGGAGGTGCAGTGTGGGTGCCTCGGGCTCGCTGGCTGTGGAAAGAAGGCCGTCGCTCCGGAGCATCAAGGCCAGGTATCCCATGTACGGCCAGCTCTCTGGACGGAGAAGGAGTTGCAGCGTGGGTGAGTCCATCTTCTGTTACTCATTTTGAGGGTCAGTTATTCTGTCACGGGTAGCCAATGAAGAAAGATGAGGAAACAGGATACGGTCAAAATAGCGTTTACTGTAGACTCACAAGAACAGCATGACATCAAACAATAACTGACAAAGAAATGAATAGAACAGGGAGTATAAATACACAGGGTGAATGAGGGAACTAAACAGGCTCAGGTGAAGAAGGATTAACTAATCAGGGACTAACGAGAACAGGTGCAGACATGACAAAACGTAATTAGGACAGATATATATTTGATTAATTATTTATATATATATATATATATATATATATATATATATATATATATATATATATATATATATATATATATATATATATATATATATATATATATATATATATATATTTATTTATTTATTCATTTTTTTTGTTTATAAAATAAAATGTAACAAAAATATAATAGAAATAAATATTTTTGTTTATAATTATATATTTGCATGTTTTAAATTTGCAATTAGTATTATTTTTTAAATATTACAATATTATGAATAATAGTAATCAGTGCAAATCATTGTGTATTATACAATTGCTTATCATAAATAAGGATGGTGACAGCTTTGAGAAATGTTCTCTTTTTTTCTGATTGGTTATGCAGCATTTTGAGTGGTGCCTTGAGGTCCGATTGATCAGCGTTGAGACAGTATGTTTTCATTTTCTCATCATGACTTCAAAAACACACAGTGATGTCTGGAATCACTTGATAAAGTAGACAGAATACGGTGCTAGATGTACAGCTCTAAGCGGTCATATACATAACATTATTAGTAGGACACTATTGTAATGCAGTGTTGCAAATTCTTTGTGTTTAGTTGCAGTGTTTTAGCACATTGTTATGGGAAGAGTGCTTCCACAATGGGAGTTACACATTCTGACTTCAAGTAGTTTAGTTCATGTTCCCTTGTGAATACAGATCTTTTTGTGTAGATAAAAGTTGTTATATCACATTTATTTTTTGCATCTATGCAATTAATCTGATATAGGGCGCATATACGGCGTATTGAGTTATTTAACCTGCTTCAATGCACTTTAGTTTAACAGTGTTCATTCACTCTTCAGCTTTAGCCCGGATGGCAATGCCCAACGATTATATTATTTCTTTTAGATGTTTTTTTTTTTTTTTTTCAAAAAAAGATGAAGATGCTTTATTATTAATCTAGCAGTGCTATTTTTCGTGTCATATTTTCATCAACAATTTTAATTAAATTTGTTTAATCATGACCTCACCCCATCCGAGTACTCACATACTCATTTTGTTGATCTATTGAGTACTTTATTATTATTATTTAAAATTAATAATATGAATCTATGTAAATCTATGTGTGTATAACAATTGCTCAAGGGACTTTACTTATGATAAGCAATCAAACAATTTACAATGTTTTCATACAATACTCAATATACTATTGTATAATATAAGTTTGTTATATAACTTGTAAAAGCTGCCCAGTGTAAAAAATCTGGGTCTTGAAGCAAAACCATTTGCTCTAATAAAAATTTTTGTTCCTTTGACAAATTCAGAGCCGTCATCCTTATAATTTGTTGGTTCTATGTGTGTGTATTAATCCTTCTAGTTACTTAAATGACAGAACTGGATGTGTTTCAGAAGCAACAGGCACACACACACACACACACACACACTGGAGTGGGCAGCTTGTGTTGCATGTAAACAGGCATTCAGGCAGTCTGGATAAATGTATCTCAGTAAGACTCTGCGTTCTCAGCCAATCAACCCCAAGGCTCCTGTACCTACCCTGCCCCTAAGCATCATTCAAATGCCAAGCAGATGCTTTCTCTCTCTCACTTTCTCTCTCTCTCTCTCTCTCTCTCTCTCTCTCTCGCTCTCTCTCGCTCTGTCTCTCTCGTTCTTTCTGTTATGGTTTACATCTATATTTCATGGGACCTTCTCTGGAAAAGCTCTCTGTTTCACAGAAAGAAATCTATCAAAAAGATCAAGAGAAATGGAAGACGCCGAGCTAAAACAATATAGTTTAGAGCTGATGCTTTAATCACTCTTACTTTGTAAATGGTGTGTGAAAACCTGGACCTGGTTTATGTTGTGTCATACTGAAAAACACACGCACAGTGACTTGTCTAAATTACCCATTTGTCCAATATAATGGGCATAATCTTCTACAGGACGCTAGTTTATGGCTAAAGTACAACAGGAACCGACCTGACTTGTGTCAACATTCAAGACTCTTTGACAAAGCGGCTATTGTACGTGTATTTATGTCTGTGCACTGTATGCATTTACATAATGTGTTACATAGGAGCACATGAAAGAAACAAATCTCCTGTCCCATACCGGAATAAGATGCTCCACACTGCAGAGGTTTGTCAGTGGTCGCTGACATCAGCAACAGGAAGGACACATCCTCCTTGGCCAGCCCTAATAAAGAGACTTTATGTTTTGTCGCTCCAGCCTATGGGCATGCTTGGTTTAGACCCAGGCAATAGTCGGGCATACATTTATTTTTATATTTTCAGTCAAATCGGCTGTTCATAAAGGACATGTGGTACACCATCCTCCATATCCCTTAATATCACTAACCCTAAAATTGGATCTGTCTGATAAGCAGTCAGGTTGCATTCCCATTCATCTCAATGGTAGTTGCTTGGCTGGCACAGGGACCCCTGGAGGAACGTAATTTGAAATCTGCTATGCTTATGATGGCTCATTTTCTAGCCAGGTTATTTTGAGCCAATTAACTGAACTGTAAATACCATGTGACTAATTACAAATAGTCTAGAGCCAAGGAAAATTAAATAATAATGCTGATTGAATGATAGCACCACAATAATGTGCACACTGGCCTCAATGATTAGAATATAGGCTTATATTTAAAAAATAATAATAATACGATTTCTATAATAGTTACAAAAAAAATATTTGCCATGCCACATATGGCCCCAGCACAAAAGAATTATATATTTGTATTATTTGCAATGTTTTTTTGTTTTTTTTATAATGTGAACTAAATCACAAGAACTGAAACCAGAAACATCAAGACAGAATAATATCAAAATAAAAGTCCTTGAAAACAGAGACAGTTCTTAACTTGCTGAATAACTGACAAAGTAAGACATTACTGACTGATGTCAGTCAATTATAAATGTGTGTGTGTGTGTGTGTGTGTGTGTGTGTGTGTGTGTGTGTGTGTGTGTGTGTGTGTGTGTGTGTGTGTGTGTGTGTGTGTGTGTGTGTGTGTGTGTGTGTGTGTGTGTGTGTGTGTGTGTGTGTGTGTGTGTGTGTGTGTGTGTGTGTGTGTGTGTGTGTGTGTGTGTGTGTTTGTGTACTGGACTAGTCTTTGTACAAACTACTTAATTTGTCTGTCTGTTAAAAGAAAATATGCACGTAAAGTAAACTTAATTTTAGCATTTCTCTAGATATATTTGTGTGTGTAGTTGAAGTTTCCTTTGCAATAATTTTTACCCAAGCAATATGTCACTGAACTGAACCACAACATTTTGTTTTTATTGTGAGTATACACAAATAAAAGAAGAAACTTAACAAATTATAATGATGTATTCAATTCAATTCAATTCAAATTTATTTGTATAGCGCTTTTCACAATACACATTGTTTCAAAGCAGCTTTACAGAAAGTGCATTTCATAGATGTACAGTAAAAATGTTAGAAAGACAATGTTAAAGAATAATGTTCGAAAAAGTTAATCAATCGTGTATTAATTTAGGCCATAACAACGCTGGCGTTGAGTCGTCTCTTCACAGGCGTGGAGTCGTCTCATCACAGGTGTCGGGGCATCCGAAGTCTCCATGAGAGGCTGGATACAAACTGGAGCTGATGAACTATTTACCTCGGGACTAGTGTCCCGAGATAACAACAGAAAAGCAGATGGGAAATGATTAGCGTAGCTGCTGTTCAGAATATTATATTAATGCTTTTGATCCGATTTAACTGTAGTATAAAAAGATAATTATAATGTGAATGCTTGGCTAAAGAGATGCGTCTTTAATCTAGTTTTAAACTGGGACAGCGAGTCTGAACCTCGAACAATACCAGGAAGACTATTCCAGAGTTTAGGAGCTAAATGTGAAAAAGCCCTCCCTCCTTTAGTGGACTTAGATATCCTAGGAATGACCAGAAGCCTAGAGTTTAGTGATCTTAAAGAGCGCGATGGATTGTAGGGCGATAGAAGATCCGTTAGATACACTGGAGCTAAACCATTTAGGGCTTTATAGGTTAGTAGCAATAGTTTGTAATTGATACGGAACTTCACAGGTAACCAGTGTAGAGATGATAAAATTGGTGTTATATGATCATATTTTCTTGACCTAGTAAGAACTCTAGCAGCCGCGTTTTGGACTAACTGTAGTTTGTTTATTGAGGATGCAGGACAACCAGCTAATAAAGCATTACAGTAATCTAATCTCGAGGTCATGAATGCATGAACTAACTTTTCTGCATCAGAAATAGATAGCATGTTACGTAGCTTAGCAATGTTTCTAAGATGGAAAAATGCCGTTCTTGTAACATATGAAATATGATTTTCGAATGTCAGGTTGCGGTCTAATATAACACCCAGGTCTTTTACTGTAGTGGATAAAGTGACAGGACATCCTTCCAAGGTAAAATTGTATTGCGAGAGGTTTTGTGGGCAGTTTTTTGGACCAATAAGTAACACCTCCGTTTTATCTGAATTTAATAGCAGAAAATTACACGTCATCCAGTATTTAATATCTTCAACACACGCTGTCAGTTTAGATAATTTAGCGTTTTCATCCGGTCGTGATGAAATATATAACTGAGTGTCATCAGCATAACAGTGGAAATTAATTCCATGTTTTCTTATAATATTACCAAGTGGCAGCATATATATAGAGAATAGCAGAGGGCCTAACACGGATCCTTGCGGCACCCCATAGTCTACTGACGTCATCTTTGATTTTTCCCCATTTAGACAGACAAAATGGTAGCGGTCTGATAAGTACGATCTAAACCAGTTTAATGCCTGTCCCTGAACACCAGTATAATTTTGAAGTCGATCTAAGAGTAGTTTATGATCTATAGTATCAAACGCAGCACTAAGATCGAGTAGAACTAGTATTGAGATACAGCCTT
This sequence comes from Gobio gobio, assembly GCF_949357685.1. NCBI lineage: Eukaryota > Metazoa > Chordata > Actinopteri > Cypriniformes > Gobionidae > Gobio > Gobio gobio. Next base: position 36,415,038 of record NC_137110.1, on the reverse strand, counting down.
GGTCAGAAGCTAGAAGTAAATCATTTGTGATTTTAACGAGTGCAGTTTCTGTGCTATGATGCGGCCTGAATCCTGATTGAAATTTTTCATAGATATCATTTTCTTGCAAGAAAGCGCACAATTGAGCGGACACAACTTTTTCTAGTATTTTAGACATAAATGGAAGATTTGAAATTGGTCTGTAATTTGCTAGGTTATTATGATCTAATTGTGGCTTCTTAATCAGAGGTTTTATGACTGCCAACTTGAATATTCTTGGAACATGACCTAAAGATAAAGACGAGTTAATAATATTGAGAAGAGGCTCTTCCACTACAGGTAACAATTCTTTCAGTAGTTTAGTGGGTATTGGATCTAATAAACATGTTGTTGGTTTAGATGCAATGATAAGTTTGTTTAGCTCTTCCTGTCCTATAGTTGTAAAGCGGTGTAGTAGTTATTGACGGGCGATAGTTGCGGTTGAATCATAAGACATCATTAAAGATTGTACATTTACAATTTTGTTTCTGATGCTTTCTATTTTCTCAGTGAAGAAATTCATAAAATCATTACTACTAAACTGTAACGGAATATTTTGCTCAGGCGATGTTTGTTTATTTGTTAGTCTAGCCACGGTGTTAAATAAAAACCTTGGGTTATTTTGATTATTTTCTATTATTTTGCGGAGATGCTCAGCCCTGGCTGCTTTTAGGGCCTTTTTATAACGTGACATACTATCTTTCCACGCGATTCTAAAGACCTCTAAATTTGTTTGTTTCCATTTACGCTCTAAGTTACGAGTTTCTCTCTTGATAACATGTGTAGCACTGTTGTACCATAGTGCTTTAGGTTTCTCTCTAACCTTTTTTAATCTAATTGGTGCAACAATTTCTAATGTGCTAGATAAAATCGTGCTCATACTGCTAGCCATTTCCTCTAGTTCATCTGTTTGTTTGGGTTCACTGAGCAGCTGAGCCAGATCAGGTAAGCTATTTGAGAATCTATCTATAGTGGTTGGAAGGATTGTTCTGCCTGGTCGATAACGTGGCACAACATGACAGATTTCAGCAGTACGCAGTATGCAAGTTACCATGTAATGGTCAGTGACATCATCACTTTGCGGTATAATATCTATGTCGGTTGGGTTGGTTCCATGTGATATAATTAAATCTAGTGTGTGATTAAGACGATGAGTGGGACCAGTGACGTTTTGCTTAACCCCAAAGGAGTTTAATAGATCTGTAAATGCAGCCCCTAATGCATCATTTGTGTTATCTACGTGTATGTTAAAATCTCCAACAATTAATGCTTTATCGACGTTGACCAATAGATCTGAGAGAAAGTCTGCAAACTCTTTTAGGAAATCAGCATAGGGCCCTGGAGGTCTATACACAGTAGCCAAGGCTAGAGATAATACGGATTTCTTTCTTACATTTAAGAGCGTAACATTTAGCACTAGTACTTCAAAAGAATTAAACCTGTGACCTGTTTTCTGAGTAACATTAAGAATATCTCTATAGATTGTTGCAACACCCCCGCCACGACCAATCAGACGGGGCTCATGCTTATAACAGTATCCTGGTGGAGAAGACTCATTAAGACCGAAATAATCATTTGGCTTAAGCCAGGTTTCAGTAAGGCAAAGTACATCGAAACTATTATCTGTGACCATTTCATTTACAATAACCGCCTTAGGTGTGAGCGATCTAATGTTTAGAAGACCTAGTTTTAGAAATTGTTAAAAAACCACAGCGTCGCGTTCCGTCTCGCGAAGAGGGGAGAAGCGGTTCCGGGTGGAGATCTCGAAGACCGGGAGGGGCGGAGAGGTCCTAGCTCTGGTCCTGGCTCGCGTCTTCCGCTGTGGAAGCACCCAGGGTCGTGTCGGCGCCGGAGTGAACGAAACCAGGGATGATGATCGCGTCCTGGGTGCTTTGGTCCTGTGCAGAGAAACACACGGAGTAGACGAGGTCGGAGTCAAGAGGTTACTAACCGCATCGGCGCGTGATGTTTCAAGCGCTGATCGTCGCTCTCTCAGCACGGCTCGTCTCTCTAGTAGATCGCTAATCTGCTTCTCCAACGACTCCAGCTCCAACTGCACCGAATGCAGCTCGAACGTGTCCTCGCCTGCACTCAAAGGTAACATTAGACACACATCCGAGTTATTCGTCATTGTAGCAGATGTGCTGCGATGACGAATTATCGGTTTCAGTGGTGACCGGTGTAAATAAGTTACCACGCGTGCAATGCTAGCGGGCTACCGGTGTAAATAAGCTACCACGCGTGCAATGCTAGCGGGCTACGGTTAGTAGCGGAAGTTGGGATATAAGTAGTGATATCAAAGCAATCCGATTGTTTTTTATAGAGAATCGTATCGGAGATATATTCACACGCTGTAAATAATAGAAAATAATCGTTTGTAAGCGAGTGATAAGGAGAAAATCAAGGATTATGAATCAATTCGACGGAGCTCTAACATCAACAACGCGCTCACAACCCGCGCATGCGCAGTCACTTGCCATGTATAACACTTGCCATAATGACCAAAATCGACAGAGTATTTTGAGTCTCTTTCGCATTAAGAAAAAAATGAAGTGAAGGCACTGGTGCCTTTGCCGACCTCAGAGAATTAAAGTGTATGCTTTATTGGAAACATCTAAGTTTTACTTTTGAGTTACTTTCACCAAAATAACTACAGAAGTAGAACTTAACATTCTAATATGACAAAATGTACTACAGAGCATTTTACATTTAGTAGAAGGTCTGATATGATCTAGCATAATGATTCTGGGCTATCCAGGCTTCTAACAATATAGTATATAATTGCAGGGTACCCAGTGCCTCCTCAAAAAAAGAAAATAATTGATATTACAAAAAAAAAACATTAACGTAACTATTACAAAATGTGACATTAAAACATGTAGAAGTCACACATTTTTATAAAGTAACACTGTCCAACAGCAACACCTGCAAGTGAAGTTACAGCAGGATGCGCGCCTCCTCTCTCCCCTTTGACTTAAAACAGAACCCCTAATGTGTGCAGTGAGTTTTGTGTGGGGTAATTGAAATGAATGGGGAGAAGTCATGTGAGAGGAGGCAATGGCCCCATCGCACTATGATTGGACTGTTCCAACTAAGACTGTTCCAAAGTTTAGGTGCTAAATAGGAAAAGGATCTACCGCCAGCAGTTGATTTTGATATTCTAGGTATTATCAACTGGCCAGAATTTTGAGACCGCAATAGATGTGAAGGACTATAATGTGTTAAGAGCTCACTCAAGTACTGGGGAGATAAATAATTTAGTGCTTTTTATAGTAAGCAAGATTTAAAAAATGTATACGATCTTATCTCTGACAAACTCGAAGTAATGTGCATACTTCCATCTCACGAATGTACAGTCTTCTTCTGCCATCTTCACCCATTAGTCGCTTTTCCACTGGCCAGCGCGAGCACAGAGGCCGAAATCATGCCTCGCGGCACTCCTGTAAAACCCGCCCTAAACACGCCTTCACTGGACTATGTCACACAATACAAAGGTACACCAGCAAGAGAGAGATGAATGAAATAAATCGCTATACAAATATATCAGAAGCTGTCATTTAGTCTTTATTTACAAACTGGACACCACACATGGCTATTGACTGACCATGAACAGGTAATAACTTACTTGCATTTTTCATTCGTTAATGTTTCGCGGCCTTGTTGTTGGTTTTTTTTACATTTAAATGTTGGCCTAAAATTGTTTTGTAATTCAAGCGTTACTGAACATGTACTGGGTAAAATATTACTGAAAATTGATTAGTAATGCCTTACATTACTGCGTTACAGCAAAAAGTAATGCATTACTTTTGTAACGTGTTACTCCCAACACTGCACAGCACACAATGACAGTAACAATCAATGGAACATTTTTGACTATGAATTTGTCATTTTGAGTAGAAAATTTACTCCAAGCGTCACAAAATGGCACCTTACTTAACCTACCAGCAAAAGCAATGATAAAACCTTATTATTTTTGCATGCCCCAGTGCATGATGGGAACACCAGTATCAGAAAAGTTGAGTAGGTTTTACTTAATTTTATAACTTTGATATTTACGCTTTAATTTCTACAAGCTTGAATTGAGTGCTAATATAGAATTTACTTTGTTTAATTCTTGCCTGAAATAACTTTTTCATGTAGAAATTACATTTGTTTTTTTCTGTAGTATATATATCAGTATATCAATACTTTTTATCAGTGTGTGTGTGTGTGTGCATTGTGGTATACTTTTATCAACCAAAATTGTAAGAATATCGGGATATCTTTTTTTGCTCATATCGCCCACCCCTACTCATCTATGTTAGCCAGCGAGAAAAAATTACCTTGACAAATCACCTGAATTTTGCAATATCAATATAGAATACATAACATAAAGTCACATTTTGCAAAGTTTGCCAGGCATAAAACTTGGATGGACAATATCAATGACCTTGAATGGGCAAAGGAGTGTTCTGTCATACTGGTGTTATACTGGCCATCCTTATTTTTGAGCCTTGTGCACACTCCAAAACCCTTGGTCCTACCTGGATGAATCATTGGAAGCCTGTTGATACCCTCCCTTCTCTGCTATTTATGGATCAAGGTTTGATTAGACCAAATGGGGAGATTACAGAGGGGGAAAAGTATGTGTGAAATAATCTGAATGTGTGAGAACAGACAGCGGATTCTGCGGGTGTCATGTGGATGATTAGGCAGCTAGTATCTTTCCGCACGGGCCCAAGTAGACAACAGCCCTCACGGCTCCCTCTGATCCATCATGGCCGTCGACAGCATCATTCCCCTCTATGTCACCCACCCTTACCACATGCTGAAAAATGGCTGTCTCACAGACACTAAGAATGATTGCAGAAAACGAGAGGAGAGGGAGAGTAAAAGTAGGGAGAAAGTCAGTGAGGGGATCTGGGATGGGGGAGGAGAAAGGTGAAATTGCAGGAAACTCTCTGTAGATTAGGTCTGGGTTAAGAGAATATCGATTTGTGTGCAGACGACTGTTGATCTCTCTTAGCGGGCGATGACAAATGGCAGCAAACAGAAAATCGAGCTCTCGTCTTCTCCAAGGACAATGCGTCTCGTCTCTGTAGGAGCCCGTGTTGGACTCAGGTTGAGCTTGCAAAGGCTGCTGAGGGGCGGTAAAAAGGTGGTTTGTCTGGTAGGGGATGGGTCTGGTCGGGTGGGAACCCTCTCAAGTGTTGAGTAAATATGTAAATGGCAGGACGGCGGTAAGTCAAGAAAAGAAGCAAGATGAGAGGCAATGAATTTAGCCTCGTTTTCTGCTGCAGGTTCCTCTTAAAGAGTGGAATTTCAATTGTTGCTTAAACTATATGTTGATTCAAATATATATATATATATATATATATATATATATTTTTTTTTTTTTTTTTAATTGTTCAGGTACCCAACAAGCCAACCTTTACAATTGCAATGGTTTAGTTTGTCTGTTAAATTTCATTCTCACCATAGACAGTATTTCCCTAAACACAGTGTGGACAACATAAAACATGTTTTTCCTCACTGCAAAAAAATCTGAGTTGCATTTTCTATGGATGCACTAATATTAAAACCCATGCCGATATAAGTAAGCTGATTATATTATTAAAGTATTAGTATGTTAAATAATTCTTGTTTTTAAAGTTTTACTTTATATGGGCATTGTATTGGACTGCAAATTAATAAATGAGTATGAGTCAGATCAAACTTTTGACCCATATTTGGGTCACAACCCTAATAGCACTATAGTTCCCAGAAGCACTGACAGTGCTTTGTCAGACAATTAGATGCACATGAAGATTTCAAGTGCAAAAAGTGTCCAGAGAGATGCATGAGGGGTGCCGTGGTTGGATCTCTGACCCATATTTGCACTCCTAAACTGTTTAAAATCTATTTGTGCCTGAGGTCACTGTCATGCCTCATAGGTAATGTAAGCAAACAACTATTTTTTTTAATCCTTTGTTTTAGTTGCTCAGTTGCTCATTTTCTGTGTGAACGTATTCTCTATATTTGTGTCTGTTGTGCTGGACTGGCAGGCCAGTCGTAGATCTTTCTCAGGTTATTTATAATGACTGAGTGAACCCTCGTCTTCACTCCAGATCAAACATAACTGTGGCCTAAGCCTGCTGCCCCAGGGAAAGCCCAGCCTCTGCTTCATCTACACCCAACCTTCTGTAGGGGGGTCTGGGCTCAGAGCCCTGGGGAGAGTCCCACTACCCTCTCCTCCATCTAAACTTCCCCAGCATGCTGGAGGGGGTCTAGGCCTTTTCTTCATCCCCGCTGTATGCTATCTCACTCTTTCTATCTCTGTCTGTCTGTCTGTCTTTTTTTTCCCATTTGCACTCATGTGAATAGTGTGAATGGAATAGAGGTTTCCCCCACTGTCAATCAAATTTGCAGCTGGCTGGTGTCTTGCAACCTGCAAGATTTGGAGAACGAAAATGTCCCAACAGGTTTATGGTATGTTTTTAACAACACCTAATCTGCATTTAATGCTTGATGTTTTATTATTAGTTATTTTCTTAAGAGGGTGAAGTATTGGAAAGAAAAAAGCTGTAATAATTTACTACTGCTATTTATTATTATTATTATTATTATTATTATTATTATTATTATTATTATTATTATTATTGTTTAGAAAAAATGGCAAAAAACTAAAACAGGATAACACAAGGTCAGTAATTCTTATAAAACATCATATAATTTTACCTTTTTATGGCATGAATAGGTTATTTCAGATTGTAAAAAGTAATGAGGTGCGTCTCCCCAAAAACTTGATGTTTATAATTGAATACTGTACCGTGACCTTGAACACATGTTGGAATTAAGTAAATTGTACTTAACTAAGTTATGTAAAATTAACAAAGAAAATAAGTAACTTTAGCTTGGCCAGTAAAAGGTTGTTGAGTAATTTCTAATTGAGTAAGTTTCCTGAACACAGATACCTCAATACTTGGTACACAATACACAATGACTGCAACATTCAATGTATTGTTTTAGAGAATGAATGTGCCATTTTGAGTAGAAAAAGAACTCCAAATGTCACAAAATGGCAAGTTACTAAACCTAACAACAAAAGCAATGATAAAGCAGTGTAAATAAAACTAGAAAACAGCGAAAAACCAACCTTATTATTCAAGCCATAGAACATTATGGGAACACCAGTATCAGAAAAGTTGAGTAGTTTTACTTAATTTTATTGCGTTGATAAATTGAGTGCTAATATAGAGTTTTTCTGTAGTTTTTTCTGTAGTATTTACTTCACCACAGAATCCTTTTTATCATACATACAGTGCATCCCGAAAGTAGCGCTTCACTTTTTCCTTATTTTGTTATGTCACTGTCACAATCATCAGTGAGAGTGCCTCTGATTACCACCTGAGGGCACTCCACCCCGGACTTGTCACTTCATCATAAACTACATTACCTATAATCCTTTGCCCGGACTCATCATCACTCATTGTTTGCACCTGTGTCTCATCACCTCATTACCCCAGCCTATATAAACCATGTTCACACTGTCATTAACGGCGAAGTCTTGTATGTTGTATCACTGCATTTCTGAGCGTTTCCCTGGTTTCATGTCTCTGGTTTTGGATTTCTTGCCTGTTCCGTGGATTACCCGTTTGCCTGTCTCTCCTGTCTTGTTTGCTGTATTGGACTGATTACCTGTTATGACCTCTTGCCTGTTTGTTGACTACGAGTGTGGAATACCCTTTAATAAAGCTGCGTTTGGAGCCTCAACCTTCTGACTCAGAGCAGTACGTTACAGTCACAACCTTATTCCAAAATTGTTTAAACTCATAATTTTCTTAAAAATTCTACAAACAATAGCCTATAGTGACAACGTGAAAGAAGTTTGTTTGAAATCTTTACAAATGTATAAAAAATAAATAAAAAAAATCACATGTAGCATTGAGCTCAGCAGCATCCTGTTTCCACTGATCATCCCTGATATGTTTCCACAACTTGATTGGAGTCCACCTGTAGTAAATTCAGTTGATTGGTCATGATTTGGAAAGGCACACACTTGTCTATATAAGGTTCCACAGTTAACATTGCATGTCAGAGCACAAACCAAGCCAGTCCAAGGAATTGTCTGTAGACCTCCGAGACAGGATTGTGTTGAGGCACAAATCTTGGGAAGGGTACATACTTTTTTTGCAGCATTTAATTTTTTTGCAGCATTGAAGGTCCCAATGAGCACAGTGGCCTCCATCATCCGTAAAAGCAAGAAGTTTGGAACCACCAGGATTCTTCTGGTCAAACTGAGAATCGGGGGAGAAGGGCCTTAGTTAGGGAGGTGACCAAGAACCCGATGGTCACTCTGACAAAGCTCCAGAGTTTCTCTGTGGAGAGAGGAGAAACGTCCAGAAGAACAACCATCTCTGCAGCACTCCACCAATCAGGCCTGTATGGATAGAGTGGCCAGACGGAAGCCACTCCGCAGTAAAAGGCACATGACAGCCCGCCTGGAGGCACCTGAAGGACTTCAGCGTCATGTCTGGAGGAAACCAGGCACCGCTCATCACCTGGCCAATACCATCCCAACAGTGACGCATGGTGGTGGCAGCATCATGCTGTGGGGATGTTTTTCAGCGGCAGGAACTGGAAGACTAGTCAGGATCGAGGAAAAGATGAATGCAGCAATGTACAGAGACATGCTTAAAATAACCTGCTCCAGAGCGGACTGCAGACTGGGGCGAAGGTTCATCTTCCAACAGGACAAGGACCCTAAGCACACAGCCAAGATAACAAAGGAGTGGCTACGGGACAACTCTGTGAATGTCCTTGAGTGGCCCAGCCAGAGCCCAGACTTGAATCCAATTGAACATCTCTGGAGAGATCTGAAAATGGCTGCGCATCTACGCTCCCCATCCAACCTGATGGAGCTTGAGAGGTCCTGCAAAGAAGAATGGGAGAAACTGCCCAAAAAATAGGTGTAGCATAATACTAAAAAAAACTTGAGGTTGTAATTGGTGCCAATGGTGCTTCAACAAAGTATTGAGCAAAGGCTGTTAATACTTATGTACATGTGAATTTTTTTTTTTTCATTTTTTTTTTTAAATAAATTTGCAAATATTTCAAACAAACTTCTTTCATGTTGTCATTATGGGGTATTGTCTGTAGAATTTTGAGGAAAATTTAATCCATTCTGGAATAAGGCTGAAACATAACAAAATGTGGAAAAAGTGAAGTGCTGTGAATACTTTCCGGATGCACTATATATATATATATATATATATATATATATATATATATATATACACAGCTCTGGAAAGACAACTTGACATTGAGAAATCAATGCTGAGGGGTCTTTTAATTTTTTCCAGAGCTGTATATATATTAGGGATGCAACAATACAGTTAGTCCATGGTTCAATACATACCTCGGTTTTTTAACCACGGTTTTCAGTTCGGTTCTGATGGCAAGAGGTTAAGGAGGAACAGCAAGAGTTTAAGGAGAAAAATACTATTTTTTTTTGCAATTCTCTTTCTTTATTTTACTTAAAAGACTTGAAAAACCTTACTTAAACTTAAAACTTTACTTAAAAAAAAAACAGTGTACACATTCCTAGTATATTGTATAATATAAAATAAATATATATAAAGATTTACACTGGCAGCTCAGAGCTGTACAGCAGCATTTAAGTATGAAATTGAATGAATAAATGTAAAAATAAAACATTACATAGACTTCACTATAAAATATATATTGATTCTTATTAAAGCTACTGTATTAAAGTGTTTCAGTCAAGAGCAGTGAGTGATTTTCTCTTTGTCTTTTGTTGTTTTATTAACATTAAAGGGATAGTTCACTCAAAAATGAAAATTCTGTAATCGATTACTCACACTCAAGTTGTTTTAAACCTGAATAAAATTCTTTCTTCTGTTGGACATAACTTATATTTTGAAGAATGTTGGAAATCAAACAGTGGCTGGTCCCCATTGTAGGAAATAATAGTATGGAAGTCAATGGCTACCATCAACTGTCTGGGATTGAACTTTCTGTGTTCAACAGAAGAAATTAATACAGGTTTGGAACAACATCAGAGTGAGTTAATAATTACATAATTTTAGAGGTGAATTGTCTCTTTAAGGACAAGCGGCTGCATGTTCACTAGGCTGCGCTGCAATCAATTTAAGACCTGCACGTATCTAATATATAGACACATGCCGAATTTACTTTCACTTTAGACATAACCGACTGTGTTTATGTTAACATTGTGTGTATTTGACAGTATTAGCACAGTAAGACTACTTAGACCAGTAATCACGTGTTTGACAGGGTTTTAGTGCGCGCGCTCTGGAAAAGCGCATGTTAAAACAGTGCATAAGCACGCAAATTAAATGTTTAACCGGCAAGGCTTTCAAACGCATGCAAATAATGAATTTTTGTGATTGTGAATAACTATAGCGTTCTGTGAGTATAACTCTACCACTAACGTGTGATGTGAATGTATGTTGCGCTGTTTAGTATATTGAATACACTAGTATACACTCAAACAGAGCCAATTCAGAGAGAAATAAAAATAATTAATTAAATGCAAAACTGAATTTCACAATTCACATGCGCGTATTGAACCGTGAATGCTGTACCGAATGGTTCAATATTATATTGAGAATTGTGGCATCCCTAATATATATATATATATATATATATATATATATATATATATATATATATATATATATATATATATATATATATATATATATATATATACTCATGTGTTCAAGGTCACGATACAGTAGTAAAGTTGGTTGCAACAAGCTGCCTTTACCAATATTTATGAAAAAATTTTAATGAATGAGATGTGTACAGTACACTCACAAGGTGTAAGGAAAATATATTACTGTTTTAAACTGCATGACATATATCACTTTAAATATTCTTGAATTTTATTTTCAAAACCTATTATATAAAATTTGTCACATGCATGTTTTAAATGTTAGAAATTATTTTATTGTATTGTAGATTTTCTTATTACTATTGAGCCAAGGCCAAATACTAGCTAAATTAGCCATTTGGAATAAAACAAAACAAACTTCCGCTAATTATTATTTATTTTACAGTGTCCTTGTTACACGTTACTTGTAGTTACTGTAGTAATAATTATAAATTGTGCATAATTACATGCAACTAACCCTAAACCAAACCTTAATCTAACCCTAACCCTAAAGTAAGTACACATAATTAATATTACACAGCACTAAAATGTATTATTACACTGAAACAATGACACCTTGGAATAAAATAATTATTTTATTGCATTTCATTTATATCAAGAAACCTGGTAATGGTGACTAAGGAGAAAAGGAGCTGATCTTCGTGCTTTAGTGGTGTGTAGATGAGTCATGTGTATTAGAGGAGCTGTGTGTGGAGAGAGAATAAGTGAAAGCTTATTTTCTGCTTCACTATGTCTTCACACTGTGGTCAGCCAGGGGAATACAACTGTCCATCAGCTGTTCTTAGAGCCTGTAACTCTCTTAAATTAACCACTGTCACCGAAACACACACACACACACACACACACAGATGTTCACGGGCTCTATTGCACTGCTTCGCCTGTAAATCCTGACAGTCGTCCATCAAGCCTGCTGTAGAAGGAAACAGTGGCTAACCTCGCTCCATCTGTTAGGAACAGTCTGCTTGCTCTCTCCAGGCAGGATTTAGTGTTCGCCCGTCCCCTTCTACAAACACCACCAAAGCCACCCAGACGTAACAATGCCTTTAGTGACTCCAATTTCTCAATCTTGTGATACATTCATGTATCACGGATGATATCAGTCATAGATATTCATAGGTTTTAATCGAAAGTTTGGGTGAAAAACAGAATTCTTGTGCTCTCAGTAAATCAAGCTCATCTAAGAGTAAGGTAGTAAATTGGAAGCTGCAGATTGTTGGTTTTTCATTCCTTGCCAGTGTAGTGATTGAGAGCGTCTGGAACCCAGATGGCAGAACCAACCTGGTCATGCCAGGTGAGCAGATTCACAGGGCAGAGAGAGTTTCAGTTGGCATGTGACCTCTATTTACTGACACCAACAGCTTACAGATGCATGCAGAGCTCCTTTAGAATCACTGGTGCACCTCAGAGACCAAAGGAGATGAATACAAGTAGCAGACGTAAGCAGGGGATAGTGTCATGGAGAATATTTGCTTTTTATTATATCTGTCTTTCTCTCACTGCGTGAATTCATTCTTCCCATTAACAGAAGCCCCTTAGCGTGGTATAATTCAGGGCAGAACGCAGCAGTTGTAGATGTTATTAGCGCCGTTATCCATCAGGGTGGGAGCGTATGGAGAAAAGGCTAATGCCTCTGTCACATCCCTCAGTTTGCCATATTTATGGCCTCAGATTTGAACTGCATGACTGGCGTGGCACAGCCCTCAAATAATAAAATAAATCAAAACATAAGAGTTTTGTCTTTGTGCAATTTCCTTTTCAGTCTTCGAATATGAAACCAGATGTTTCCGCAATGCTGAAGATGCTTTTCATCTTTTTCTTTTTTTAAATTTTTTTTCCCTTGTTCCCTTCTTCTCTCCTGTTCAACCTCCCCTCCACCCCCATGTGCTTTTAAAATACTTGTACCGCTATAAAATAAAATAAAGTCAAATAAAATAAAAAATGGAGAAAGTGGTGAGGTGGAGGGGTGCACGAAAGCGGGTGGCTTATGAAAAGTGAAAAGTCCTGTTAGCCTCAGGTAGTGGTCTGTTTTGCATTGATAGAGCGGCTGGGAGTGCCTCAGGCTGTTATGTGGAGTGTTTTCCCTCCGTGATATCCTCCTGCACCATCTCTCTCTCTGGAGTGTGCCTCTAAGTAAGGCATGTGGGTCAAAGCAATACGCCTCGCATCCCTCTCCTCCCCTGCTTGCCTAATTGGGGGTGTGGAGGTTAAAGAATGTCGCGGTTATCACAAAGCTGGCAGAGAATACATTTCAGCAATATAAGTGACCTGCATTTTCAAGCATTGCATCTCTGAAAATGTTTACTGAAAACACGAATGCGTAATCGCTCACTGCGCATTGATATGTACAATGATGGTAATGAGCACGACAACATAAATTTGACATGATATCGGTAGAAAGTGGCAGGATTGGGCGATAAGACGTCACCCGGTCTCCTAATCTCCGGAGGGAGTGCAGAAATGCCGCTGGTGTTTGTTGCAGTCTGGCCTTCGTTCTGTGGTTCTTCAGTAGTGCATGCTCACTGACAGCCATATTTAGTCTCTCTGAGCCACTGAAAACATGCGCGCTCTCACTCTCTTACTCTGTCTCTCTTTCTCTGAAATCTGCCAGAAACAGCACATTTCCTGGCAGGCTCCAAATCCGGGCTGAGTCCAAACAAACACGTCCTGTAGCGCTGGCTGCCGTCCAGCGGGCAACTCTCACCTGCACAGTGTACCGGCAGCCCGACTGCGCTGTGACATGCTAGATGGGCTTTTTGAGGTTTCCAGGGATACAGTGAACGTCCATGACTGTGGTGGCAGCCCAGGCCAGGCCAAGAGAAACTCCTGCGGTGAGGAATTACAGTACGATAGCACAATGAGCTAACAGTCTAGTTCAAACTAACTGTTGGTCTTCAAATAGCTGGATAGTCTCACTTGTTGAAAAGACTTATGAGGGCAAATATTGATAGACCGAAACAAGGGTGGATGGTAAAACGAAACTCCACATGGCACAAAACATTATTTTTTCTTCCTTCTATAACGTGGGCTATTCAGTAAGTTGGTTAGACTGGTTAGAAGACATTTACAGTGCTAAAACAGCAGAATAACCACTGCACGTTTGTTAATTAGTAATTACTATGTAATTACATGGTAATTAGCACAAGACTCAAATGTAGATTAAAATGTACACTTGATCCAGGTCTGGTTGTAGCTGCAGTTTATTGATGAACCCTGTTGCCATGAAGTTTTTTTCTTTTCAAAGAATGTGGTTGTGGCTTATAGCTAAAGGACTTGGCTGATGCTCAAAGCTTGAAATTATATGTATTGCTTTGTTTCAAACACATAAAACAAATTAGAAGTAATTAGAACCATTGCATAGAATAATGCACAAATTGGGACACACAATATGTGTAATGTTTATATTACTAATGTTCAAAATCCACTTTATGCTAGGTCTGTTTAGATAAGACCTTCACTAGCTGGTTGTTTTGGCCTTGTAACGGCAGAAATGAGTGCCATTGGGAGGAAATCTTCAGTTTCACAGAGAAAAAAAATGGAAAAACATTTACTGTAACTAAATTTCCCATTTTATTTTTATAAACAAAATGTCTCAATTAGGTCACAAAAGGTCAAAAGATTTGTGATAAGGGCAAATTAAATGTTCCTACGTTCCGCTGAAACTGATGTGCAGTTCTTTTTATAAACAGCTTTTATTCTGTAGCAAATTTGACCAAACTACATGAGACAGTGAGGAGAGAAAAGCCGTTTATGAATTATTGAGGTTACACTTTATTTCTGTAGTCCTCAGTTTCTATAGTCCTTAGTTATGGCTCGTTTCCACCTATCGGTATGGTTCGGTACAGTTCAGTACGGTACGAACATTTTTGCCGTTTTCTTTGTCAGAATCATGAATGAATGGTACCATAATTCCGAACCATACCTTTCCACGTTTTTGGCACCCTTCTGTTGGGGTACCTAGCACAGTATTACAGTACTAAAGGGTGGAGCTGGACTGCAGAATGTTGATTGGCTGACAGAGAATCGTCACTTGCACATGCTTTTTCGGTTGTGTTTTTCCTTGTAGCCTTCAGCCTTGGTTCAAACAAAGCGTGTCTTCTTCTTGTGACAAACAGCCACATGCAGAGAAGCAAGAACAAGATCTGCTGTGTGTCGTTCTTTGTTGTTTACTGTGTCCCTTTCTACTATGTGCGAGAATGACGTTGATTGCTACACCACGCCTTTCATAAGCATACTGTTGGCGGTAGAAACGCAAGTCAAATCAGGGTTCACGGTCCCAAATCGTATTGTACTGTACTGAACCATAACGCACCCACTCGATGGAAACGAGCCATTAGTTTCTCTATTCTGCTATATAGTTAACTTTGCAGCTACATGTCAACTAACTCTCAGAGTACTTGAAAATGTACTTAAAGTCAATAGAACGTCTGTTTTGGACCATCAAAATAATGTTACCAAATTTTAAGCAACTAATAGTCTAATGATTAGTAGTTTACATGTAGTTGCAGAGTTACTTATAGTTAGTAGAATGTCGAAAGTGGACTATCGAAATGTGTTACCATTCTTGAATACAACAAGCTTTTGTTCTTCTGTTAATGTATATGTACGTCACTTTGAAATTTTGGGGAGTGTTTGTTTAGTTTTTTTATCTTTAAAAACCTTTCAAAAGTCTTTGAAAATAGCATTTTGATCCTAATTTATGAGGAAAACAATGCCACCACTTTACCGGTCTAGTTTTATACAAACTTAAAGTATATATATTCTTGAGCACTTGGACAAGTTTAAATCTTTTAACACTTAAATCCAGCCTGATCTAGGTGTGCCGAGACTGACACTGTTCAGAGGAAGCTGTAGTTTGTTATTGCAAGGCCTAACTGTTCACGTCAAATCTGGAGTGTATCCACCCCATGCCAAGAGCAGGAGCAGAGAAATTACCTCTGGCAGACTAATACAGCTCATAACAGACACGTCTGAAAGAGGAACCAGACCAAACATTGAGAGGACTTACATAGGAACAGTTGACCAATTAGGGCTACATTCTGCAGGTACCTCGGTGTGTGTCATACCTTAGCGTAATGACGGTTGTCTCTATTAGCATGACAGCATGTCAAACAACCTCTTCCTGTGAATGGAGGCTTATCTTAATTGGCTCCGTCTCTGTGGATTGTCTGTGTTGTGCAGTACAGTGGCCGAGAGCTCTGCTTCATGTCTGCCCTGGCCACCACACACCAATATTTCATGTCAGACACCCACAACGAGTAAGGCATATTTCATCAGATGTTATAAGGGGGAAATTAGCAGTGAGGCCCATTTATTTTACCATTATATGGATCCTACATCAATCATAGGAGTTTAGCAAGAAATTCCAAACTCTGTGACAATCCAAGGCTAGAGCACCCCTGCCCTAGTATGCATTCCAAAGGCATACAGTTCCAGTTCTATTCCTCTTATATGTTGAGCATGTTTTAAATTTCTAATTTAAAATTAATTGTGCTATTTTTGGAGGGTTTAAAGTCAGAAATGCACACAGCAGTCCTACAATGAAGAAAAATCCTTATTACCATAATGTTTTTTTAAAGTTAATTTAAAAAAAAAAATTGTGATTTATAACCAAATGAAACTGCTCCTTGAATGAGAAAATAGGTACCACTTTTGATGGTCAACTTTAGACATTTTACTAACTATTAGTTTCTTTGCAACTACATGTCAACTACCAGTCATTAGCAGACAGTCTGCTTAATATCTGCTAACTAATACTTTATTTTGATGGTCTCCCAACAGACATTCTACTGACTATAAGTAACTACACATCCTTTTTTTCTACCAACCCAAACCCTAACTAACAGTCTACTACAGTCTACTAATCAGAGTTAGTTGACATGTAGTTGCAAGTTTATTATAGTTAGTAGAATGTCTAAAGTGGTCCATCGAAATAAAGTGTAACCAACAAAATGTAGGACAACTTGATTTTGTTAATCTGGAATGGTTAGATCATTGTTTGAATTGTAAAATGACATGTGGTGCAACTCCCCAAAAACATATTGGTATTTGTTTTTTTGTTTTTTTTCAAAAATATATGGCCTTTTTATAATATAACCTTTTTAAAAGAAATTATCATGTTGTGTACAAATATTCAAGATTTAAACTGCAGTGTGTGAATTTTAGTGACATCTAGTGGTGAGGTTGTGAATTGCATCACCCAACACTTTTGGAGCACATAGAGAAGCTACGGGGGCCGACACAGGACAAAATGTCATCGTCCGAGAGAGCAGAGAGTGACTAGCGCTCTGTAGAGAAGTTTGTCCGTTTAGGGCTACTGTAGAAACATGATGGCGCAAAATGGCGATTTCACTGTAAGGGGACCCGCGGTGTATGTGTACCTTGAATGCAATTTAAGTCGCTTTGTATAAAAAGCGTCTGCAAAATGCATAAATGTATGTTGATAGAAATGGCTCATTCTAAGGTAATAAAAACATAACGGTACATTATGTAAGGTCTTTATATACCACTGAAAACACAGTTTTCAAGAGTATATTATATTGCATTTCTGTCAATAGATCCTCATAAATACTACACACTGGACCTTTAAGGAAAATATAACTTTTTACTTTATGGATACAATCAGTTTAAACTTTTTCTTGAATGATGTAAAAGTTTTTTAAAACCAAGTGAAACCAATATATGAAACATGGAACCAACGAATGATCTTAGACAGTTTTAAATGATCACTGTTCATTTGACACTTTGGTTGATATACAAAACAAACAAACGACTTCTTCATAACGACCTAGTAACATGTCAATGTTTAGATCAGCGTGATTCATCACCTGCTCACGTGTTCTCTCTTCTGTCCTCTTCGTTGGTGCCACTTCCTCTTTAGCAGTCCTTGGCTCCCCTGGGTTTGGGGCAAATGTGGTACAGAGGCAAAGCTAGGCTTCTAATGAAGCCTTGCCGCTATCTCCCCCTGACCTCACCGAGATGGAGCTACAGAATAGTTTTATAATACTCTATTCATGTTTCTCTCTATCACTCTCTCTCTTTCTCTCACTCTCTCTCTCTCTCTCTCTCTTATTAATCTGTTCTTACCTCTGGCCATTTTTCAAATCACTCCTTTTGTTTACTCATGAATATTTTTGCGGCTCATTCCAGGGTGGCTGCAGGGCTGTTTGGCCGCTGGCCGTGCTCTGCGGTTGGAGGTAGGAGAAATACTTCTCTCTTTCCCTGGGTAATTTGCAGCAAGAAGGCCCTGTATTTCATCATAGGATAATCTAACCTTTGAGGTGTTCTCTAGTCTGCTTGCGAGCCTAAAATAGGTCACTTAAGCGGGCTTAGCGTGGCAGAGCGGGCAGATCCAGCAGCCTGATGCCCAGGGGAGGGAGAGCCACAGTAATTGGTAGTTATGACTCCGGGGTTCCATAAGCGAGGAACAAAGCTGGCCCACCTATTGTCACATTTAGGACAACGCCGCTCCCGGTGCCGATAAGAACGAAGGATTCATTAGATCCATGCGATCCTAATTACCGCCTATATAAATAAATAAAAGAGCAGTCACCTGAAAAGTCAGTGTCCTTCATATTTGCACCGGAATTTTTTGGATTAGTACACTCCAGTGTTTCGTGCGGCGGGGTAATAATATTATCCGTCTATAAAAAGCACCTGACATCAGGCTAATCTGTCACTCGTTCCAGTTTCTTTTTGTCTGTCTGTCTGTCTGTCTGTCTGTCTCGTACTCTCTTTAATGGAGGGAGGTGGAGAAAGAAAGGGAGGGGGGCTAAAGGCATAATGAAAAGGCCTAAATGACAGAAGCCTGACAGTAGGATTGGCTGGTAAATGACTCCGGAGTGGCTTGCCTGCAGAGAGCGGCTGAGGGAAGTTCCCAGAAGGACTGATTAATTCCAGTCGCAGTGGCTGCCGGGGGAGCAGCAGGGTTAGCGGCAGCGCGTAGAGGAGCCTATTACCACTCCACATCTAATCAGAGCCAGAGCGACCCACTCCCCGCGACAAACTTTCCGGGGCTCGCTCCCATTCGTTCCACACGGGGACTTTAAATACGGGGGAGGTGAGCCCAGGCCAGGAGTTTTGGGAGGGGTACAAAGGATTTGCTTTTCAAAAAAGATGGTTAGGAGCTTGCTAAGAAATCCTCTTCCCTGGCTTTTGCTGGGAGAAGATTCCAGGCAGCTTTGATAGTGACAGACCTTCCTGCGCCGCAGCTGAGCGTGTGACCAGATATGAATGTGCCGTTGTGTTTAATCCCAGCGGTTTCACTCCGAGCACTCCGAAAGTATGTCACTGATACACGCGCAGCTCGCAGACATCAGTATTACGCCAACTGGGCTACGGATGTGCCAAAGACAGACATAAATAAATGAAATAAAATTACACAGCCCAAAAATCTATTTTTACCACTTCTATACGGTATTAGATAAGCACTTGAGCTTTGATGCGAATGACGTAAATAACATAAAAATTAAATGTACAGTTGAGGAAACAACAATCCTTCTACCCCACAATATAATACAGAAGATGACAGAGGTGCATGTTTGACAAAATGCTTCACAAGGGAGTTTGGAGGTGTTTTGTACTGACACAAACTTTCTGTCATCTGCGACAATCAGAGACAGCTCAAAGACAACCGAGGCAGCTCTTTTGTCGTCGTAAAAAGCCAAAGAAATACCATGGTATTACCAAATCGTAATGGTCAATGACAATGAAGAAGGGGTTCAAAGACTAAGAAAATAATCATTTGAAAATAATCATTTTTCAAAGAAAAGTTTCAGTTTAAACTTTACAGCTTACATTAACCTTGCCATGTCATAAAAAAGGTCAAACTATCTGATATTTTAAGAGATTTGTTGACCTTGACACATTTTAGAGAGATACTTTCCTGTTTTATTTTCCCTGCATGTTTCTGCACATTGGTTGCACCACATGGCAGACAAAATATCATACATTTTTGTTTTAAATATATGATATTTTTAACAAAAATTCACTGCTTATTTTTCAAAGATGTCTTTTAATTAGACTTTTTCTGTGATTTCAGGACAGTTATATCAACCTGACTTTTTAACATTCCATCTCATAAATAGCAGGGCTTGTTTACCAAAAACATTTGTTTTTATGCATATTTATAGACCAAGCGGATCATTTCAGTAGTGTAGAATGTTACATTTTCCATCTGTATATTCCACATCCCTCTGTGCTCTTTTAGTCCACTGGCAGAATCATAAGTATCTTCTCTTTCACTCCTTCTCTCTCTCCCTCTCTCTCTCTTTCTCCACTCAGTCTGAGACACGCTGCCCTCCTGCACTGACAAAGGTTATGAATAATACATATTAAGTACTGTACTAAAGCCTGTAACCGAACTGTTAAAATATTGATCTTGCCCAATCATAATAAAGCGGAATTACTGAAAGTGATCCATCATCCTTAACGTTTAGCGTCCCCGGCTTCAGCTGGCTTAACTTGCTCAATTTCTCCTCACCATGAAGCTCCATCACAACTCCATTATGACGAAGATTGTATCACAGCAGCAATTGCTGGTTTACTAGCTGACTGTTGTCATGCAAATGAAGTGACAACAAATCCATAGAATTATTAAATATATTTAGATGCATACTCTGTGGACGAGTGGAGTATTTGCTCTCTCCGGATTCCTCATGTACTGCTGCACATATGCATGTATACTGTATATATATATATGTACTTGCGCATGTTTGAAAGCATTAAATGTATGCAGTTTATGTGTATGTGTGTGTGTGCTGTTGATCGTGTTTTAACGCTGTCTTTGTTTCATGTGGTCTTTAATGTCCTTGTGGGTGACTACATACTTAACTAAGCCAGACATTTCCACATCTAATGACTTTTTAAATATTAAAACTGGTCCGCATCGTCACAATTGTGAGCTCTTAATTTACTGAGCAATTAAGTCCAGACCCTCATTTATCAAGGGCTGTTCATTTGCTCCAAACCTCGTCACTTTTTATTAATTGATGCTATAGAAAACACTGAGGTAAAATTAATGTGCACACACCCGAGGTCACGCCGGCAGTCGTTGGTAACTATTGCTGAACTAGACGTGAGATAAATAGTAACGTCATTTCGCCGATTACACCTGAGATACGTGGAGACATTAAGCATTACTCTGGGGATCATCCTCAGCCGAGGAAACGGCTGGAAAAGACTAGCTGGCTTTTTCTGTGACCATCTGTTTTGCAGGAAAATTATCTTAATGCTGCTAAGAGGCAAAACAATTATAGCCTTAACCTTTGAGCCCGCACCACTCTTCTATTTCATCCTTTGCTTTCCGGAACACTTCTTCAATTCTATGGAACTGCCAGAATGCCAGAGGATGGTCTGCCAGTGCCAGTGGGTTTTCCAGTGATTGAGAGAGGTTTTGATGTTCCTAATAACATTTAGGCTGTGTTGTTGCCTATATTATCACATTAAAGTATTTATATTGCCCACCTAAGTACAGCGGTGGTGCGTTCCAGAAACTTGCTGTGGCGTATGTGTGAGTAATTGTGCATAAAGTGCTGAACTCAGCAGAAAATAAGGTTAAAAATGCACTACAAACCTATTTAACACAATCTTTTGTAACATCGGCTTTTATGAAGCAACAAGAGAGTTAACTACCTACACCTTGACAAAGGACGATAGACTTGGGCATTTAAAGTTCAGCACTGAATAGTGATATAAGATTAGATCATAGATTAATTTCCCTTTACTTCATAATAATTCTCAATTATCTCCAGATAACCCTTTTAATAATTTATGATTTAAAGTAACCCAGAAATCACTTATTTTATATAATATCTTAATATATGTGACCCTGGATCCCAAAACCAGTCATGAGGATACATTTTTTGAAATCTGGATGAATAAGAATAAATAAGCTTTCCATTGATGTATGGTTTGTTAGGATAGGACTATTTGAAAATCTGGAATCTGAGGGTGCAAAAAATCGAAATATTGAGAAAATCGCCTTTAAAATGAAGTTCTTAGCAATGCAATTTTTTATATTTATTTACGGTAGGAAATGTACAAACTATATTCGTGGAACATGATCTTTGCTTAATATTCTAATGATTTTTGGCATAAAAGAAAAATCAATCATTTTGACCCATACAATATCTTGTTGGCTATTGCCACAAATATACCTGTCGACTTATGACTGGTTTTGTGGTCCAGGGTCACATATAAGAAATGTATAAATACATGTAATATAAATATATTTATACATTGATATTAATATATGCAGCTTGGCCTTATGAATATTCCGTTGTTTCGCTTACTCTCTGCTTGAATGTGCAGTGTGAAACAGGCCTAATAACAAAATGTCATTGCTGTTGTAACACGACAGGATGTTCTCAAGACAAATGCTTTCAATATTCGCTGCTATCTCAGTCTTATACCTTGTCAGAAGCCCTTTCTGAAAACACTCATAATTTCTTGAGGACAGCTCTCGGGCTGTTGAGAGTCGTGGAAGAGCAGGCACTAATAATAATGTATCAATCTGCGACAGCGGGAGACGAAACAGCGTACAGCGGTCCACAAGCTTCCGTCGCTGCTCTGCTCTTGACCTCTGACCCTGGGCGGTATTGGGGGCTGTGATGGTTCGGTGCCAGGCGCGGCTGTGCAGAAGCAGCCCGGGTGCTAATACGCTCCCATTCCTCATTCAGACAGTCAACAGGGCCAGCAAAGCACTGGGGCAAAATATTCTGTCTCCCACAGCAGACGGTAATAAATTGTCCTTTCATCGATGTAGAAGATACATTTTTTCTCTTTCTCTCTCACACTCACTCACACACACACTTACACATTGACGTTTTTTTTCCCGCCCCCTCGGGAGGAAAACCTGGTCTGGGTTTTTTGGGCCACTAGGCAGGTGAGGAACGGTACACAGTCCTGCAGTGTTTCTGGAGGAAATGTGTGCATTAGAATCCGTGTCCAGCGGGAATCTCATGGGGAAAGCCTGGGCTAACCGAAATAAGCGAGTGCCATATTTAATGGCGCCTCTACTAAAGAACCTAATTACCTAATGAGAGTGTGTGCGAGAACTAGAACTACTTCTCTTTTTTTTTAAAGGAGACCACGAATGAGAAACAGAACAAAAAAGAGTGGGAGGGCCTGCATGGGCCAGCATAACCCCCTCCAGTTTGCACACCCTGCTTCACCACAGCTCGGCTTCCGCTTTGTAATTGTGCAATTAGTGCCACAGCTTGGTTTTCATATATCACAAATGGCTGAGTGGAGGTATTACAGTACGGAAAGTTCCAGCCTAGCAGTCTTGGCTGGGAGCAGGGCATTAGGGCCAGCGGTTTGTAAAATGTGAGCCAATTTATCATGATCTGTTATCCTCTCACGCCCACCACTCTCAACCCCAATGCCTCGTCTTTCCGCCTGACCTTGTGCCTCTTTTTGTGGGGGTTCAATTTGCTCATTGTTACTCGCTTGCATAATTTCAGCAGCCACACACACGTGCGCTAGCGGCAGATAAACATTCCTGCAGCTGATTACCGCTGCTGCCACTTCCCTGCCTCTGTCACCCTCTTTCTCCTTCTCTCTCTTTATCTTTCTCTCTCTCTCCCTCCAAGTGAACTCTATTTATTTACATGCCGAGGCTAAACGGGATTCATTTGTAAGATGGCAGGCTGCATAGCTCTTGTAATTCTTCCTAACCAGTCGCTTCCTCTCGCCGCGTTAGCTGTCATAAGCGGCGCGCTGGAGGAGAAATCCTCTACCGTTGTGCAGCCGGCCTCTCTTCTCCCTGTCACCCACACATCACACCCATCTCCACAGCTGCAGGTTGCCACGGCGAAGATTTACAATGCACGCCTATTCACTCAAGCGTCTCCTCTCTAACCCTCCCCTCGTCATTTCCCTCTGCTCCTCGCTCTCCACGCTCCTCTTCTTTTCCTTTGTGAAATCTGTCGCTCTCTTTCTCTGCCCCGACTCCCTTGGCTCACGCTGGCTTATCGCCCCCGGCAAGCCCCCGCGGCTCCTCACCACGGCAACCAGCTGGCCCTCGAGCGGGGAGCGGGGGGCGAGGGCTCTGGGTTTAGGCTGATACGACGCACGGGCTGCAGGATCCCTCCTGACCTGCCAGAAGATCAGTCTCTCTCTTACACCCTTATCTGCCATCTTAAAGCCTGCTTAGAAACGCCTGTGCTCTCCTGTCTTTCCGCGCTCAGTCTCACTCCTTTCTTTCAGAAAGCTGCCGCAGTGGTTTATCCACCGGGGTTTTTGTTAGCCGGATCCTCGAGGCCCCTGGTCTTACGCGATCGAGGGGTCATCGTCCCACCCTGCGCCATTTCCCACAATCCCCTTCGTCGAGGCAGAATCACCGTTATTAACTGATTGTAATCTGAGGCAGAGCGTAAACTGATCACTCACGGCTCTGGCTATGAGAAATAAATAAATAAGGCAACATTTTGTTTACTCCTCCGTGACAGACTCTCTATCAAGTGGTATCATTTGAATTCAGCAAGCCTACACAGGTTATCATCTTTGCCAGAGGAAAGGAGAAACACAATAACAATAATAGTAATATCAATAATGATAATAATTATCACAAAGAACATACCCATCTTGACAGATTATTTTCAATCACAACTTTGCGAACGTCATTGTGGATTCATGGTAGGAGACGCGCTGCATGATGTCTGAGTGAGATTCTGTCTGGCACAATATTGTTATATTTCTAGCAGATAACTTTTTGCCTGTCTGCCCCCTATATAATCTGTCTGTCTGTCAGGATTCAGCCATGATTTGAATCTGATGTTGTAGACATAGGTGGGGGTATGTATATGTATTTTTCTTTTATTGTTTTTTCACTTTAAATCACAGCATATTATCGCTGGATTTTCAAATCAAACAATGCATCAATACACAATCATGCTTCATTCTTTCTATCACAATGCAAACATAGTTGTCTTTAACGCGGTGACACAATGTGTATGTTCACACAGAATTTTAAGTTCTCAAATGCATTGTAAAAGATTTGCCTTTAGAGATGAAGGTGTATCATGTTTATCTGAATTTTGCGTCATGTAAAAAGTTGTTTCTTTATATCTTTTCACTGCACAAAGTGAACAAGCACAAGTCAAATTTGTTTCAAATGCGGTTAATGTTACTTTTTAGGACTTTTATTTGTTCCTTGCTACGTATTTTGTTGTTGATGTTTTAATGAGACCAATAATACCATACAATTGAGGCCTTTTTGCTGAAATTTCAACTGTATCATTAAAAATGTCCTCTGTTGGGCTTGTCTGTTAGAATATTACTATAATCAATTTAACAGTAATATAAGGATTAATGTAATTATTTTCCCACTCTGTTTTTTTTTTCTTATTTGCAAAGAATAGCATCAATTGATTGCAACTTTCCTGTAAATAGTTTCTACAGTAAGACAAAGCTGGAAATACAGCAAATATACTGTAAAAGCTAATTGACAGCAACTTACTGTAAACTGTTTCTACAGTAAACTTTCACTGATAATACAGCAATAAAACTGTGAAAACAACATAAATCATGTACAGTGTTGAACACAGTCCTTCTGTAAAACAAGTGACATCTGATTGGTAAGGCGATAAAGTGATTTTTGTACAATTTTAAACATTCTAACTAACAGATCATGTGTTTAAGTATTAAACTGCATTGTGAAATCTCAAGCTAAGCTAGATATGAATACTTATATAGTTATAGATATTTAGACCCTATGGCCAGCTTTGGCTCCATACAGGCATGATGAATCCGATCTTCAAGCAAAAGAAACTGGAATCCCAATCTGAATGACTTGTGATGCAGCCTGAATCACAGTCACACCGTGTTTGTTCGTTGGCCAGAGGAAAACATTGTGCTTCTTAGAAAGAGATTTTAAATCTAATATTTCTATCCACTTTTCAATGATCAGTTGTTTGCTCAAATCATGGAAGACATTAAAGCGATAGTTCACCCAAAAATGAACATTTTGTCATAATTTACTCACTCTCAAGTTGTTTCAAATTAAGTTTCTTTCTTCTATTGAACACAAAAGAAGATACAGTATTTTAAAGGGGTGGTAAAACACATTGTTTTGAAGGCTTGATTGTGTTTGTGGGGTGCACTGTAACATGTGTTAATGCTTCGTTTTTAAAAAAAAATCATTATTTTTCATATATTTGACATTTATTCTACACTGCTCTGTCCCTCCTTGTAAAACGGTCTGATGCTTTCCGGGTTCTATGAAGCCAGTCCCTCAAAAATACGCAATGGGCTCAGATTGGTTAGCTGGCCCAGTGTGTTGTGATTCGCTAACCGCAGTGTACGTTTGTCGGAAACGTCACGCCCCTTACCTTACCGGTTGACTGTGCTTTTGTCAGTATTAGAAACGATGGCGTCAATAAAACCACACCAATCAGAGCCCGAATCAGACCCAGAACATTTTAGTGAAGATGATCGAGCAGAACCTGTTCAGTCCTAATGAGTAAAGACTGCGGATCTATAATGATCGCTACTGAATGGCACTGTTACTTTTGTATTTTTAGAACGATTATAGCCAAATATCTGTCGCAAGAACTATTAACCCAAAACACTAAACACTGGCTTTACTATAGTAGCCAAATCACACACAGAACCATGTTTAGCATGCCTGTAGATAAATAATACATAAAAGCTCTAATCAAAGAATCATTTACACTAATGCCAAGTTCGCTGTTGAGATTTTAACGTTAGTGTTTGTAACGATAGGTGTTCGTCGGATAACGTTAAGTATGAATAAGCATTTAACAGACTGGTTTGCAGAACAGTGTTGTCATCTGTTTACTTCCTTGCTACAACCTATTACAGGAAAACACATCGATGAAAAATAAATCAGACTTACAGGTTGTGGCCCGTAAACAGCTTCTGTTTGTAAATCTAGCTTTCAGGTCAAGCCGTTGTGCATATCCTGTATTGAACTCGCGAACATTGTGAAAGTTTTCCTCCGTGAAATGTGCTGCGGGAGGGAGCCCCGTGCGCGTCGTCTATTCACACACTGGCCGTGTTTGTCTTATGCAGCTGACGTTGTGCAAATCCGGTGTTGAACTCGCGAACATTGTGAAAGTTTTCCTCCGTGAAAAACTGCTGCGGGAGGGAGCCCCGCGCGCGTCGTGCATTCACACACTGGCAGTGTTTGTCTTATGCAGCTGACATTGTGCAAATCCGGTGTTGAACTCGCGAACATTGTGAAAGTTTTCCTCTGTGAAATGTGCTGCGGGAGGGAGCCCTGCGCGCGTCCTGCATTCACACACTGGCAGTGTTTGTCTTATGCAGCTGACGTTGTGCAAATCCGGTGTTGAACTCGCGAACATTTTGAAAGTTTCCCTCCGTGAGATGTGCTGCGGGAGGGAGCCCCGCACGTGCCTGTTCCCTTCTGTCTCATACACACGTGCATATAACATGTTGTATGTTAAACGCTCTGCAACGCACCCCTGTCCCTATGAAGGCTGAACAAAGCAAGTACCCCAGACCTGCAATCCGGATGAATATAACAGCGTTTCCTCGGCATCGCGGCAACACCACTCCAGCCTAACTATACCCCAACAGCGCCGCGATACAAAATGGCCTCACCCCCCCTTATTTAATATTCTCGGAGGAGGGGTTTATGTAAATATTGAGCCTGGTGATGTCACCAACCCTGGAGGAATGTGTGTAGTCGCCTACTGGCCGTTTGCTGTAGTT
Organism: Gobio gobio; assembly: GCF_949357685.1. NCBI lineage: Eukaryota > Metazoa > Chordata > Actinopteri > Cypriniformes > Gobionidae > Gobio > Gobio gobio. The sequence goes on along the minus strand of NC_137110.1, from coordinate 36,387,647 downwards.
CTTAGAAATGGAACCCGCATCGGATCGTGGGCGGGGGGGTTGACGGAAGTGGGGGGGTGTGTACTTTTATTTACTTTTGTTTTATACAAAATATTCAATCAACTATCACAAACTATGCATCATTTGAAAGCTAAAACACTCAAGATTCATGTTCTGAACTTGTTTTTGCAATAAATACACCAGAGAGGAAAGGGTTAAATGAAACGCTAAAGGACCGTCCATGTAAACATTAGCAAAATATTAGCGTTACTCATCTTTCATCTCCTGTCGTTCAGATCAGATCGGACGAATCCAATAAACACCCGCATACATCTCTGTGTAAGAGTCCACTCTTCAAAATGCATCCCACTTTTTAATCCAAAACAACGAAAAAATAGGGAAAAAACTAAAAATCCTCTGTTGTTTGCAAGAGAGTTTTGAGTTAGCGTGATCAATCATGTCCATTTTCAATGAAATATCGATTCAAATCCTTTTCTGGCAAACTCCCCCTGCTATAATAGTTTCTCCCACGTATTTTAAACCCTCCCCCGTCTCTCTCCTTCAATCAGAGACTCTTCTGGGATGCATCATATAGAGGAAGTGCCTTACAGGCTTGGTGAGCTGTCAATCGCAATGATTGACAGCTCACCAAGCCTGTAAGGCACTTCCTCTATATGATGCAATGCCCATGGTTTTCGTTGGATAAAGGCACTCGGTGCCCAGCCAATGCCTTTCCAACAAAGGTTTGATTGATGGACTTAGTAACCAATCAAAAGGCATTATCTTGCGCAGTTTGCGTAAGTAGGCTTTGGTGAATACTGTTTGTGCGCTGGCTGCGCGTTCTCCATGGCGCAACTGCAGTGGAGCGCGCAGTCTCTTACTGACGCTTCCCATCAGCTAAATGAGTTTTTTACACTTTGTAATCTCTGTGAATAGTTGCTTTAGTTTTTCAGTAACTGTTTATCCATTATAATTAGTAGTATATTGCAGTTTATTGCAGATTTATTTGAATGAAAAACTACTCTTTACAATAGCAAATGTTCTGAAATAAATGGCCTTTTTGAAATGACGCCTAGACTTTTCTTGACATAAAAGCTCACAGAAGCTACATTACTGAGAGAATCATCCTCATATTTGAATCATGACATGATTAGACATTCAGTTTTATATTTAAGTTATTTTCAGGCTCTTAACATTAAATTATAATATTTTTTTCCCTAAGTGAAAACAAAAAACAAAAAACGTGAGTCACTTACATGTATATTTACATGTATATTACTCTGTTCCCATATTACTTTGAGTTATTATGACTCTTGGGTAGCAATATTTCAAGTGTCTAGTTTAAAATAAGACCAGGTTTATGAATATAGACCATAGGGTTTAAGAGCTGCAGACATTTTCATTTGGGTATATCGTTTTCAAAGAATTCTCAAAAATGGGGCGCTTGTTAAGAGGTTAAAAGCAAATATCTCCCTTTGCTTTAAACTTTGAACGTTGTAACTTTGCAGATGTTGTTTATGCTAAAGCAGCAACATTACACGCTAGCTTAAGTTAGAATAGTGAAATCGTGGTTTACCACCCCTTTAAAGAATGTTGGAAATCAGACAGTTGATGGTAGACATTTACTTCTATAGTATTTTTTATTTATTTTTCCTACTCTGGAAGTCAATGGCTACCATCAACTGTCTGGTTGCCAAACATTCTTCAGAATATCTTATTTTGTGTTCAACAGAAGAAACAAACTCATGCAGGTTTGGAACAACTTGAGGGTAACTTGAGTATATAATGACAACATTTTTATATTTGGGTGAACTATACCTTTCAGGCATAAAATAAAATAAAATTGTTTAAAAAAAATTCTGATGCAGTTAGAAAAAAATATAATAATAAAAAGTAAATAAAAAATGTACATGCATATTAGGTACTGTACACAAATGACACACATTAATTCTGATAATGAAATATGAATCAAAGTTACAAAATGATCCTTTTATGTTTTTACACTTAAAACAAAATCACAAAGGTGATGCATGAGAAAGTCCGAATTAACATGTTGAACTGGATCTATTTCTATCCTGTTGATGTTAGGACCTGGCAGACAGTGATTCTCCACCACAGGTCAAAGGTCGCTCTGTCCAGTGTTGTGGCTGACCTGTCGGATGACATTGCTTAAATATTCTCCTCTCTTCAGCTAGAGGAAAAGAGAAGCAAGGAGCACACACCGACTGCTGATCAGAGAAGAATACTAAACACCTTCCTGCTCATCTCCCTCTCCTTCTCTCATTTTCTCTTCCTATTTCTTTCCCCATCATTCCGTCCACACCCCTCCTCCTCCCCACTCCTGTCTCTTTTACATGCTGGCATAGTAGAAAACATTCTATTCTTTGCAAGTTATTTTGAATCTATTTAATTACACAAAAATGAAGAAAAATATACGGTATAACTCACAGGAATGACCTTGAACTCCTCCACCACCACCTCCCAACTTCATAGAGGGAAGAAATTGCACAGAAAGTCAAATCTGCCCAGTTTGGTTGTCGTTTACTCCCATTCATACGAGGCTAGTCAGCACTAGCCCACAAGCTCGCACTTACAAGGGTGACACGCCGGCTAATTGAAATTTATTTGCAATTATGTGACTACAATAAACACAATCTTCCTTTTCTTTCATTAATATCTCCATGGCCCATGAGGAACAATCTCCTCGCTGCTTTTTACAAGCCAAGGAGAAGCAGCTCGCGTTGTAATAGCACGGAGAGTTAATGTAGCTTGAACAAGGATCCTAATTGTCCCTGTCTCTGTCATATTTGTCTACTCCAACAGGCCTAAATACCACAGCGATTAATTACCACCGGGCAGGTACACACCGAAGCAGTGTTTGTGTGGGTGTGTATGTTTATATGTGAGCATGTGTCTTGCTGTATAATCTGGTAGAGTATTCCCTGACAAACAAACGCGTGCACACAGCCGTCGTGGTTCATGTTCAACTTGTAGTAAAAATTTCTGTGCCACACAGGTGGGCTGGAATGGGATAGATCATTTGGATGATTATGTTGTGACTGCACGTGAAGTTCACGAGTCTCACCTCCTCGAGATTTCCACGTTGAAATAATTTTCCCACCATGCATCTCTCTGCGGTGGTAGCTCCCACCTACTCATCAGCATGTGCATTAGTTGTGATCAGGGCGACGACTGCGTGTTTACGCACCTCCTGAACGGCTGCAGATCGCAATTTAGCCTTGACCTTTCCGCTGGGCCGCCGAGGCTAATGATGGTGCAGGGACAGCAGGTGTGTTGCATTAGTCCAACTTCACTGGCTGAGCAAATGAACACACACTTTATCACCAGCACTGCCACCTCCTGACTGTGAGTATTGAATCTTACCTTCACACACATGCACGCTCACACACACACACACACACACACACACACACACACACACACACACACATACTAACACACACACCAACACTGACACATATACAACTGTATGTGTGTGATCTATATTCAGGGCATGGAGTAATTCTATGGTTGCATCTGAAACATAAGGTATCTCCCCAATTAGTGAGTTCCTAAACAGGCAGTAATTTTGTATGAAAGTACCACCCAAGTAAACCTACATTCTACAAATTACATTGAGATTTAGGCATAATCAAGCATATATTTAATAAATAAAATTGCTACTTCTGTGTAGAAATGGAATCATACATCCATGCTGCCTTTGAAAACTGAAGATAAAAAAATCTAGATAAAGTTGCCAGCCTACGCTAGTGTTTTTTTTTTTTATCATTATCACAAAGGTTTAATGGCCCCCAGAATATTTTGTTGTATGTATATCTCAACATGCAATATATTAAAATAAAGAACGGACCCTCTGCTTTAAAACATTTTTTTTAATCTAGCTTCATGCCTTCTTTTTTTATCAGCACTTGAATGTGGGTAAGTGGGTAAAAAAAAGCTACATTTTGAGCAAAAAGCTGAGAAAATTATTGCGTTTTTGTCAAAGACTACATCCAGATCGGATTCAGAACGATGATCAAAACACAGATGGAGTCGACAGCCCCAAAGCTTGCACATTCATTTACCACTTCCTGGGTCAACATTATGCTATTTTGATTTATATGCTGTTTATTGTTCATGATCGCATTATTTTTCATATGCATCTGCTTACATATGAGATTGCTCGTTTCTGCTTCTTCTTTGTTTTGGTGTGGAGAATACTGTACTCGTTCAGGACATCCATACTAGCGCCCCTACCATATAACAGTGAAAACATGGAAAGCCGTATAAACTCGTCATTGGCAGATAAGCGCTGGGCCCTATCATACACCCTGTGCTAGCTTCAGCACGATACGAGTTATCATTTTCACGTCCTGCGCCACATTGTTTAAATAGCAAATGCATTTGCGCCCATCTGTTCGCCCATGGGCGTGCTGGTCTGAAAACGAGGTGTGTTGCTATTTTGAGGCAACTTAAAACGAATGCGCCTGGTCAAAAACCTGGTCTAAAGTCAATGACGCAATATTTTTAAAGGGCACGTTAGTAATATGCGCCTATAGACGGGTCCTCAACACATGTACACTCTGCTTATTACACACACAGGGATGCGTAGCAGCACACAAACATTTTTAAAGGATTAAAATGTAAAAGATTATTATTGTGCACATACATAAAAAGGTCTACATGTCATAATGGATAGTCATTGCATGTATCATAATTATCCTACATATTTGCAGTGATGGCGAGCAAACAGGCATCATTGGACGAGCAGATCCATTTATAGAGAAGGGTTCACATTTTTTTGCTTGCAAATGCCATGTAAATAGCGAATGGTGTGAGCGCAACTGGCTTTTTTAAAGGGAATGGGAGACTCTGGTTGGTTTGTTGCACGTTACACCCAAAACACACCCATTTCTCACTAAGAGAATAGGGACAACCCTTTTAGACCCTGTGCCAGACGCGATGACCATTTTTCCTGTTGTTAAACTAGCAAAAGTGGATTCGGACTTGCGCAGTGTGCTTTAGACCATGCGTTTAGATCATTAAAATAGGGCCCCTTGTCTCATAAATGACTAATTAACTTGTCAAGGGAAAGAGTTAAAATTTTGGCTGACATCATTCATGGCCAATAACATATAAATAGTAATGTAGGATCTGGGGCAACTTTACCAGCTCACAAAGTGCTTGGAAGCAGACAATATAAAAAGTACAAAAGGGAAATCCAGCAACACTTGTGGTAAGAGGAACTTTAATTAATTCGATAACCAATAAATATTTCAATTCGGTTTCAGTTCAATTCAATTCACATTTATTTGTAAAGCACTTTTCACAATACATATCGCTTCGAAGCAGCTTTACAGAAAATTCATGTCAACATTACAATTTACGGTAATCTGTTATCAGAGGTGACTGTGTCACAATGTCCATATTTCAGAAATGTATGTAAGTTGTAAGATAATACAAATCACACCGTTAGCTAACATCATGTATTAATTTAAGGGAGAAACAGTGAGCTCATTAAAGTAATTATTACAAGTTGTGAACATAGTGATTACAGACAGGGAGTCTGTAAATATAATATAGTATTATATTTCTATATATTTTCTCTAAATTTAAAACAAAACAAAAAATTTAGGCAGCACAAGATTATAATGTACAGTATGAAAAATGTATTATTATTATTATTATTAATATTAACTTTAAGTGTTAAATGTCAGCAAAGATAATTTAATTATTAAAACATGAAATGAGCATTCAGTATTTGCTGATAGTATATATCTAAAGTTTATGGATATCATCATATCAAATTTTGGCCATTAACTATATGGTACTGACACGTGAATTCCTTGGAAGCTATTTGATTATATAAAGGAATTTGAGCTTTCGTATTCTGCCTATGAAGGTTATGGACACATAATATGTGTGGATATACAGAAGATTCTAGTCTATCATTGCAGCATTATTAATCATATTACAAACACACAGTGTAACATTAGTGAGGTGAGGTTATGAAGGAATACTCTGTTTTGGGGTTGTTTTTATCATGTGCGTGTGTGAAGAGAGAAATAGACTAGCATGCTAAGACAGAGATCTATTGCACTGACTTCTCTGTTTCTTATTTTCACGTTATATTATGCAAAACATTCCCCTCCACCACTTCATTTCTCTCTCTCTCTCCCTCTCCCAGTGTCCTCTCCTCTCCTCCTCTCTGAAATCCAATCTGAGCTGTGCTCCACGTCTGAATCAAAGAGGAAAATCAGCTTGATTTGGACTCCTGCTGATCCAGAGGATGTGTGTGCGTCTGGATGTGCGTGCGGGTGCGGGGGGAGGGGTGGGAGGCTATTGGTATTCTGATTTTATGTGAGAAAAAGAGAGTGTATGCGAATATGGGACATGCTCCCACAGTCAAATCAAAGGCTGTTTTAATGCCATTGTCTCCTTCCTGTAAAACAGGATCATATTTACTGTCATAATTGCTTGTTGATGTTTTAATGAAATAAGAGAGGCACATAAGCTATCTGTCTGCATGGATGCTCATCTCAAGAGGCTGACAGTAAGCTCATGGGCTTTCGCCTTATTCTCCCTGTCTGATATTCAAATCCCATATTAGGCACATAAATAAGAGATGCAGTTATTTAAAATGGCTTCTGCACAGTTAAACTGATTTTGCTTTTTCTTATGCTGCTTGTGCATATGCGCGTGGTCTCGCTACATTACTCTCTATTGTCCGGCAGTCGGAGTCTAGCCCCGGTGCAGAGGTGGAAGCCAGTGGCGGCGTTTTGGCAGGCTTCGGTGGAGCCCTGATGCCAAGAGCGCAGGTCAGTGAGGCGTGGAAAGAACATCCAAACATGGCTCCTTTCCTCCACGGCCCTGGCAGGGCCAGCACCTCTGTTCTCTGCCCAAGCTACACACGCTCCGGATTGGGATCTGGACGCACGGCCTGTGTGCGCTAACCGAAAGTCAGATTTATCGCCTTAATGATGCGAATAAGTATCGTCCCATGACAATTTTTTTTCTGGGTTGTGCTAGCTTGTGGTTAACAGCTGGTTACAGCTGTACCAACTGAAGAATGGCAGCTGCAGACACAACCGTCATTTTTCTTTCCTGGGTCAATGAACTGAGGCAATTTTTTTGTCCTATATGAATTTATTCAAAAATACATATACAGTATGTTTAATTTCTTAAAAATGTGTTTCATATTTTTTGGGTGGCATGAATCAGAAACAGCTTTCAGATACAACTTCCCTGATATCACAATGAAGAGGAAAAAAGACATTCTTATAAATTCTTGAGAAGAAAACCTCAAGTAGTTTGGCGCAATCTTTTTATTTTAAATTCATTCATTTCAATCTTTTGTTTTATTTTAAAAGCATAATATTTCAAAAAAATGTCCCCTGGAAAACCAAAGGCTATGTTCACACTCAATTCTGATTTATTGCTTAGATCCAATTTTTTGTATTGCTGTGGCAGAGATGTAAACTCAAGTCTGCGACTTGGACTTAAGGACTTGCGACTTGACTTGGACTCGCAAACAACTGACCTGAGACTTGACTTGAGACTTGACTTGGACTTGACATGGACTTGAAAAAATCTTTTGGCACGGCATTCCCTATTACATTCTCTATTTACTACCCCACATTACAGCACGAAACACCACCTTTAACTATTTATTCATTCACAAATATGTGCTGCAGCAGCGGATATCACAAAACATTTCTAAACACACCAAGCCAGCGAGCGTGTGGCACATCTGAAGGCATGCAAATTCATCACCCATTGAAAACTGCTGTTAAATAAATTAGCAACACATAGTAACAATATAGTCAATCCTTACCTTACGAAACGTTGTCATTTAATTTGAAAAGCAATCAATTCATCCGAAGGGAAGCTGCGGTGTTCACAGCAGCAGAGGCTTGCGGTCCATTTTAAAGAAGTACACATTTCCATGTCCTTTTCATGTTTTTCCCCAAAGTATGCTATTTGCTAACACATGCATTTAATCCAGATTTACCAGATTTACTGCAGTGACTTTCAGCATGTTTCCTATAAAAACGTTTGATGCTTATGTTTAAAGTGGTGTGAGAAAGTCACATAAACCACGCAAAATCCGATCAGACTGAAAGCATTTCATGGAAGTAGGATTTAAAACCATATATTAATGTATCTCTAAACATTAGGGTTAGGTTTAGTTTAGGATTGCGTGTGATTTTAGCCGTCCACACTTGCTAAATCTGATTGGATTTCAACTGGCCGTCTGAACATAGCCAAAAAAAAAGCAAAAAAGCGCAAAACAGGAATTGATATCTTTCATACAATATCACTCATGACTGTGTCAAGGTCAACAACTTAGTCACGGTTAGTTCAGGTTGTATTATATATATATATATATATATATATATATATATATATATATATATATATATATAATACAACCTGAACTATAATAAAGCCCTACTGAAGCTAATCTATGGGTTTGTGTAAGAAAAATATCCATATTTAAAACTTTATAAAGTAAAATATCTAGCTTCCTGCAGACCGCCTTCCGTATTCAACTTACGGAAAAAAGCATAACTGGTGTGATGTATGACGTTGGACGTAGCGTAAGCATTTTGAACTGCATGAGGCATTACACTGTCTTCGTTATTTGAATACAGAAGGCAGTCTGGCAGAAGCTAGATCTATTTTATGGAACCGTATAGATTACTTTTATAATGGATGGATGAACTTCACTACCATTCACTGCCATTATAATGCTTGGATGAGCCAGGACATTTTTTTTATATAACTGTCATTGTGTTTGTCTGAAAGAAGAATGTCATATAATTAATTTAAGGATAATTTAAATGTTTTGGGTGAACTCTCCCTTTAAGGTGTGTACATGCACATGTATTCAAGGTGTAAATAAAAGATTTTTTATTTAAATGGCATATATATATATATATATATATATATATACATATATATATACATATATATATATATATATATATATATACATATATATATATATATATATATATATATATATATATATATATATATATATATATATATATATATATATATATATATATATATATATATATATATATATATACGTATATATATATATATATATATATATATATATATATATATATATATATATATATATATATATATATATATATATATATATATGTATATATATATATATATATATATGTATATATATATATATATATATATATATATATATATATATATATATATATATATATATACATACATATATATATATATATATACATATATATATATATATATATATATATATATATATATATATATATATATATATATATATATATATATATATATATATATACGTATATATATATATATATATATATATTTTTTTTTTTTTTTTTTTTTTTTTTTTTTTTTTTTTTTTTGCTGATTACACCATTGACAGTCATTGATTTTTAAGTTTTGAGTTTTTCAAAAACATGAAATCAACAAAAATACACAGTTTCAAATAATTTGACACGTTTTAAACTAGATTTTTAAAAGATTTTCTTATTTATCAATGACCTTTCTGTGAATGTTGCTTTCACACGGCAAACAGAGGGCTTAGTCACACTCGTATAGCACAGGTATGAAACATTCTCAATCAGTTGTGATGTTAACCTCAATTACAGGCTTCCAGAATGCTCCAAACATGCTCATCCCACTGGCAGACTGGGAGGAGAGGAGAGAAAATTAAACACAATTTGACGGGGTGGAAATTGGCCCTCTCTCTGTGCGCCATAACCGCTTCACCTCTGCAAATCACCACCTTGCAGCGTCCAGCTTATTTCCTTTACTGTCAAGCTTGGCATTTTACCCCGTCGCACCCGTGTGCCGCAGCTGTGATTATGGGCATCAGAGCTGCTTGTTAATATATTTGTGCGTGTGGACAGTCTGTGTTTGTGTGTACGGTCCACATGTGGACAGTCCCTTGACTGACACCCAATCTGCATTCTGCAGGATTGCTTTCTTCTCTCCTGTGTGGTTAAAGGGAGGAGGAATACAAACGACAGCAGATCTCCGTTCACCTAATCAGACATCTTTGATTGATCTGCCCCTATTGCAGACTGTGATTTGTGTCCTGGATGGACAGAGATTGAAGAGCGTCTGGATATTTGCTTCTCCTCTCCACTGTAATAACTGTAAACAAGTATGCAGTAAATAGCACATTAGAATAGAAACAGAGGTGCCTGAAATGAGTGCAGACCTAAAGAGAGCAAAACCCAGCAAGAGAGTTGCAGAAGGAGCAGATTGATGGTCATGGCTGTGAAAAGCTCTAGATATGGATGGTAAGGTGAACTCACTGTAGCTACAAGTCTGTCCTAAATCATGAAACCCCCATGAATACAGCAAAGGTGACCATGATGACCATGATAAAACACACAGGAAAGGTTGTGAAATGTGTCCAAAATCAGTATTAACATTACTGAATGTCTATTTACAGTGCAAAAAGTGTGCCTTTTTGGCAAGTGCTATTCGCATTAGCTCCACCTAACAATGTCTCTTTGGTAAAAACAAGATTTAAAAAAATAACGGGCTTATTTCAAAGTTTTCAGTGACCAAATCAGTAAAGCATAATGCTTAAAGATCTAGGTTTTGACACTACTGACCCGGTTTTGAATCTACATTTTGCAGAGCTCGCTCTTCTCTTTTTTCCTATCACATATCACATCGGAAAGGCATTTACTTTCAATAAAAATTAAGAAAATGTTCTCAAAATAGAAATAAAGTGCCTAACGAAGGCCTAACAACTTAGTAAACCCAATTTTACTTAGTAAATAGCATCTACAGCTATTTGCACTTAATGTAAATATCTATCGCTAAAAAAAAAAACTATTTTTGCTTAGTGTAAATAGAATATAGTTGCTATTTACATGGTGTAAATATCATCTATGCACTTAGTGTAAATAACAATTATCGCTAAGAAAATATGTTATTTTCACTGAGTGTAAATAGAATCTAGTTGCTATTTACACAAAGTGCAAATAGCCACTGCCTTAACATTAATATTATTAGTCATTTTTATAATGACATCTTTGACCAGTTTTGACAATTTTGGTTGAAAAAAAAAAAAAAAAACTGGGAAAGACCTAACAGCAAATGTGTACACCACCCTTGAAATGTTTGTGATCCGTATTGTATTTATTTAGTGGCTTATTGTTTAAAATAATTCATTATTTTATTCAGCATGCATAAATCAATGATCAAAGATGCATTAAATCAATCAAACATGACAGTCACGACATTCATAACGTTACAAAATATTTCCTGAACTTTCTTTAGAATCCTGCAAAAAATCTATCACAGTTTTTACAAAAATATTAAGCAGCACAACTGTTGTAAAAAATAAGAAACACTGAAAGTACTAAGACTTGTTTGTTTAACACCAAATAGCATATTTTAAAGTAAAATTTTAATAATATTTCACAATATTACAGTAATGGATTTTCTGTGTCTGTGCCAGTTTTGCAAGTGGTTTGGTTCTTTTCCCTATATGTTTGAGTTTGGTTTCCATATTTTTTCGTTGATTGGATATGTTTGTACACCTGTTACTCATTTGTGCTTGTTTTAAGTCATTCTTTGTTCGCTATTTGTCAAGTTAAGTTGGTTGTGTTTTTGTTAAATTTTTTGAGTTTTAAAATAAAATACTGCACAGGAATAGATCCAGGTAGTGCATCTAACTTAAATCCACATGAACAAAAAATTGCTGGTTTTGAAGGGTGGAATTTAATTAGCATCGTTTAAACAAGTAAAAAATATAGCTGCTGTGTTGTGAGTTTTTAATAGATTAACAGCCCTGATATTTTTATTTGAAGTCATAATGGTTATTAGTGTTACCAAATCAACTTCACTTAAGTGGGGTCAATTAATGACTGAATTAGCTTTATTACTTTGTTAGATGGTGGTCAATAAAATACTAGATTTACCAGAAATGCCATTTACTTAAAAAATAATCATATCATATATTATGCAACTAGATAATATTTGCCATGCAGTTACTGTAATGTGTACCTTGGCAGAGAGGTTGATATCCCCAAGCTGAGTCTGGTTCCTCTGGAGGTTTTTCTCACATTTCAACTAAACATCTTGTGGAGTTTTTTTTTTTTTTTTGCTTGCTTGCTTGCTTTCTATAATCACCTTTGCCTTGCTCACTGGGAGCATTTATCTAAACCTGTTTCTAAAAGTACAGAATGTAAATGCTATATCCAGAAAAAACTGACTAGAATGGACTTGACATGTTTTTCCTAGAATCGTGATACTTTTATACAACGTACCGATGTATATGTATTGCTATCCAAAGCTAAACTAAAGCGCATTATTGGGACAAATGACATGCACAAGACATAGCTAGTAAAATTGGGACTGTTCCGATTTTATCGGGATGTCTGATCACCCTACACATACCTGAGAAGAGTCTGTCACACACTCTGTTCCACACACTGCCTTTACTGTATAAAACACACTGTGTCCTTAGAGGGCCTCTCTCTGCCTCACTTCAGCTCTCTCGTTTCCACACCGACCGGCAGTGTCAAGTTAGGGGATATATTTTCACATGGGCCTCAGGAAGTAGCAGTCTTGCCCAGCCATCATGTGGGGACATTTGTGTGTATGTATGTGAGTGTTATACACTGACATGTAACAAGCTAACTGTGTAATATACCATAATCTAGTAACATGGACTACATAAAAAGGTGGTAGTTTATATTTGGTTCTTTTCCTAAACAGCTATTAATTACAACATATTTACTGCATTCATGTTTTATTGCAAAACATGGTAACATTTTATTGAACAGTGTCCTTGTTACACACCAGGGCACATTAATGCACGGGTTTCCATGGGCTGAAGCCCAGGGGCCTACATTGGGGAGGAGCCTACTGGCTGCATGAAAAAATATATTTTTCAAATAATTATTTGTATAAATGGGAGTTTGCAGCAGTGACAACAGCATTCTATACAAACTCACACACCCGTACATTTTTGGAACTCGCAACTGCATTTTCGATGAAGCCCTTGAACGTGAATGGAACTGGACTGGACAATGAGTTTTCTGTAATGTCATTAAGTGCGAGGGAGCTTCAGTGACTTACAAAAGCGTGGATATAATCTGCGTGTCATCTGAAGATTTTAGATCCAGTCACTGTGTTCCTTCTGTGCAGCTTTAAAGTCTCAATTTTAATTTCTAGAGTTTTTAAATCTGGGGTACGGAAAAACATGAATCGCAATAATGCTTAAATGTGATAATTAAACTTTAAAAGGCTATGATTTGATTAATGAAATGCCAGCACTGCATGTTTCAAAATAATGAGGCGGGGCTGTAGCATTTTTAGAGCAGTTTGCAACATGCTCTATGTGCTCACGCTTTTAGAGCAGTTTGCAATCACCAAATGGTCCACATTTATGCCAAGTGATTGTTTTGATCTGATGAGGTATAATAAAAATGTTGTATGATTTATGGTGTTTATATTATGGAGTGGCGCCTTTAAACTCTGTAAAAAAATGATGGCATTTTATTTTCATATTACCTCCATATAATGCCTATAATAATGTAGTGTTTATATACACATAGATGCCTCATTAGCGACTGTTTCAATGGTCCACTATACGTAAGCCGTCCGTCATATTGGAATGGTCAAAACCCGTCCGTGAACATTCAAAAGCAATATATCTATATATGAAATAGACCTCAGCAAATGATTTTGCTAAACCAAAACAATACAACACGACGAAACCATTAGCTAACACAACATTAAAAAGTTACCATAGTAAAGGTAAAAACATTGTACCATAGTAAAACCATGTAATATGGAGTTAAAAAACCACAAACTAACACCTTCTCACTTGTGAAAGGTTATTCCACTTAAATCTCTGCGGTTTCACAACGAGAAGCTGTGCAATGTTGTGGCATCATTAATTCTTACTGTGAGTGACGACACGCTGATTGTTACAAGATGGCGGGCTCACCGACGTGTCTGGAGCAGTTAAATGTGGCATCTACGTATACATTTCTATGTTGTTAATAAGCGCATCACTTTTTTTTATTGTATAATTCTGCCATTCCACAAGCGCCACCTACTGGGAAAGAGTGAATTTGAATATCCAACTATATTTGACCCATTGTTTTACGCAGCATTATACACGGTGTTTTAAATGTTAAATGTTATCGACAAAATACATTTCGACATAAATAATTGTCAGAAAGCTAAAACAAATTTGTGTCTGGGGTTAGGGGGGGCCGACCGTAATGTTGTAGCCCAGGGACCTTTGTTTATCTTAAGGCGCCCCTGGTTACAGGTGTTGCATACACTCTAAAAAAAAAAGGTTCTATATGGCACCAAAAATGGTTCTTGCCTCGTAATCATAGGGGAACCTTTTTAAGTGCTATATAGCACCAATTTTGGTGCTTCAGTGGTTCTTCAGCGGTTCTTCAGAGGTTCTTCACCGGTTCTTTGACTAAGGTGCTATATAGCACCGTTAACTAAGGTGCTATATAGCACCGCTACCATATACAGAACATGTTAAGATATGGTGCTATATAGCACCAAAAGTGGTTCCTCTATGATTACGACGAAGAACCATTTTTGGTGCCATATAGAACCTTTTTTTTTTAGAGTGTATACTTACAATAGTAATAGTAAAATATAGCTGCAAGCAGCAATACCGGGGCCAAGCGCAAAGAAGAAGACAAGACATGCCAAAATGGCTGGCAGTGTCAGATCAACTGGAGCAATGAGCAATTAATCACGTTTTAAGATGATTTTAGGCAAAAGGCTGAAAAATGCATTGTAGTCTAAGAGTGTCAGACCAACTGCAACAATTAACAATTATACAGTTTAAGAAGATTAGGCAAAATGGCTGAAATATCATATATAGAGTCACTGATAATATAAGTTAATGGTTTATCACTTTTGACCAATAGGTGGCACAGTTACGAAATTGATGTGGTGTAGTCAGAATAAGGGAACAATGACACATGCAAAGTTTGATGCCAATATGTCAACGCATTGCAGAGATACAGCCTCAAGAGTCATTTTGGCATCATGGCTCAACTTCGTCACTGCGGTTTACAAAAACGGTTTCATCTATTGATGCAAAATCCCTAACTTTTTGTTGACATAGTCTGAAGATGATACGATTCGATTTTGGTGGAAATTGGACAAACGGTCTAGGATGAGTTTGAAAAAGTAGGTTTTGATCAAATAAGAACATTGAGGACAGGATGTTTGACCAAATATGGCAAAATTAGTATCTATGTTCTCGGCATGAGCCAATAAATGTATTATGACCAGTTTCATTAAACTAGGCTAATTTAATCAAAAGTTATTAGCATGTTTGTAAATTTTGTTATAACCTCTGACCACAAGGTGGCACTGCCCCAAAACTTTTTGAGTACCTTCAAAGCATGGTGCGGAAGACCCATACCAAGTTTCGTAACGATAGACTAATGCGTTTGTAAAATATAGTATTTTAGCACATAATTCAAAATGGCCGAGAGCCAAAATGGCCGATATGGTAAAATTGAATATCAGACAACTCTGAATACCGTCCTGAATCTAACGAGACAACTTTTATGATTTTTGGACAAACAGTTCAAAAGTTATAAGCAAAAATAGCCATTTTTTGTATCTCCGGACCAGTAGGTGGCGCTGCGCCGAAACGCTGCAAGTTGCCTCAAGTCATGCTTGTGATGACATGTACCAAGTTTGGATTGAACACGATAAAGCATTGTGGAGATATAGCCTTATGAGTGTTTTTGCAACCGCTACGTAAAATTTGTGTGCACGTTTATCAAAAACGATTTGACGAATCAACTTGATTTGCAAGATTTTTTGTCAGCATGGTCTGAAGATGATCTGGTTCAATTTTCGTGCAAATCGGACAAACCGTCTAGGACGAGTTCGCAAAAGTAGGTTTTTTGGAAAATTAAATATGGCGGGGAAATTATCATGACCGAAAATGACGTCATAGGATGCAATTGAATCGGCATGAGCCAATGAATGTATTATGACCAGTTTCATTATACCAAGCTAATTAAATCAAAAGTTATTAGCATTTTTGTCAAGTTTGTTATAACTTTTGACCACAAGGTGGCACTGCCCCAAAACTTTTTGAGTACCTTCAGGGCATGGAGTGGAAGTCACATACCGAGTTTAGTAACAATACACTAATGCATTTGTAAAATATAGCATTTTAGCACATAATTCAAAATGGCCGACAGCCAAAATGGCTGATATGGTAAAATTGAATATCAGACGACTTGGCATGCCGTCCTGAATCTAACGAGACCACTTTTATGATTTTTGGACAAACGGTTCAAAAGTTATAAGCAAAAACAGCCATTTTTTGTATCTCCGGACCAGCAGGTGGCGCTACGCCGAGACACTGCATGTTGCCTCAAGTCATGCTTGTGATGATATGTACCAAGTTTGGTTTGAATACGATAAAGCGTTGCGGAGATATTGCCTTAAGAGTGCTTTTGCAACCGCTACGTAAAATTTGTTTGCGCGTTTATCGCAAATGATTTGACGAATCAACTTGATTTGCAAGATTTTTTGTCAGCATGGTCTGAAGATGATCTGGTTCAATTTTCGTGCAAATCGGATGAACCGTCTAGGACGAGTTCGCAAAAGTAGGTTTTTCGGTTAATTAAAAATGGCGGGAAAATTATTATGACGGAAAATGACGTCATAGGGTGCAATCGAATTGTCTTGAGCCACGGAATCAGAGGGAAAAAGAATTTCGTTTCTAGCCCTTATGGTTCAAAAGTTATTAGCATAAACATGAGTCTAATTTTGGACTGATGGTGGCGCTAGAGGGATTGAGTTAGAGACTCAAAATTTGCTATGGTGACATTTCAGACTGTCCTCTATTAGTGTGCCAAATTTCATAACTTTTTACCATACGGTTCTATGGGCTGCCATAGACTTCGTGGCGGAAGAAGAAGAAGATGAAATATAGCTGCAAGCAGCAATACCGGGGCCAAGCGCAAAGAAGAAGACAAGACATGCCAAAATGGCTGGCAGTGTCAGATCAACTGCAGCAATGAGAAATTAATCACGTTTTAAGATGATTTTAGGCAAAAGGCTGAAAATGCATTGTAGTCTGAGAGTGTCAGACCAACTGCAGCAATTAACAATTATACAGTTTAAGAAGATTAGGCAAAATGGCTGAAATATCATATATAGAGTCACTGATAATATAAGTTAATGGTTTATCACTTTTGACCAATAGGTGGCACAGTTATGAAATGTATGTGGTGTGGTCAGAATAAGGGAACAATGACACATGCAAAGTTTGATGCCAATATGTCAAAGCATTGCAGAGATACAGCCTCAAGAGTCATTTTGGCATCATGGCTCAACTTCGTCACTGCGGTTTACAAAAACGGTTTCATCTATTGATGCAAAATTCCTAACTTTTTGTTGACACAGTCTGAAGATGATACGATTCGATTTTGGTGGAAATTGGCCAAACAGTCTAGGATGAGTTTGAAAAAGTAGGTTTTGATCAAATAAGAACATTGAGGACAGGATGTTTGACCAAATATGGCAAAATTAGTATCTATGTTCTCGGCATGAGCCAATGACTGTATTATGACCAGTTTCATTAAACTAGGCTAATTTAATCAAAAGTTATTAGCATGTTTGTAAATTTTGTTTTAACCTCTGACCACAAGGTGGCACTGCCCCAAAACTTTTTGAGTACCTTCAAAGCATGGTGCGGAAGACATACATTTTGGACAAACAGTTCAAAAGTTATAAGCAAAAATTGCCATTTTTTGTATCTCCGGACCAGTAGGTGGCGCTGCGCCGAAACGCTGCATGTTGCCTCAGGTCATGCTTGTGATGACATATACCAAGATTGGTTTGAATACAATAAAGCGTTGCGGAGATATAGCCTTATGAGTGTTTTTGCAACCGCTACGTAAAATTTGTGTGCGCGTTTATCAAAAACGATTTGACAAATCAACTTGATTTGCAAGATTTTTTGTCAGCATGGTCTGAAGATGATATGGTTCAATTTCTGTGCAAATCGGACAAACCGTCTAGGACGAGTTCGCAAAAGTAGGTTTTTTGGAAAATTAAATATGGCGGGGAAATTATCATGACCGAAAATGACGTCATAGGATGCAATTGAATCGGCATGAGCCAATGAATGTATTATGACCAGTTTCATTATACTAAGCTAATTAAATCAAAAGTTATTAGCATTTTTGTCAAGTTTGTTATAACTTTTGACCACAAGGTGGCACTGCCCCAAAACTTTTTGAGTACCTTCAGGGCATGGAGTGGAAGTCACATACCGAGTTTAGTAACAATACACTAATGCATTTGTAAAATATAGCATTTTAGCACATAATTCAAAATGGCCGACAGCCAAAATGGCCGATATGGTAAAATTGAATATCAGACGACTCGGCATGCCGTCCTGAATCTAACGAGACCACTTTTATGATTTTTGGACAAACGGTTCAAAAGTTATAAGCAAAAACAGACATTTTTTGTATCTCCGGACCAGTAGGTGGCGCTGCGCCGAAACACTGCATGTTGCCTCAAGTCATGCTTGTGATGACATGTACCAAGTTTGGTTTGAATACGATAAAGCGTTGCGGAGATATTGCCTTAAGAGTGCTTTTGCAACCGCTACGTAAAATTTGTTTGCGCGTTTATCGCAAATGATTTGACGAATCAACTTGATTTGCAAGACTTTTTGTCAGCATGGTCTGAAGATGATCTGGTTCAATTTTCGTGCAAATCGGATGAACCGTCTAGGACGAGTTCGCAAAAGTAGGTTTTTCGGTTAATTAAAAATGGCGGGAAAATTATTATGACGGAAAATGACGTCATAGGGTGCAATCGAATTGTCTTGAGCCAAGGAATCAGAGGAAAAAAGAATTTCGTTTCTAGCCCTTATGGTTCAAAAGTTATTAGCATAAACATGAGTCTAATTTTGGACTGATGGTGGCGCTAGAGGGATTGAGTTAGAGACTCAAAATTTGCTATGGTGACATTTCAGACTGTCCTCTATTAGTGTGCCAAATTTCACAACTTTTTACCATACGGTTCTATGGGCTGCCATAGACTTCGTGGCGGAAGAAGAAGAAGAAGATGAATAATAATAATAAGAACGGGAACGGTTTCAATAGGTGCCTTCGCACCTTCGGTGCTTGGCCCCTAATAATAATAATAATAGGAACGGGAACGGTTTCAATAGGTGCCTTCGCACCTTCGGTGCTTGGCCCCTAATAATGGATAATTACATGCAACTATTGAAACCCTAATCCTAACCCTTGAGGAAGCAAATATTGTTAATTAGTATTATTCAGTACTTAAATGTATTATTACATACACAGATCAGGCATAACATTATGACCACTGACAGCTAAAGTGAATAACACTGATTTTCTCTTCATCACGGCCTCTTTCAGCAGGATTATGTGCCCTGCCACAAAGCAAAAATGGTTCAGGAATAGTTTGAGGAGCACAACAACGAGTTTGAGGTGTTGACTTGGCCTCCAAATTCCCTAGATATCCATCCGATCGAGCATCTGTGGGATGTGCTGAACAAACAATTCCGATCCATGGAGGCCCCACCTCACAACTTACAGGACTTAAAGGATCTGCTGCTTACATCTTGGTGCCAGATACCACAGCACACCTTCAGGGGTCTAGTGGAGTTCATGACTCGACGGGTCAGGGTTTGTTTTGGCAGCAAAAGGGGGACCAACACAATATTAGGACTTTTTATCAGGTCATGTTATGCATGATTGGTGTATATAAACGTGGACCGCATTAAAAAACAGTGTAACCCAAAACACTTGCTGCTATTGAGGTTGGATACAGGTAAGGTTAGGGACAGTTTTGTTGGTATGGTCAGGTTTAATGTTGGGTTAAGGGATACGGGAAGGGTCAAGAGTGTAATTTTAGATGTAATTACAAAAATTAATTAGGGTACAGCTGGTTTTACAGCTAATTACAGCCTTAATTATTATTTTTAAAATATAAGTATAAAAACAGGCATGTACACAATTAGTGCATTGTATCAATTGATTCATTTAAATGTTAGTACATAATAGTTAACTCTTAATATAAAATGGGACAAAGTGGGTGAAAAAACTATTTTGTGATCAAGCAAAGCAAGACTTAAAGCAGCGCTAATTCATAACAATAATAGCCACCATGAACAATAATGTTCCTTTTACCTGATCTTCGCTGCTAAATGCGTGACAAATCCCAACATCTGAATGCGATCAGACCTGTGAATGATTAGCTGGATTTGCTAATTGTGCTGTCAGAGTGTTTTCGAGCTCATTAAGGTGTAGCTCAGGTGTGTTTAAAGAGTTTCAACACACAGTTTGATCAATAACCCTCTGGTGTAGTACAGCGGTGATCAATTTTATAGTATTGACTATGTTCCATTGTTATGCTTTTCAGGGGACTGTATGTGTGTGTGTGTGTGTGTGTGTGTGTGTGTGTGTGTGTGTGTGTGTGTGTGTGTGTGTGTGTGTGTGTGTGTGTGTGTGTGTGTGTGTGTGTGTGTGTGTGTGTGTGTGTGTGTGTGTGTGTGTCTGTGTGTCTGTGTGTCTGTGTGTCCTGGTAAACCCTATATTATGGGGACACAAGGATGGCAATGTCTGAAATCCTTTTCCTTTTGGCCCCCATGAGAAAAATAGCTTATAAATCTTACTGCAGAAAGTTTTCTGTGATTTAGGAGTAGGGTGTGGGGGGTAGAATATACCATTTGTACAGTTTAAAAATCGTTAAGTCTATGGAAAGTCCAATAACACTTTATTTTACAGTGTTCTTGTTGCATGTTGCATGTTACATGTACTTACTATAGTAATAACAATAATGCATAATTACAGGTAACTAACCCTCATCCAAACCCGAATCCTACCCTAACCCTATAGTAAGTACATATGAACCCTATGTAAGTTTTCACTGTTAGATGTCACATTTTCAAAACAATAACAAAGGCGAAGCTTGATGACGCTATAAAGGAGAGTGGAACGATGGAAGATGTAATTTTCACCATCCAGAAATATATGGATTTCACGAATCATGTTCACAGATGAGGTAATGATAATTCGTTTTTGTATTACCTGTACTGAAGTACACACAAAGTGCAATATGTGTAATTGCATCAGCATAACCCACAAAGAATTATGTACAATGCTTATCTGTCTATTAAAAAAACATTTGAGAGCGGAGTCTCTGTCAAGTCCAAGTATGTCACAAAGCTCTCTCCATCTCAAAAACGCCACGCTGATATTGATCCTTGTTTTATTTCTCTGTGTGTCACAAAGCCTGCTTGTCTCAAAGCCAAAGTACACTTCGGCCGCCCGTGTCCGTACAACAGCACATGTGCAAGGGAATTGAGCGCTTGAAAACAAGTCCATTAGATAGTGTTCACGCGTCTTTCCGCACTCACAGTCAAAGAAGTATACTTTGAAAGGCTCACACGCACATTTGTGGAATGTGAAGTAGACCCGGGGCTTCGTCTACGTTTACGATTTTTTTAGTTTTTTTCTACTCTCCAATGGATTATCGTGATCCATGATGACTGAACGACACAACAGCGACGTGCTTCCGCATTTGTCCATGTGTGTTGTCATGGTTTCTACAAGTGGAAACTGCGGATATTACGTAATTTATAGGCGTCAATGACAAGGGACGAGCCGTGATTTAAAATAGGTAATTTAACTTTTATCTGGATTTACAAATCCTTTGTAACTTTTGGGATAATGTGAGTACACAACTGCATGAAATATATCACACTGTGCAAGTGGTTTTTGGATATTTTATTACAAAAAAACTTACATATTGTGCCTTTAATTATTATTACTCAGTACTTAAATGCATAATTACAGTGTAACAATGACACCTTCAAATAAAGTGTAACCGAAATTCCCTATAAAACATGAAGACACAATGTGTGTGTGTGTTTGTGTTTGTGTGTGCCTGATAGAATGAGGATCTAATAGAGCATAAATATAAAAATAGTGTGAATACTGGAGAGATTATGTTTATGGTTATTTCGGGTGTGTATGTT
Organism: Gobio gobio; assembly: GCF_949357685.1. Taxonomy (NCBI): domain Eukaryota; kingdom Metazoa; phylum Chordata; class Actinopteri; order Cypriniformes; family Gobionidae; genus Gobio; species Gobio gobio. The sequence goes on along the minus strand of NC_137110.1, from coordinate 36,365,569 downwards.
TGTGTCTATTTTCCTTGTTTTCTGTAAACATTGCCAGACTGGCGGCAGTTCTGTGCCATATCTCTGCTGTGAGGAGAGGCTGGTACCTGGCATGGGGGCGCTGATTACTCTTATTAAAGCCGAGGAAGTGGGCCACGTTCCAAAGCTTACCGAGCGGGCCGCTTCACTCCACTCACCCACACCGGCCCGCGAGCGGAGCAGAGCGGGGATGGAGCCAACCACCAGACGGAACCCCACTAACCTGCCATCGCGCTGCCACAGGCTCTGGGGGTGACTGTTGTAGCAGTTGTCAGTTGTTTAACCAATTAATGTATTTCTCTCTTGTTCCTGTGTGTGGCGTGTTATGTCTGCCTCCCTAGGTAATAGCGCCATATTCAAATGCTTCCAGAAATGAGGATCTCACGGCTAGGCTGTTTAAAAGAAACATGAACAGTTGTTTATCGCCTGTTAAAAGTGGATAGAGACATCCAAGCCACAATAAAACAATGTGCGTTCTGTCAACATTAGACACATATCACTGGAAGCTGTTTAAAGAAGCTGCAATCTTCCACAATGCCTAATCGGAAAGCAATTTAAAATGTATGCAGTATGCGGTAAACATTCGCTTAACTAAAGATGAATAAAAAATTACACAAATGAGCCCGTAAAGAAGCTGTCAGATGTGTTTCTCTCATTTCTCTTTGTGATGTTTCCATCTCTTAACATTGCAGTGTGATTGTATGTTCCTTCGGTGAAAGCCGGTTCTTTCTCTGAGTGCAGATTGGCTTCCAGAGAAGTTATTAAACATAATTGCAAACTAATTAGTACAATGATGGCTTGGCACCTCAGTATTGTGTGAGCCACTCAATGTGTCTTTACAACATGCATTTAAATTTTACTCTAATTAGTGATATGTGATTATGCATGGCTGGGGTGTACTTTGTAACAGTTATTAATAGAGCTGTATAGATTGCATTAGTAATTAATGCACAAATCAAAACCAAATGCAGCATGATCGGAACATTCATGTGGAACACATAACGACTGAAATAGCATTGGCCATAGTCATGTTTTGTGGAAATTAACATAGTCAGTGCTAAACATTTTCTATGGTGATAAGTAGTCAGTCACCTTAACTTGATGACATGTAAGAGTGTCCACGAAAAAACATGTTTTAAAATAGTTTTGGAAAAGCTTTATACCATTTTCAAGAAATGTTGTGTAACCAAGTAAAGATTAACAACCAATTTTCCATTCACAACAGTACATGTGAATGTATGTATTAATCATTATTTTCAAATGTAAGTTTTAATTATATTTTTAAAGGTAAAATATCAGATTTTATGAATTATTGTGAATTATTATTAGTTAATAAATATCATACATGTTTGTGAAGTCGTGTCAGCTGCATTCTACAACCTGAATTAACTTTACCCTGTCATAAAAATCTCAAATTATCTGATATTTTAAAGTGCCTTATTGACTTTACCCTCAGTCACGTGTGACTGCATGTTTATTCATCATGTATTTATGTATTTTTATTATTATTATTTATTTTTGCATGGTGGTTGCACCACATAACATGTAGGACAAAAGTTGTTCAAATGTGTATAGTATTTTATTGCTTCACTGCTTATTTTTTCTGAAGAAATTATAAATAATGCCAAAATACTTGTTTCTCTTATTTATTGAGACTTTTTTGTCTTCGTAGTGATCAAGGCATTTGTATTACCCTGATGTTACTGACTCTATGCCCTTCAAAAATAGTAATTTTATGTATGAATCAAAGTATGAATGTACTTTTTAATAAATTAATAGACAAAATGTCATTGATTCATGTGTTTGAGGGAAAATATCTTATTTCCTATAGTTACGACTCTCCAGTAGAACAGCAGGGCACCTTGGATTTTCGTTTTTGTTGGAGTTAAACCGCACTGGTGTTGTGGCTCGCCATGTTACAGTATTGAGGGTCTATTAGGCGGTTCTCTGCAGTCTCATTAGAGCGGAGCACAGTCTCCCGGTTGGAGGCTGACCTGCATGAATCCCCATCTTGTTCTGGAGGGATTAATCCTGCACGACACTGTTCAGCCTTCCCTCACACGCCTTAATGAGTTCAGCATGGACCTCACAGCGACTCCTTAATTTCACCTAATTGAGCAGTCGTTAGCGGCCATGTGCCCCAGCTCTGGCGTGTAAGTGCGAGCACGAATGTGTACGTGTCGGATGGTCTGGCACAGTTAGTGCAAGGGAACCCGTGGCATGGTGAGATCATTCATTTGCCCTTGCCTCTCCACGTTGATCATTTTTATGCTTTCATAATGAGTGCCTGTTGAGGAGTACAAACAGTGGGAATGCTGCTGAGCTTGATGATGTCATAACGGTGGAAAAGGACCCTGAAGCGGGTCTAGTGGAACTAGGACCAGCTTCTACTGTGAATGTCTGCTGCACCTGCTTTCTGTTCATGAGCAGAACTGGCCACAATGCTCCTTTTACAACACCTGCACTTATAATACTATCCAGCTTATATGTCAATGCAGAAGTAAGCTATTTTCTGCATTTGAATGTGCGAGACTTATGATTTGTTAGCCACTTTAGGTCATTAAAGGGTTAGTTCACCCAAAAATTTAAGTTGTGTCATTAATTACTCACCCTCATGTTGTTCCAAACTCGCAAGACCTTCGTTCATCTTCGGAACACAAATTAAGCTATTTTTGATCAAATCTGAGAGGTTTCTGAACCATCCATAGACAGCAACGGCATTACACATTTCAAGGCCCATAAAGGTAGTAAAGACATCGTTTAAATAGTCCATGTGACTACAGTGGTTCAATCTTAATGTTATTAAGCTGCGAGAATACTTTTTGTGCATATAGTTTTTCTAAAATAACTGGAAGAGGCTGATACCCGAGGTCTTGTACATTAAAGTCCCAGTGAACCGGAAGTTGCAACTGATTTTATTTCAGTGCTGTGACGTATTTCCAAGCAAAACGTAATATTGAATAGAGGGCAGGGTTTCACTTCAGCGCTCCTCCTCTCCATCTCACGTTCATAGCAGACTAATGGTTGGAGGGGAGTGGTTAAGGAGATTCAAACCCAAGCCGTCGCAAAGTCGTCATCGGAAAGGGAACGCCATTCAAGACCGGAAGTTACTTCTCAGATTTTGATTAAAGATTACCACGGGAAACCATTTTTTTATGACACTTGCACAGATTAATTGTTCACCCTGAGACCTGTAATGTGGGCTAACAAAGTAAATAAGATCGATTTTGATTTCATGAGGACTTTAAAATAAAAAATGGCTGCATTCACTCGTTACGCATTAACGAGGCACATAACAAATCCCTAAATACTGGCTTTCTTAGTGGTTGTATACATGCAGACTGCCCTTTTGATTGGTCAAGAATCAATTCAGAAAGTTGTACATGTGAAGAAAATGCTTGTAGACTAATGTTGTAGTACCGGTTTTGGTCTTGAGACAAGTCTTAAGACCATTTTTTGAAGGTCTTGGTCTTGTCTCGGTCTCGACCACATTTGTACTCTGTGTTGTCTCTGTCTCAGACTTAGAGGACTCAGGATTTTGTTTCAAGACCGGTCAAGACCACAACTGATGGGATATTACTAAATTGCCGGTGCATTGTCTGATTTAATTATTAACATCATTAATGTGATTGGATGTAAAACTTACCGCTTCAGATGCAATCAATAACTTAATTCTACTTTATTTATTGTGCCAGTTCAGAAATTAGGGATTGTGTCAAAATGACACCAAAATGAATACAAATGCTCACAAAATTCAACATATTGTTGCAAAAAAAAAGTATTTGTATGAGATCTGGATTTTTATATTATAACGTGATATAATTAGGCAATATCACAAGAGCAAGAGAGCTGTTTTCACAAGTTTGAGCATGACTGCAAACATTATATTGCTTTTATACAAATATTAAATAAACATGTAGGTGAAATTAAAGCATATTATATATCATATTAAACATGAGAATATGCTGATTCAGATGATGTCAGTTCTGTAATTTAACATACATTTACCTGATTGCAAGTAAAATTGTAACTTAGGTGTTAAATGTTGTTCTTTATTTCCACCCTTAAATAGTTTTTACCCTGTAAATGCCCTGCAAAAACTTTACTGTCACCTCAGGAGGATGGTGCTTATAGTGTTTGATAGTGAGTTCGTCCTTGTAGCTAATTTCTAAGGGTGTGTTCACACTTGGCATGCTTGGTTTGATTAAAACGAACCCTGGTGCGATTTCTCTGTTTTTGCGGGTTAATTTGAATAAGTGTGAATGCTGCCATCTGAACCCTGGTGCGGGTTCAAGGCTTTCACCAAACAAGGCTTTCACACTGGGCACATTTGCCCACGGTCCGAATGCGATTATTCGCTACAGTGGTCTGGTTTCATAGTAATCTTGATTATGTCGAATTCTGGTGCGTATGCGTTCATCATACCTCATCAAAAACGTGCGCGGTGCATGATAGAAAACAGACCATGGTAAATATATTGTGTTTTTTATTAATTTGGTGCTATAAACGACACTTGGGTTTACTATATATGTGTCGCATGAAGGCGGCTTTCTGCTGCTTGTAAAAAGACTCTTTTGTTGAGACAGTGGATTGCCATTAATTTGCTGCCCTGATTGCACTCGCTATGCGTGAATACACTGCAAGCTCACTCTCGGTCGTTTCCCAGGTAAATAATCAACACTATCATCCCTTACATGTGTTTTATTGAACTAAATACATCGTCATCAGCTAAAACGCATTCGCAGGTTACTTTTCTTCCTGAACAAGTGCACACCGAGTCCGTGCGACAAAATGCTCAAGCATACCTGTTTTTTCTCGTCAGTCACGATGTTACCCATTATAGTTCGGTACAGGCATCAGAACCATGTGTCCTCGCTGCAGATCTTCATTTATGTGTGTGACGGAGGGATTCCTGCCGATGTTTTGACTCCTTTACACATTTTATAAGCTCTTCACGAGTTCTCAGCTGGTCAAAATACCATCATATATACTATATGCTAGTGTTACGCTGCCAACACACATAGAATGAGGGCATTTAGCCCAGCACACAGCATTGTTTGGGTAAGTTCCGTCTAAATAAAAGCCAACCAATCAGGTTGTGAAAATATCCTATGCCTTTAAGTCTGGTGTTAAAATGCCAATGTGGATGCTAAGCCGACCAGGGCCAAATGTTTTTTTGTTTTTTTTTCATCTGGACCAAGTGAACCAAACTACAAATGTGAACACACCCTAAATTAGCTAACTGACAATAACTCATCCTGTTACAACCATTTAAAGTTTGTGGTACTTTGTCATTGTATTTCAGTGTTATGACAATTCTTTCCTTCATCAATCTAAGATAATCACCCTGGCTACTGTTCTGTAGAAAAAAATTCTAAATAAGAATTGACGCGTGAAGTATAAGGAGAAAACTTGTAGCCACAGGCCACAATCAGACCCTGTATATTGGGTGTGTTTCTTGGCAAAACAAGTCACGACAGAAGGATGACGTTACGACTTGTTGTAGCACAAACAAAATATCAGGGTGATGAGACACTATTATGCAAATTCAAGCATCTAGAATCTCCGGGGAAATGGTCCCTTGTGATAATGATCATTCCCCTGATTGCAGGGAGAAGGTGGCCCTCGGTAAAGGGTATCAGGATGGCGGCCGGTGGAGATGTAGCGAGAGATATATCATAACCTCAGCAGGTGTCTGATTAATGTATATGAAAGGACATGGCAAGGTTAGACCGTCTCCCCGAGATGTGGAAAATATTCTCAGTCAAACAGAAAACAGTACCACATTGTTTGACATCTGAATCATGGTCATTCAGACCACTCTACTGCCCACGCATATACACACATACACACTTTCCTCGCCCTCAGCTATGGTTGTTCCTGAATAGTGTAATGTATAATAACTCAATTACCTGATGATCAGTCAATAATTCCATAATTTCATGCAGTCTAATGCCTTAACTACAGTCACTTTTCACCCAGCTTCCCTCTCAACTTTCATTTGCTTTTTCTAGGTCCTTCCTTTTCTCTTTCATGTTCCTGCTCCCCCCATAGTATTTGTGAGGCTGTTTTGGCTCATCAGTCTTTTCTGCCCAGTTGTGAGGTAAATGATTACTCCTGTGACTGCGGTAACTATCACAGCAAATCGCCCTGTCATTTCTCCCATTGCCAGTACTGTTTATAGCCTTCCTTTGATGATGTCTTCACTGCCAGGCCACTTTCACATATTTCTCTCTCACGCTGTTTCACTATCGTTGTCATCTGTCCCCGCAACCTGTCTTACCTGCAAACAAATATCTCGATAAAAATGTCTGAGCAAGTTTTTCATTTTCTTTTTTTTTTGATTTCTTGCATCTGTCCTGTCTTGTGATGGGTCAACAGTTAAACTCCTCCATCATTAAGGTGGTGCTTTTTTATCTTGTTGGAACAGGCATATATAGGCATATAAAACAAAGCTATTCATTCTCTTAGTCCATTCATTTACACCAGCAGATTGAATTGCATCCATCTTCTAATGTATGACTTAATAATTTGTCAATTCAGAACAGTCTAAAGGAAACAAAATGTAACTCTGATGACATAATTCTGTGATTTGCAGAATGGTTTGCACACTACTCAGCCTGATATTTTATAGTAAGGATTTGCTTTATTTTCTGTATTGTCATCTAATTTCTCTTCTGCCTCCTTAAAGGAAACACATCTGATGGAATGTCCTCTTTTAGCAGCATGAGGTTAAGTGTCTTGCTCAGGGACAACAGTAGTCAACCCTTGTGGGGTTTGAACAATATCTGTTACCTGATGAGACCTTTAACCACTAGAAAAACACCACCTGGCAAGTGGAAACCTAGACAACCCTCTGTACAGGAACCAAATACACTGAAAAATAAAATGAGTAAATTTTTATTTGCAAGTTTTGCACTCGTAAATTTAACACGTATAGTAAATCTACCTACTGTAAAGGAACATGCCACTTTTTTTGAAAATAGGCTCATTTTCCAACTCCCCAAGAGCTAAACAGTTGAGTTTTACCGTTTTTGAATCCATTCAGCCAATCTCCGGGTCTGGCGGCAGTGGTGGGCTGTCAGGGCCATCAGGGCCTTCTCTGCTGGCCCTGTCAAAATCAAAAATATATTTTTTTCATTATTAAATTAAATGAATGTGTCTGAATGTGTCTAAATTCAATTACTGTCTATTTCAGTACGTTACAATTATATTTCCAGAAAGAATGTGGTTATTTTTTGTGAGGCTGAGCTGTATTTTCCATATGTCATCATCTAAACGCATCACAGCTCCGTGGACCAGCATAGCTAGCCTTCTGTTGAAGCTGCCATTTTCCATTTGATCATAACTTTGACTGACGTGTGTCATCAGCCAATCAATTTTTTTTGTGTAGTGATAGAAGGCCCCAGAGGCCCGGCGATGTGTCGGCGCTACCTCCCGCTGATGTCATCATCAGCCGTTTTAACTTTTGGCGGGTTGTTTAGTGAGCAATCTATGTGAAATATGCTATGGCCGCTGAGGATGACGGCTGCGTTGTAATGAGCTTTTTGTGCATCCTGATGTCAAGCCGGTAGCTGACAAGCTGGGTGTTTTCTTTTTCTTTTGATGTTCTTGTTGGTATGTGTTTTTGTTTGTTTGTTTAAGAGTATTTGTGTCAGTGAGTTTATTTTTATTCATTTTACCAGTTGCCTATACGGTGACACGTGAGTGCAGTGGTATCAATAAATAGTTAAATTGCCTTTTTGTCCCACGTGTCCTTTTGCCCCCTTCCCAACGAGCACTTTGAAAGCGGGGTTCATAGCAGTAGTGCATATAGTACATGATTGTCTTTTGTATGCATCGGTGTGTGTGGTGTTGTTATGGCAGCGGCGTGGGGTGTGTTGATCGTTAGTGAAGGCCCTGACTGAAACCCCATGGTATGCTAATGTCTGGCGGTAGCATTTTTAGCATAGCTTAGCATAGATCATTGAGTCTGATTAGACCGTTAGCATCTCGCTCAAAAAAATTACTAAATATTTTCGATATTTTTCCTATTTAAAACTTGACTTTTCTGTAGTTACTTGTGCACTAAGACCGCGGACTCTCTTTACTCTCTCTTTGGGCCACATTCATGAAACACGAGCAGAACTCATTTTTGTGTAAATCGTTCGTAATGTCGTTCTGGTGTAAATTTTTGGATTCATGAAAATGTTCGTATTTTCAAAATGTTAGTTGGTAAGAAAGAAATGTACACCTGCTTTTTATCTATCTATCTATCTATCTATCTATCTATCTATCTATCTATCTATCTATCTATCTATCTATCTATCTATCTATCTATCTATCTATCTATCTATCTATCTATCTATCTATTTATCTATCTATCTATCTATCTATCTATCTATCTATCTATCTATCTATCTATCTATCTATCTATCTATCTATCTATCTATCTATCTATCTATCTATCTATTTATCTATCTATCTATCTATCTATCTATCTATCTATCTATCTATCTATCTATCTATCTATCTATCTATCTATCTATCTATCTATCTATCTATCTATCTATCTATCTATCTATCTATCTATCTATCTATCTATCTATCTATCTATCTATCTATCTATCAACTAACTATCTAGGGGAAGTTGATCATGAAATCAACATATGTTTTGAACATGAATTAGCTGAAGCTATAAATGACTTGCCGAGATGCACGGTACTCTTGCTGATGATACTTGAGCTCCCTATGGGGGAATGAGGATGAGACTGTTGACTGTCGCTCCCCACATGGCCCCACTCTCCTCCCCCGCCTCCCTCTCTCAACCCCCCATCGTCCCAATCAGGTCCTCTCTCACCACAGCAAGATCTATAAATAGCACCTCCCACAGCTCCAAGGACATGCAGATTTACTAAGAGTCACATGATAAGGAAGGAAGGAAGGCAGGAAGGCAGGAAGGAAGGAAGGAAGGCAGGAAGGAAGGAAGGAAGGAAGGAAGGAAGGAAGGCAGGAAGGAAGGAAGGAAGGAAGGAAGGAAGGAAGGAAGGAAGGAAGGAAGGAAGGAAGGAAGGAAGGAAGGAAGGAAGGAAGGAAGGAAGGAAGGAAGGAAGGAAGGAAGGAAGGAAGGAAGGAAGGAAGGAAGGAAGGAAGCAAGGAAGGAAGCAAGGAAGGAAGCAAGGAAGGATGGATAGATGGAAGACAGATCAGAAGAAAGCAAGATAGGAAGGAGGGCAGGAATGAAGAATGGATGGAAGAGAGATAGGAAGAATGGATGGATGGATGGACAGAAGACAGATTGGAAAGAAGGAAGGAAGGAAGATAGGAAGTAAGGTATCCATCTAAGGTCACTGAATAAGCCTTGTTGTTCCTTCACAATGAGTTCCTTCACTTTGTTCCTCTCTGGTGAAATGAGCTGCTAAACTGCACTAGAATTGCTTCCTAATCTAGTCAGTCCCTCCAGAAAAACGCGATTATGCGATCGCGTGATTTAACGCATAATCAGCCAAAGTCCGCATATTCATGCGGGGGCCGCATTTTTTCAAATACGCCGCACTTTCGCCGCATAAATTGCCTATTTCCGCGTGCAAAATATGCGGGGCTATCATGATTTCATAATCCCCGCATTTTCGTTGCAAAAAAAGTCATATATATTAGCAGAAAGTTGAAAATTTTTCGTTTACTTCACACAAGAGCCGCCATTTCCGCCTATTGCCATGGGAACGTTTTGAAGTGACGTGATTACCCGACGCGAACGTCATCGAAAAGCTTCAAAGCCCGTGGAGAAACCATAGATATCGCTGAAACCATGATGAAGCACAAACTCCCATTGGCCAACAAAAATAACAGCAAAAGAGCAAAGCAGTTTCCCTGTGTGCTGACTGATTTCAAAACACAGCATCATGAAGCTTTGAAGCGTTATGAATCAATGAGTCGATTCAGCGGTTTGAAGCGTTATGAATCAATGAGTTGATTCAGCGGTTTGAAGCGTTATGAATCAATGAGTCGATTCAGCGGGTTGGATCGCCAAAGTCATGTATTTCAGCAGTTTGACACGCGATCCGAATCATGAATCGACTCGATGATTCATAGCATCATGACGCTGTGTTTTGAAATCAGTCATCACTATATAAGTCGTTATTTAGTTTTTTTTTGCACACAATAACTATTATCGTCGCTTCATAAAGTTATTGTAGAACCACTGTAGTGAGATGGAGTTTGTAACGACGTCTTTAGTAGGCTACCTTTTATGGGTCTTGAGAGTGTACATTGTGCCAATGGAGTTCTTTCTGAGCCATCGGAATTCAACTAAAATATCTTAATTTGTGTCCAACAACATAAAGGGAAGTCATTAATGACAGAATTTTCATTTTTAGGTGAACTAACCCTTTAAGAGATTGCACTTTGTGCATTGGAAGCACTCAAATGTCTGTTTTGTATAGCGACATCTGTAAAACAGGAAGTTATTTATTAATTTTTTCAGAAGTTGTAGCATATTCCTTTTGTAAAGCTACAGAACTTGATTGACTAAATGTTTTGTAAATTTGAGCCATTATTAAGGTCTTCAATAAAACAAGATGAGAACTTAAATATTCCAGCACTTTCTGTGATGTAGTGCTTTTTTTCTCTTTCTCATCAAACCGCAGTTTTTGCAAGTTCCCGCAATTTTATCGCATAAAATTGCATAAATATCCCGCATTTTTCATCGCATTTTTTAAGAAAACGTGCCGCATAATCAAGGATTTTTGCCCGCAACAATCACAAAAAAAAGCCGCATTTTTCTGGAAGGACTGTCTAGTCAAGTAAACCTGCCATTATATTGCAAAAATTGATAGCACCTTGACAAATTAAATATTTGGATAAAGCATCTGCTAAATGCATAAATGTAAAGGTGCTGTGTCAAACTTATAGCCTGTATCACACAACCATGCCAAATCTGAGCCAGAGGATTACCTTCTCTTGGGTTTTTCACACTGCTCTTAACCCTGGGTTATCATCGTTCTAAACACAGCACCGCTTTTTACCTGGTGTTACGAAACCCTGCTCCAGAGCAAGGTTAGCACTGCTTTTGTGGTGTTAACCCCACATTGCGGTGCCAAACATGTGCAGTGTAAACCAATGCGGTGTTAATATATTATGACTAGATGCTTAGCAACTTTCAACCAATAGCGTGTCTCATATTCATGTGTATTGGACAGTCACGGAAACAGCAAGTGTTGAATCAACAGTAGTTTCAGCGTTTGAGGGGGAAAATATCAAAAGTGTTTTTCACACTGTGCTTAACCCTTTGTTATTGTCTGCTTTTACAGTAACTCTGGGTAAAGGAACATGTTACACTTGTAAATTAGAAGTAGGGTTAGCACCGCATTGTTGTGGTGTTAACTCCGCATTGCGGTGCCAAACATGTACAGTGTGAAACTATGCAGTGTTAAAATGTTACAACTAGATGCTTAGCAACCGACAACCAATCACGTGCCTTATACACCACGTGATGTATATAAACAGTAGAAGTGGAGTGAAGAAGAGACCGTTTCATTCTTACCTTTATAGTGATTCAGGGAAAGAAAAAACCCCAGAAAAAAACAGTCAGCAACGTGTAATATGAGGATGCACAATGCTAAAGCCTTTATGCAAACAGGTCACATGCTGCGTTTGTCCAGTCTGTGACACTGGCACCGCGAATATGCAAATAAGGACGTTTAGGAATAATTTTATAATTATATAAAAGAAAATCCCCAAAAGCGATCAGCGTCTCCATCTGCCGAAGATCATGCACACACATTCAAATTTCAAAAATTGTGTTAAGTCAGATTTCATAGTGAAATTGCATTGGCTCTCGGATGTCTCGTGACCAATTGCGTCATTACGTCAGCTTTGACTGTAAAATGGCATTGGCTCTCGTGTGTCTTGTGACCGATTGCGTCATGCTATAGAGTCGGGTGTATCATTTGAATGAGATATGACTGACTGAGTGGAGTGTGTGCATTCACAGAGCGGCAGGATCATCATTTCAGCGATTAAAACATTAAGATCAACTCTGTTCTTCACATGAAGATATCATATGACTTCAGAAGACTTGGAATGCAACATGAGTTAATACTTTTATACTGTTTTTGGTCCGTTTTTTTGCAATAAATACCTGTGACTGACTTTTATTTGCCTGTTACGTGTTTTATATTGTTTAGAAGTGGTTTAGGGTAGGAGTTGGGCTAGTTGCTCCAATTGGTTTGGACAATTTGGCCATTTCTAATTATTTGAGAGGACTTGTCCCCCTTAATGTCTACGGTGGTTACGGCCCAGCCCAGGTTTAATTGTTAACCCTAGGTAAAATATGAACAGTGTGAAATGTGAAGCTAGATAACCCAGGATTAACTATTTCAAGAGTGAAAAGCCATTGAGTAAATGAGTGGAAACAAACCTCACACTGAGAGATAGAGGCAAAGGAAGGTCTAACCTGCTAAAAGAACACAGAGACAAAATGACAGTCAGACAGGGAAAAAAAGACAAGGATGAAAGAAGGTTCCTCCCACCTAGCAGATCGTTTAGCGTATAGGAGATAGTGGTGCAGCCCCATGCTGCTGCAGACATAACATGTGAGCGGTGAGGAAGAAATAGGAACTGTTTCTCAATCAGGTGCTTAATACAACTCAATTGCACACACACACACAAACCTACGTGTGAAAATGTGCTAGAATGTTGTGCTCTAGGCATAACATGAATTATGCCAGCGTGGCTCATGTTTCCGAAAAGTCTGAACTTTTGTAGACGACAAAACAGCATGGCTGTGTCAGCAACATGAATGAATAACTGATAATCTGGACACATTTTGGATAGAGCTCGTCAGAGAGATGCGGTGATGTCAGATGTTTGCTTTTATGCTGCAGTAGCACATTCACATGTCTTGTGTTCTTCTGCGCAGGTGATGTTTATTTATGCAAAGATCATTTTGCACCATGCATTCTGTGAGGGAGGAAAGCTTTGTAGAAAAGCCGAAGTGATTGTAGTTGTATTCTTTTTTTCAATGAGGTGCAGATCTGACTCGAAACATTTAGACAGATCTAGGGAACTGCTTTCACTTTCTACAGACCAAAACAAGAAGGAATCACACACACTTAATTCACATTCCAGTTTCGTCCTTGGCAGACGCTTTCTTACAAGAAAGTGTACATCAATTGTGCATGTGATAATATGTGTGAGCAGGAAGCTAAAAATGCAAGTACAAAGAGCCCTAACACCTCACAAAAACCAATCCAGTTGTAATGCTGGTACTAGTATGTCATAAATCGAAGTGTACAGGCAAGAACACAGTACTGTTTAGAGAGAAATTGCATTACACCCCCCCCAATTGTATCAATATATTCAAGAAAAATACATCAAAAATGCCATTCATATATAAGCTGACTTTAAAACATATCTTCTATTATAAGCATGTTTTAGTTACTGAATTCAAATGAATTAAATAAATATATATCAATGTAATAAAGTGTCCTGATAGCATAATGAAGAAAAATGGCTCATTAAAATAAGTTATTAAAAGCAAAAACCTTTAGCAGTTTAATGCATAATATTTTTTTATCATTTATTAGGGAGATACATTTTT
>NC_137110.1:36264472-36349472 GCF_949357685.1 Gobio gobio | reverse complement strand
TATCTGCGTTACCCTCGGTTTCCGTTTTATTTTGCAGAAACGCTGTAGGCCCTGTCCCAAATGGCACCCTAAACCCTCACGTTCTTCCTCTGAGTCCACTTTCACGACGTAATGCCGCTTTGACTGCCGGGAAGAAGTCCGCTGCTTAACCCGAACCAGTGCGGCCTCGGCAGAAGTGCGCATCGAGGACGCATATCCACCTCAAAGGGGGGGGGGGCGCTTGCGAGCACCCTTCTGAGACCTAAAATGACAAATGGGACACCCTGTGGTCTCATGGACTTAACAGATACAAGCACGCAGCGGCCATTGTAAGTCCACAAGACCGAAAGTGCACATGAAGTGTGCCATTTGGGACAGGGCCTTACTCTCACTGCAGTGAAGTGAGGTAAAATGACGTGTGGACAAGTATGGTGACCCATACTTGGAATTTGTGCTCTGCATTTGACCCATCCAAGCGCACACACACAGTAGTGAACACCGTGAACACACAGCAGTGGGCAGCCATATTGCTGCAGCGCCTCACCACAGTCGTGGTATTAAGGGTGGAGAAGGGCACTGGTTATTCACTCCCCCCACCGACAATTCCTGCCGGACCTGAGACTCAAACCTGCAACCTTCCGGTTACAAGTCCGACTCTCTAACCATTAGGCCACGACTGCCCCAGTGTGAACAAGTGTCATAGCACCCGCCGAGCGAACGCACAGAGTAACGTCATAACATCATTTAACACACTCAGATGTGAATATGATAAAACAGAGCTGCGTTACCTCATACTCATGACCGGAAAAGTGGAAGTGGCACCGGCGACTGTGTCATAATAAAAGTCCCACTGCTCGCGAGGCGTATGTTCCGCTCTTCTTATTAACTATCGCTCCAGCGGCCTTGCTCAGCTCCACAGCACTTGGCTCTGCTCTGCTTCATACTACAGTAACGTTAATAATCACATCCATGAACATGATTTCTGCCCGAGTCCTATCCCGATTCTTTCCCACCGGCTGTGAGGTGAAGACCACATGTCCCAAGATTCTGCGCTCAAACGTGGCGTCATCAAACTACACCTTTGTTTTGAATAGGCGACCTCTAGCGGAAGGAAAAGTTACATATTGCAGCTTCTAACTTTGGTTTGCCATCATAGTTAGAATAGACAAATTAAAGGGTTAGTTCACCCAAAAATTAAAATTCTGTCATTAATTACTCACCCTTATGTCGTTCGAGACCCGTAAGACCTCCGTTCATATTCGGAACACAAATGAAGATATTTTTGTTGAAAGCTGATGGCTGAGAAAGGCTTCAGTTAGGCCTCCATTGGCATTCAGTACATTAATACTCCCAAGACCGATAAAAGGCACTTAAAATGTCATTACAAAGTCCATCTCACCACAGTGACTCTACAATAATCTTACGATGCGACGACAATAGTTTTTGTGCGAAAAAAAAATCAAAATAACACCTTTATCCAGCTTGTTATTGCCTTCCGCGTGTGCCTCCACGACGCATGCGCGAGAATATGACGTAGTGCCGGGGCTCGGGATTCCATGAAATGCACACTCTAACCCCATTTTGAGCACTACGCCGAGACCTAAAGCACGATCAATGTAGAATCCAACAGCTGAGATACGCGCGTCTTCCTCTGATTGTAAACAAATCACTTCTGGGTCATCTGTCCGAACGCCGGATCTGCGTCATATTCTCGCGCATGCGTCGTGGAGGCACACACGGAAGGCAGTAACAAGTTGGAAAAAGGTGTTATTTTGATTTTTTTTGCGCACAAAAACTATTGTCGCCGCATTGTAAGATTATTGTAGAGTCACCGTGGTGAGATGGACTTTGTAACGATGTTTTGAGTGCCTTTTATCCGTCTTGGGAGTATAAGTGTACTGAATGCCAATGGAGGCCTTTCTCAGCCATCAGCTTTCAACAAAAATATCTTCATTTGTGTTCCGAATATGAACGGAGGTCTTACGGGTCTCGAACGACGTGAGGGTGAGTAATTAATGACAGAATTTTCATTTTTGGGTGAACTAACCCTTTAACATTTACACTCCTGCCAATGGTGAGTGAATTGAGAAAAAGCACTGCCCATTAATATTTCTTGCAATTGTATTTTTTATTGTTATTTACAGTACCTAACCTTTCAAAAGTTCGGGGACAGTAAGATGTTTTATTCTTTAAAAAGAAATTAATACTTTTTTTTAGCAATGATGCATTTATTTTTAAATTTTTAAATTTGTTTTTCAAATATATGCTGATGAACTTCCTATTCATCAAAGAATCCTGATAAAAAATCGATCATGGTTTCCACGAAAATATTAAACTGTTTTCAGATGATAATAATAATAAAAAAACATTTCTTGAGCACCAAATCAGCGTATTGGAATGAGATCCTGAGGATCATTTGAGTGTTTATTAGAAAAGTCCCTACCATAACATAAACCCTAGATGTTTTCTCCTTTTTACAAACGGAGACTTTCTGGTGTGACCCAAGGGTTATGGTGAAAACTTTTTTTTTTAATGTACAGTATATGCATGTACAGTATAAGTCGTGCAGTATGTATTTATGGCAAATTTGTGTGTTAATGATTTTCTATTTTAGCCCGCATTTTAAGCAATAACTTCTATAATTACCAAATGTCTAACCTGATTGGATGCAGGCAGGAAATGTTCTGCACTGAGCTTTGAGCAGAGTCCAGCCAACAAGTTCCTTCCTCTTCCTCACCGTGCACAAATCTGACAGATCTTTAAAGATTTATAAAGTCCAATCTCCACATGCCTGCTGCATATCACTTCATTTAAAACCAGTCCAGCCTCTTTCTGCTGACCGTGTGTTATTCAGCGAGGCTGGGTAAATCTAATATAAAGCCTTTATTGATCCTCGGGCCTTTAATCACTTTGATTTTTGCCCCTGTTTTGAGTGACCTCTGCAAAGCATCAGGCCTCTGGGGTTTGGGTGGAAGATTGGAGCTCTGACGCAGCATGCCTGTCATTTTCTGCGCATTCAGAGTTTTTATATGAATAATGTCTCGTGAGTGTATCTTTTAGCTATGCACCAACATTATTTTTAACCCAAACTGAAATCAAATCAAAATTTGGGTAATTGAACTCTTTGTGCTGTTCAGGGTGTCATGTTCTCAGGTGATAAACAAAACCAGCCGTAGTAAAGTTAACAATGAGCCGCCTCTCAATATTTCAGCCAAATAAATTTTACATGTTGCTACGCACCATTCTTGGTCATGGTGAAGTGCTGCTTTGTTTTTCTGTTTTAGCTTATTCACATTTGTGCATGGAATAGATGCTGAAAAAGTCAAAACGCATCATCAAAGAAATGCTAATAAAATGTCACTGTTTCTGAAAATGTGTTTCTTCTACTATGAATACTTTGGCACTGGGTCTTTTAAAACGCTTTTCACACTCAGCAAATAACAAGATAATTCTGTCTTTTTTTTTAATATTATTATTATCATTAATTAAAGTGCCCACCATCGAGTCATTTCCACCATGTTCTGTGACGGAAATAATGCTGGTGGAAAAATGAAAAAATCATTTTTAACACTTTTGGAATAAAAATTGATGACTCCTTTTCTTGTGCTAATTTGGCTAATTAAAAGTAGAATTTAATATATCTTACAAACACAAATAATATTATATATATATATATATATATATATATATATATATATATATATATATATATATATATATATATATATATATATATATATATATATATATATATATATATATATATATATATATATAGTATATATAATCCATGAAAGGGTGTACATGGTCGGCAACAATGCTTTTGTAGGTGGATGGATGGCAGGACCCAAGGTTTTTCAGCAGAGCATTGCCCAAAGCATTACACTGCCTCCGCCGGCTTGCCTTGTTCTCATAGTGCATCCTGGGGCCATATGTTCCCCAGGAAAGCGACGCATGCACATCCGGCCATCCATGTGATGTAAAAGAAAACATGATTCATCAGACCAGGCCACCTTGTTCCATTGCTCCGTGGTCCAGTTCTGATGCTCATGTGCCCACTGTTGGTGCTTTCGGCAGTGGACAGGGGTCAGCATGGGCACCCTGACTGGTCTGCGGCTATGCAGCCCCATATGCAACAAACTGCGATGAACTGTGTATTCTCAGAACCAGCATTAGTTTTTTAGCAATTTGAGCTACAGTAGCTCGTCTGTTTGATCGCACCACATGGGCCAGCCTTCCCTCCCCACATGCATCAATAAGCCTTGGCCATCCATGACCCTGTCGCCGGTTCACCACTGTTCCTTCCATAGACCATTTTGATAGATACTGACCACTGTAGACCGGTAACACCGCCACAAGATCTGCAGTTTTGGAGATGCTCTGACCCAGTCGTCTAGCCATCACAAGTTTTCCCATGTCAAACTCGCTCAAATCCTTATGCTTGCCAATTTTTCCTGCTTCTAACAAATCAACTTTGAGGACAAAATGTTCACTTGCTGTCTAATATATCCCACCCATTAACAGGTGCTGTGATGAAGAGATAGTCATGTTATTCACTTCACCTCATAATGCCTGATATGCGATACGGTATGTTATGCCTGGTCGGTGTGTGTATATGTATTTGCACATTTTTCATCTGAAACATGCTCTTTACTAACTGTTTTTTTTTTCCTGGGGAAAGAGTTTAGGAAAACTTTATAGGGGCTTTTTTTGTTTGTACATTTTTGCAATGACACAACAACTGTCATATTTTTTGAAAAATGTATATATTGACACAATAAATATTGAAATTGTTTTACTTTGTTTAGATTATCAGTTTTAATATTTCATGATTTATTTTAATCTAAAGATTGAAAGTCTGGATCAAGGCGAAAACAATCAAATCTATAGCCTACATACAGTATTATTGTAAAAAGTAGCAAATATAAATGAGGAAGGCATGATAGAAGTTTCAAGGCAGTTTTAATACGACCTTCATATAAATAAAAATAAACTGAATCCCTTAGTTTTAATAAAAATCCACTCCTGGGACAATAAATGCCTAAAGTTAAAGAAACAACCGTATATAAATTGATATCATTTTCATTCCAGACAGATTGTTAATTGCAAAATATACAATTAATTGTGTGTGTGTATAGGTATTTGTGTCATTCCTGTAGGTATTGTGTGTTTATGCTGTAGAGGGGGATGTGTTGGTATACAGTAGTTAGGCCCCTGTGTATTGAAAATGAACCGTGTCACTTGGTAAACAATACTAATTAGGAGTGTCATTGTAAGACTCCCTCTGACCCACACTCTCTTACTGTTTGTTTGTTGTTATTGTTCATGCTAATTAGCTCTAATCTCTGTCTCTCTCTCTCTCTCTCTCTCTCTCTCTCTCTCTCTCTCTCTCTCGTTCCCTCTTTCTCTCCTCCTCTCTTTCCCAGTGTGATATGTAATTCCTACAGCCAGTCTCAGATTGTGCAAGTGTGTGTGTGTGTGTGTGTGTGTGTGTGTGTGTGTGTGTGTGTGTGTGTGTGTGTGTGTGTGTGTGTGTGTGTGTGTGTGTGTGTGTGTGTGTGTGTGTGTGTGTGTGTGTGTGTGTGTGTGTGTGTGTGTGTGTGTGTGTGTTTGTGGGTGTAGGGGTGATAGAACACAATAGGACTCCATGGGGGGAAGGGGCTCTGTATGTGTGTGTGCGTGTCTGTGTGTCACGGTGGAGGTCTTCTCCATTCATTGTCTAGCTGTACAATGATTTGCCTCACAAGTGAACAGCCATTAATAAGGCAGCGATATGTGTAATAGCACTCTCCAGTAATTGTTCTACGTAGAGAAAAGGAACGAGAGAGAGACAGGCCTCATCCTCACACCCCCATGCCCCCCACTGGGACTCCCTCGTCATATCTCTGACACTAGGAACATGTTAACTAATAGCTAATTAAAACACATTATTAATGAATAGCCAGTGCAATGAGATATGGGAAGCAGGCTGAATTAAAACATATCCTGCCGTCCTTGACAACAGCAACCTGAGGAATTCGTCAGGGCCCAGCCCGGCCCACTGTGCCACGCATACTTTTCAGTACGAGTAGGCGGAAAGTATTCGGTGTTGTTGTTGGTTAAAGCCCAAGGCAGAGCACAGATAGATGTTGAATTATGTTTGGAGGATTTGTAGTCCCAATGTTCTCCATCACTTGATATAGACATTGTGCTTGTGTTCAGCTACGGTTTCCATGTCTCAATATTCCGCACTTAAAAAGAATAAGCATTACAAGTATAACATTGTTTTTCTGTTGTTGTTTTGACTTATTTATATTTGTAATAAAAATTATATTTGTCACATATACTGTTCAAAAGTTTGTGGCCTTTTTTTTATTCAGCAAGGAAACATTAAATTGATCAAAAGTGACAGAAAACACTTTTACATTGTTACAGAAGCTTTCTATTTCAAATGAATGCTTTGTTTCGTTTAAAGAAACCTGGAAAACATATCATAGTCACCACACAAAAATTATTATTATTATAATTATTATTTATAAATAATAATAAATGTTACTTAAGAACCAAATCAGCATATTAGATTAATTTCTGAAGTGACAATACATTTTGAAGTAACGGCTGTTCAGAAATCAGCTTTGCCATCACAAGAATAAATTAGATTTTAAAATATATTACAATAGGAAAAATTTTTATTATTTTAAATGGTAAAAATATGTCACAAAAGTACTGATTGTAAAAAAAAAAAAAAGTATTGATTGTAAACTCTTACCGACCCCAAACAGTGTGTGTGTTTGTGTGTGTGTTCCTTGTGTACCATACGTTATGGGGACACAATGTCCCTATAGTGGGGAATTTTTGATCCCCATGAGGAAAACAGCTTATAAATCATATTAAGTGATGTTGTTGTTGTTGTTTTTTTTTGTGATGGGTAGGTTTAGGGTTAGGGGATAAAATATGTGACCCTGGAGCACAAAACCAATCATAAGTCACACGGGTATATTTGTGGCAATAGCCAACAATACATTGTATGGGTCAAAATTGTCAATTTTTCTTTTATGACAAAAATCATTAGGATATTAAGTAAAGGTCATGTTCCATGATTTTTTGCTACCTCAGATTCCAAATATATTCAATATTTTATATATCCAATTATAAATAGCTCTGCCAAATATTGTCATATCCTAACAAATACTTATTTATTCAGCTCTCAGATGATGTATAAATCTCAATTTCAAAAAAGGTACCCTTATGACTGGTTTTGTGGTCCAGGGTCACATATGCAGTTTGTTCAATATAAAAAATCATTATGTCTATGGAATGTCCCCATAAAACATGAAAACCTAATGTGTGTGTGTGGGTGTGTGTATGCGTGTGTATGTGTATTGTAGTAGACAATTGAAGCCTGTCTGTGTTGAAGTACCGGCCTATAGCACTGAGACGAGTTAGAGTCATGGTACAGAGGAAGATGAGGTCAAGACTGGGGGTCAGGATCAGCCATTAAAATCCAACATTAAAGTCAGACATAGAGTCCAGGAAATAGAATTACAGGCTGCTTCCTGTGAGTTAGTGTGTGCACCTATGAGTATCGGAGGTCAGGGCAGGTCATTCACGCCCTACTGAATACCCACTGAGCCCTGTCTGTTTTAAAAGTGCTTCTGTGGTCTAACAGATTGTTACAATCACACAGGCATGTTTCACTTTTAATTGCACAGATCGAGTCCTGCATATGATGTTTAATACATAGTAGTAACACAATAATAACATCATAATAACTAGATTTGTGCTTTGATTTGCAGAGTTTTTTGTAAGTTAATGGAGGTAAAGCCTCTCTCTGCTAAAGTGGCCATTATTTGATTCTCCTTATTGATATAATACTTTTTTTGCATCAGATGGGATGTCAGTATTTGAATTACCTACTGTTAAACATGAATATTCCAAAGTTTGGGGTCAGTAATTTATTTGGTAACACTTTATTTTGATGGTGCCTTTTTTTAACATTCTACTAACTATAAGTAACTTTGCACCTACATGTCAACTAACTCTCATTAAACAGAGCATTAGTAGACTGTCTGCTTAATATCTGCTTACACTTTATTGTGATACTCTACTAATACTCTGAGTGTTAGTTGACATGTAGGTGCAACATTACTTATAGTCAACAGAATCTGTTGTGTTTATTTACAACCCCAAATCAGAAAAAGTTGGGACAGTATGGAAAACGCAAATAAAAAAAAAGAAGTGATTTCTAAATTTACTTTGACTTGTATTTCATTGCAGACAATATGAACAAAAAATATTTCATGTTTTGTCTGGTCAACTTCATGTCATTTGTAAATATGCATCATTTCCTGTCATTCAGACCTGCAACACATTTAAAAAAAAGTTGGGACAGTAAAGCATTTACCACTTTGTAATGTTGCCATTCCTTTTCACAACACTTAAAAGACGTTTAGGGACTGAAGACACCAAGTGATGAAGTGTTTCAGGTGTAATTTTGTCCCATTCTTCCTGCAAACAAGTCTTAAGGTGGACAACAGTACGGGGTCTTCGTTGTTGCATTTTGCGCTTCAAAATGCGCCACACATTCTCTATTGGAGACAGGTCGGGACTGCAGGCAGGCCAGTCAAGTACCCGAACCCTCTTACTCCGCAGCCAGGATTTTGTAATGTGTGCAGAATGTGGTTTTGCATTGTCTTGTTGAAATATGCATGGACATCCCTGGAAAAGATGGCAGCATATTATGCTCCAAAATCCCTATGTACTTTTCAGCATTAATGGTGCCTTCACAGAAGTGCAAGTTACCTTTGCCAAGGGCACTGACACAACCCCATACCATGACAGACCCTGGCTTTTGGACTTTTTGCTGGTAACAGTCTGGATGATCCTTTTCTTCTCTGGTCCGGAGCACACAGCGTCCATTCCTCCCAAAAAATACCTCAAATACTGATTCATCTGACCACAGTACACGTTTCCACTGTGTGATGGTCCATCCCAGATGCCTCCGAGCCCAGAGAAGTCAAATTGCGCTTCTGGACACTGTTAACATAGGGCTTCCTTTTGGCACAGTACAGTTTTAACTGGCATTTGTGGATGTAACTACGTATTGTGGTACTTGACAAAGGTTTACCAAAGTAGTCCTGAGCCCATGTGGTGATATCGCTTATAGATGAATGACGATTCTTGATGCAGTGCCGCCTGAGGGATCGGAGATCACGGTTGTTCAGCTTAGGCTTGCGCCCTTGTCCTTTACGCACTGAAATTCCTCCAGATTCCTTGAATCTTTTAATTATGTTATGCACTGTTGAATGTGAAATATCCAAATCTCTTCCTATCTTTCTTTCAGGAACATTGTTTTCAAACATTTCAATAATTTTCTCACGTATTTGTTGGCAAACTGGCGATCCTCGGCCCATCTTTGCTCCTAAAGGATTAGACCTTTCTTGGATGCTGCTTTTGTACCAAATCATAATTACAATCACCTGTTGACATCACCTGTTTCAAATCACATCATTATTTAACAATTTTACGTCATTACTAGCCCTAAATTGCTCCTGTCCCAACTTTTTTTGAAATGTGTTGCAGGTCTGAATGACAGGAAAGGATGCATATTTACAAATGACATGAAGTTGACCAGACAAAACATGAAATATTTTGTGTTCATATTGTCTGCAATGAAATACAAGTCAAAGTAAATTTAGAAGTCACTTTTTTTTTCTTTTTTTTTGCGTTTTCCGTACAGTCCCAACTTTTTCTGATTTGGGGTTGTATTTAGAAATTAATATTTATTTGGGCAAACAATGCATTACATCGACCAAAGGTCACATTTCTAATAATTGCTGTTCTTTAAAACTTTATTTTCATCAAATAACCTGCAAATGTATAATGGTTTTCACAAAAATGTTATTCAGACCAATTTCAACTCTGATCCAAATGAGCATATTCAAATTATTTCTGAAGGATCATGTGACACTGAAGACAGTAGTGAAATTCAGCTTTGCTATTACAGGAATAAATTACATGTCAAAGTATTAAAATAGAAAACAGTTATTTTATAATAATATTTCATAATATTAATGTTTTTAATGTATTTTTGATCAAATAAATACATACTTAGTAAGCATATGTGACTTTTTCAAAAACATTTAAAAGAAAAAATGACTGACCCCAAACTTTTGAAAAGTATATGGAAACAATTTTATTTCTCAGAGTTACTCAACTTATTCTGTATTTTTTTACTTGGCTTCTTTGAGAAAAACACTAACTTGTTCAAATCAGATGTGAAACACCAATTTAATAGGGGAACAGGAAAAACTTGTTCTTTCCGAATAGGTCCTAATTCAATTTATTATTGTTTGGATGCTGAATAATTCATTCCATTATCCACCATTTATTCAGAATATCTTTTCAGACTATTCAGTTTTTGTTCGAAAAACTTGTTTTTGAACATGTTTGGTCAAATCAGACTTTTTTACAGAAGAGGCTGTAAGATTTCTTTAGATTAAAATTTTCTTCAATAGCTCTAACTCTTCTGACTTACAGACCTTTATGCTCTTTTTGGTTGCAAATAACATGTAAGCCCCTCTAACCAGATCTGTTCAGCAGGTTGTCCGGGTGAAAACATGGCAAAGTGCTTTAAGAAGACATTCGGGTTAGTGTCAGGAGAAAAAAAAATACAGGACACAGCAGAAGGAGAGCAAACGTTCAGTGACTGCTTTAACACTGCCACTCTGACCTGCTCTGTGCATATATTACAGACCGCCTTTAATGATGGGGTTAAAAGCATGACAGGCGAGAGATGCTGCATAATGACGACTCAGCACTTCCAGAGGACACTTCTGCAATCCTTCTTAGCCTACCTGTCCCATGCCAAAACCACACACACATACACAGACCACTAAACAAGCACAGATATTTATCATTCTTGGACGGTGTTAGATTATAGAGATGTTCATGTAGAGACAGACTGACAAAATGAGAGGAGGAAAGAGAAAGAGGGAAGGGGGAAGGGAGAGAGAAAGTAAATGATGGATGTCTAGAAGTCCTGGAAAATCCATCGTGAAAATACTGTGTAACAACAAGGACATAAGCAATAAGGTAAAGATCGTTTGTACACAGGTTAAGCTGAGCTGTTGACTTTAAGAAGTTGTGATTAAACTTCTTGGCTTGTTTACAACTGGTTTTAAAATGCGTCTTAAGGTGACCACATTCATCACTTAAAGGAGAGCAGGGATTCTTATGACTCTCAATAAATGTAATACAGGTCATTTTATTTTCCAAAATAGCAGTTCATTTGAGTAACAATCAACGCATTTATTATAAAAAATCCTGTAAAAACCAGATTAATGCATACCTTATATTATATTAGTTTGCTGCTTCTGCCTCAATCACTTTTTCAACCAAAAAGGAGTAGGGCCTATTTAGTATTCTTGACCTGTTCTGTTATAAATAATATAACAATAAAAAGCCAATATGTGTATCTAATTTATTATAAAACATGCAGAGGTCTGTGTGTGTGTGTGTGTGTGTGTGTGTGTGTGTGTGTGTGTGTGTGTGTGTGTGTGTGTGTGTGTGTGTGTGTGTGTGTGTGTGTGTGTGTGTGTGTGTGTGTGTGTGTGTGTGTGTGTGTGTGTGTGTGTGTGTGTGTGTGTGTGTGTGTGTGTGTGTGTGTGTGTGTGTGTGTGTGTGTGTGCATGTTTTTGTGAAATATCAGGACACAAATGTGTATAATGACATGGGTATGACATAGGTATTAGAAAAAGAGGGTGAAATATGAGGACGTTCCCCATGTCCTCACTTTTCAAAATGCTTATAAATCATACAGAACAAGGTTTTTTCACAGAAAGTAAACTGCACAGTCTCCTGTGAGGGTTAGGTTTAGGGGCAGGGGCAGTGTAAGGGGATAGAAAATAAGGTTTGTACGGTATAAAAACCATTACGCCTATGGAATGTCCTCACATTTCACAAAAACAAACATAGCTAGTCAGGCCGAAAGCTTATTGTGTCCTCGTATACCTGTTCTCAAACCAAGCTCATGCTCCACTTGGCCATTAAAACTACCAAATGTCCCACTTAACATTAATCTTGCACACAAAAAAATTTGAGCATTTACTCTCCTTTTCAAGTGCCATGATAAAGCATGCTGGGAATTGGAAATCCCAGCCTAGTTTCAGTTACATTTAGGTTTGTCTCAATTAAAAGAAACAAACAAGTTCATAAAACTCAAAACAATAAAACTATTCAGATTTACTTAAAATGTGTCAGCTTTGAGAACTCAAAAGAAAAAGAAAGTTCTATACACTCATAACATCACACAATCGGTCTGTGCATTTCAGCGGAATATAGTGATAGCCACAAAACCAACAAAATGTAATGTAAGCTGACGCATCTTGACAGCGCTCAGACCATAGCACATTAGCGACAGACACTTCCGCATCACAGACAGTGAACAATGATCGTGGCATTTTGGAATCCATCACCACAAACAAGCAATGTTGATCATAAATCATATTATTAGCCTGACACAGCAGCCGATTAATGTAACAAACCGTATTAAAATTATGATTTGGGAAAAATTTAACTTATGCAGAATTACAGCAAATGTGCATGGTCACTAAGTTAGTACATTTACAGACGGACCAGTAAGGCTGCAAAATAACTGTTTTCTCAAATAAAGCTTAACATATTTAAAACAGTGGCTGCTGTGAAAAGAATCAAATTAATCATGTAAATTAAAAATGTATTATATTTTAAACTAGAATGTACATTTCCTGAAGAAAATGTGAGTGGTGCTTGCCGTGGCAAAATTCGCCACCCGGATAATGCAAAAAAGCCAAGAAACATGTCTGTAGGATGTTCTGGGGCTGAGATATAGGTCTTGTAAACGGTTGCTAGGGTACTCTGTTTGGTTGCTAGGGGGGCTTGGCAGCATCCAATGATGATACTGCTTGTCATAATGAATGATATAAACCTACCCCCATGTCTCTATGTTGTTCCAAGGCTGAGATATAAGTCTTAGTAAACGGTTGCTAGGGTACTCTTTTTGGTTGCTATGGAGTGGCATGGCAGCATCCAATGATGATACTGCTTGTCAGTATGAATGATATAAACCAACCCCCATGTCTGTATGATGTTCTGAGGCAGAGATATAGGTCTTGGTAAACGGTTGCTAAGGTACTCTGTTTGGTTGCTATGGAGTGGCTTGGCAGCATCCAATGACAATACTCCAAAGGCTGCTTGTCAGTATGAATGATATAAACCAACCCCCATGTCTTTACGATGTTGTGATGCAGAGATATAGGTCTTGTTATACGGTTGCTAGGGTACTCTGTTTGGTTGCTATGGAGTGGCTTGGCAGCATCCAATGATGATACTGCTTGTCAGTATGAATGATATAAACCAATCCCCATGTCTCTATGATGTTCTGAGGTAGAGATATAGGTCTTGGTAAACGGTTGCTAAGGTATTCTGGGCGGTTGCTAGGCGGTTGCTAAGGTATTCTGGGTGGTTGCTAGGGCGTTGCTAGGCGGTTGCTAAGGTATTCTGGGTGGTTGCTAGGCGGTTGCTAGGCGGTTGCTAAGGTATTCGGAGTGGTTGCTAGGGTGTTGCTAGGTGGTTGCTAAGGTATTCTGGGTGGTTGCTATGGTGTTGCTAGGCGGTTGCTAAGGTATTCTGGGTGGTTGCTAGGGCGTTGCTAGGCGGTTGCTAGGGTGTTCTGGGTGGTTGCTAGGGCGTTGCTAGGCGGTTGCTAAGGTATTCGGAGTGGTTGCTAGGGTGTTGCTAGGCGGTTGCTAAGGTATTCTGGGTGGTTGCTATGGTGTTGCTAGGCGGTTGCTAAGGTATTCTGGGTGGTTGCTAGGGCGTTGCTAGGCGGTTGCTAGGGTGTTCTGGGTGGTTGCTAGGGCGTTGCTAGGCGGTTGCTAAGGTATTCGGAGTGGTTGCTAGGGTGTTGCTAGGCGGTTGCTAAGGTATTCTGGGTGGTTGCTAGGGCGTTGCTAGGTGGTTGCTAAGGTATTCTGGGTGGTTGCTAGGGCGTTGCTAGGCGGTTGCTAAGGTATTCTGGGTGGTTGCTATGGTGTTGCTAGGCGGTTGCTAAGGTATTCTGGGTGGTTGCTAGGGCGTTGCTAGGCGGTTGCTAAGGTATTCTGGGTGGTTGCTAGGCGGTTGCTAGGGTGTTCTGGGTGGTTGCTAGGGCGTTGCTAGGCGGTTGCTAAGGTATTCGGAGTGGTTGCTAGGGTGTTGCTAGGTGGTTGCTAAGGTATTCTGGATGGTTGCTAGGGCGTTGCTAGGCGGTTGCTAAGGTATTCAGGGTGGTTGCTAGGGCGTTGCTAGGTGGTTGCTAAGGTTTTCTGGGCGGTTGCTAGGGCGTTGCTAGGCGGTTGCTAAGGTGTTTTGGGCGGTTGCTAGGCACTGCTAAGGTATTGTGGGTGGTTGCTATGTTGTTGTTAGGCAGTTGTCAATTGTTACAAATGGTTACTATGGAGTTTTTATAGAGTTGTTAGCATGTTCTCAGCCTGATTTAGCTGTTAGCTAATCATTATTAGCATGTAGCTATTCACTGCTAGCATGTGTAGCATGTTGAAAGTCCAGTTTGCTAGCATGAGCCAAAAGACCCAACCCCCATGTCTCTAGGATGTTCTGAGGCAGAGATATAGGTCTTGGTAAACGGTTGCTAGGGTACTCTGTTTGGTTGCTATGGAGGGGTTTGGCAGCATCCAATGATGATACTGTTTGTCTGTATGAATGATATAAACCAACCCCCATGCCTCTATGATGTTCTGAAGCAGAGATATAGGTCTTGGTATACGGTTGCTAGGGTACTCTTTTTGGTTGCTAGGGGGGCTTGGCAGCATCCAATGATGATACTGCTTGTTTGTATGAATGATATAAACCAACCCCCATGTCTCTACGATGTTCCGAAGCAGAGATATAGGTCTTGGTATACGGTTGCTAGGGTACTCTGTTTGGTTGCTAGGGGGGCTTGGCAGCATCCAATGATGATACTGCTTGTCTGTATGAATGATATAAACCAACCCCCATGTCTCTATGATGTTCTGAGGCAGAGATATAGGTCTTGGTATATGGTTGCTAGGGTACTCTGTTTGGTTGCTAAGGGGGCTTGGCAGCATCCAATGATGATACTGCTTGTCTGTATGAATGATATAAACCAACCCCCATGTCTCTATGATGTTCTGAAGCAGAGATATAGGTCTTGGTATATGGTTGCTAGGGTACTATGTTTGGTTGCTAAGGGGGCTTGGCAGCATCCAATGATGATACTGCTTGTCTGTATGAATGATAAAAACCAACCCCCATGCCTCTATGATGTTCTGAAGCAGAGATATAGGTCTTGGTATACGGTTGCTAGGGTACTCTTTTTGGTTGCTAGGGGGGCTTGGCAGCATCCAATGATGATACTGCTTGTCTGTATGAATGATATAAACCAACCCCCATGTCTCTACGATGTTCCGAAGCAGAGATATAGGTCTTGGTATACGGTTGCTAGGGTACTCTGTTTGGTTGCTAGGGGGGCTTGGCAGCATCCAATGATGATACTGCTTGTCTGTATGAATGATATAAACCAACCCCCATGTCTCTATGATGTTCTGAGGCAGATATATAGGTCTTGGTATATGGTTGCTAGGGTACTCTGTTTGGTTGCTAAGGGGGCTTGGCAGCATCCAATGATGATAGTGCTTGTCTGTATGAATGATATAAACCAACCCCCATGTCTCTATGATGTTCTGAAGCAGAGATATAGGTCTTGGTATATGGTTGCTAAGGTAGTCTGTTTGGTTGCTAAGGGGGCTTGGCAGCATCCAATGATGATACTGCTTGTCTGTATGAATGATATAAACCAACCCCCAGGCCTCTATGATGTTCTGAAGCAGAGATATAGGTCTTGGTATACGGTTGCTAGGGTACTCTGTTTGGTTGCTAGGGGGGCTTGGCAGCATCCAATGATGATACTGCTTGTCTGTATGAATGATATAAACCAACCCCCATGTCTCTATGATGTTCTGAGGCAGAGATATAGGTCTTGGTATATGGTTGCTAGGGTACTCTGTTTGGTTGCTATGGAGTGGCTTGGCAGCATCCAATGATGATACTGCTTGTCAGTATGAATGATATAAACCAACCCCCATGTCTCTACGATGTTCTGATGCTGAGATATAGGTCTTGGTAAACGGTTGCTAGGGAACTCTGGTTGGTTGCTATGGAATGTTTTGGCAACATTCAATGATGATACTGCTTGTCAGTATGAATGATATAAACCAACCCCCATGTCTCTACGATGTTCTGATGCAGAGATATAGGTCTTGGTAAACGGTTGCTAGGGTACTCTGTTTGGTTGCTATGGAGTGGCGTGGCAGCTGGCAATGATCATACTCCAAAGGCTGCTTGTCAATATTAATGATATAAAACAACCCCCATGTCTCTATGTTGTTCTGATGCAGAGATATAGGTCTTGCTAAACGGTTGCTAGGCTGCTTGATAATGGTTGCTAGGGCGTGGCTAGGAAGTGTTGAAGGTGATTTGTGATTGGCTGTTGATGCCCCGAGTCAAACAAACCCACCCTCATGTTTCTATGACACTTCTATCAAAAGATATCCCTTTGATCTCTTTCAATGGAAGTCTATGGGATCAGTTGCTAGGGAGCTCTAAATTGTTGCTAGGGCGTGGCTTCATAGGTTGACAATCATCCTGAGATAGTGATTGGCTGTCTGAGTAAATTGAGCCCACCCCCTTGTCTCTGAGACACTGTGTGCCAGAGCTGTGGTCAATACAAAATCCCTATGCAATTTCCCATTGTAAGAGAAACACATGCGTTTAATGGGACGTCCCTCCCCATTATAAGTCAATGGGGAAATTTGAGAAAATTTGGGGAGCTCTAGCGCCCCAGGGGTACAACTTATACCCCATTGAGATGTGTCATCTTACAGGGCCTGCCAGCCTCTTCAAATGTGGTGACACACGAGTTTCTCCGAAATCCTCTCTCGGAGCTATGAGGGGTCAAAGTTTCCGCAATGTTAAATCCCATTGACTTTTCGGCTACTTTTTCGCCCCTGGGGCGAACATCGCACCCCCGATCCCTTAGAAAAGATATAGCACACCATTCCCGTATAGGCCGGTCGATTTGACACCTCATTCATGGGTCTGTGACAAAATTTGTGGGAGGAGTAGCGCGCCGAAAAAGTGTCCAGAAGAAGAAGAATAATAAACCGAGATATTAATATTTATGGCTTGCTACGCAAGCCCCAATAATAATAAAAATATGGAGAATAGCAATATTGATGCATTGCTTCACAAGCAACACTAATATGTATGTTTGAGAGTGATGGTGATGCCTTGCTTCGCAAGGCATCACTAAAACCGTTTTCGGGCTAGATAGTAATAGTGATGCCTTGCTACGCAAGCACCACTAATAACTTACACAAGTCAAGTCAAGTGAACTTTATTTATATAGTGCTTTTTACAATACAGATTGTTTCAAAGCAGCTTCACAGTGTTAAACAGGAAAATAATGCAACAGAATTTGATTCGGCTGCACAGCCGCTCCGAAGAAAACGGGGATCTATATAGCTCATTTCAATTATCATACAGTGACAATGCGGGCAGATCAGTAATTTAGTTGATGTATTTAATTTAGTTCAGTAATTAAATGTATTTGGATATTTAGTTGAACATTTTGTGAAACAGCAAACAGCAAACAATTCCAGCAGTAAACTTTAAGGCACAGTATGCAAGTGTTGTCATTAGAGGTCGCTTAATCAAAACAAAGGGGTAGCTTGATGACACCGTGAATGAGCGTGGAATCATGGGAGTTGTAGTCTTGATTTTTCACCTCCACAGCCGATGGAAAGGAATCCAGGCAGAAACCATGTTTATGAATGAGCAAATGTATTAAAGTTTTATGAATGTTATGGTCGTATGAAGAAGGACACGCCCAGAGTCCTTGGGAGTGAATGCTAATGAGAGAGACCCACACAAAACACCGGTCTCCGAGCTTTTATTATGCTTATGTTGCTGCAGTCACCTGCTCTTTTCGTTGCATACGTGGGGTAACGCAGTGCTGTTTTCTGTTGATAAATGTATATCCAAACAGTTTCTCGTCTGTCTAATAAAATACATTCTATATTAAAGCGTCTTTGGCGTTTATGGTTTCTACGGAAATCTAGGGAATTGTAAATATGACATCATTGACAGGTGACGCAAGGACACGGTCTGTAAAACTGGTGAAAACTCTGCCCAAAATTAAGCTCTGATGTAAGGGAGCGCGGGGCACAACCTAACGCGAGGTTAGTTGTAACACACATGGTTTAAAACTTTCCACACATGCCAGGATGACGAAACTTGGTGTATTTACTAGTTGGCATATCAACATTATTTAGAGAAAGAAATTGCACCAAAATCTTTGCAAGATATCACTGAACATTTAACCATAGCAAAATACATTTCTTACTTAAGTTTATTTTTCATCTATGTTTTTGGTGTTTATTTAAAATGAGACAAATTTGATATTATTTTAATACTCTGCCCAAAATTAAGCTCTGATGTAAGGGAGCGCGGGGCACAACCTAACGCGAGGTTAGTTGTAACACACATGGTTTAAAACTTTCCACACATGCCAGGATGACGAAACTTGGTGTATTTACTAGTTGGCATATCAACATTATTTAGAGAAAGAAATTGCACCAAAATCTTTGCAAGATATCACTGAACATTTAACCATAGCAAAATACATTTCTTACTTAAGTTTATTTTTCATCTATGTTTTTGGTGTTTATTTAAAATGAGACAAATTTGATATTATTTTAATCTTATATCTGTTATTTAACAGTTGAGATAGTTCTTTAAAGCTGATTTAACCAGCAGAAGACACGACATGGGTTTAAATCCCAGTTGTGCAGTTGGGACATGGTGTAACACTGCGTTACAATGTGTCCCTATTAGAACTACGCTATTCTATTCTATACTTTTATGAATTCTTTTGAGAAACCATGAGAAAAAGGTGAACAATGTTCAGAAATTATTAATTATTATTATGTTTTTAACTATGCTGTATAGCTGTGTTTTGCAGTTTGTTTGTTAGCCTGGCTCCGCCCTCCTACGTACTTCCGCTCAATTTTCATTTTCCTTCAGTACTCCGTCTGTGACTGCTGTATAGTCTTAGGTTTTCTCCAAACAAATTTTTACTGGTCCAATCAGCGAACAGAGGGAGTGGCCGAGAACAATGACATTGATGTCGTGCGCTAGTTTGAGTTGTAGTTCAGTAATGGCGGCGGAGAAAGATGCGAGCGAAGCCATTCATTCCGTTGTGGCACCGCTGTTGAATATCCAGAAGTTAAAGTCCCTGTAAAGTCAAAACTAAACGTGTGTTCTGAGTTCCTCACACCACAGATAAATGTGTTATTAACCACCCAGCCAAATTTGAATCATAAAAAAATCCGGGAAGTACATAAAATAGCTTATCAAAAACCTGAAAAAATGAGCAGCATTCTCTGCTCTCAAACGCTGGGGGTGTGTCCGCTGTCGGCGCCGCAACCACGCCCACTCACGGGAAAGCGGCAGTAGCACACAAGACAACACTCACTGATCACGAGCGTCTATGATCACGACGCACCAGATGTCGGCGGGACGGGAGGAGGAAGGCCTGGGCGGGGGATAGCCGGTTCTGCAGCGGATTATCAGTGAATCCCAGTTGTCTCCGGTGAAAGTTTGTAAAACGATCCGGTGTAAAGTCACTGCAGAGGTAGGTGTCGGTGATGATCCTCAGCTCTCCACCAAGGTTGCTGTTCACAAAATTAATCCACCTCTTCATCGTTTTTGTTTTGTAAGCTGTTATGCAAGTTGTTGACTATAGTAACTAACAGTACTAACAGTAACTCGCGATCGAACTGATGCGAATGTGCTCTAGTTATGATCGTGTTAGGGGAGGAGCCAGGCTCGGTGGCTCCAGTGCGTCATCGAGCCACCGTTTTAGCCCCGCCCAGAAAATCCTGAACACAGCAACGGTGAAAAACTGTTTAACGGTCTAACTTCTGAATTCAGTACTTCATAGTTCACAGTCTTTGTAATGTGTTTCAGCAATACATTTCTAACATTTATAATGTGTTTAGAAACAAATCTCAGAATTGCCTTTACAGGGACTTTAAAGCCAGAGCAAGAACAATCTTTGCTGAGTTTTTTTGGTGGCCATGATGTTGTGTCCCAGGAAAAGTTTGATTTAAATCTGTCATATGCTCATGTTACATCGTGCCCCTCACATGTTACAATGTACCCCACATATGGGGCATGTTGTCACATTTCACTTCCATTCTTTCGGGGTAAATCAAGAAAAACTGTATTAATGAAACAAAACCACATAATGGTAATAGACATGTATGAAATTAATGTGGGAAAAAATAAATACTCTGAACCCCAAGTGGATTTACACAAACTGAGAAAGTCAAAAAGCGCTAGGTTGTGCCCTGCTCTCCCCTAGCACTTCCTTTGCCGATTAACTCCAGCTTTTTCTTTTAAAGGTAATCTCGAAAAGGGTGTGGATAATAAATTAGCAATGATGTCCTCCTCATCAATGTTGCTTGGGTTTTCATAGCGAATAGGGCTAGCTATTTTATCAGTGTTTTTTTGTTTGTTTGTTTGTTTTTTCAATCGAGTTCCCCACAGCGGGCAACAGCATCACAAACTTAGTGATAACAAGTCCCACCCATTTAGAGGGACGGTATGATTGATCTATTTTCCTGTCATTTTGAATTAGTCTCTCATTTGACTTGCTATTGCTTGGCCTTCTGGAATTTTCACAGCTTTTACCAGCTTTTACCACCAATGACAGAGCTGAAAGAGTTAGGTGGAAATATTCTAATATGGAGAAAATTACCAACTGCACAACACAACTGTCACAGTTATGTTAATTTTGTCTTAGTTATCATGGACTTTTTAGTTTGTTTTCATTAATTCTCATGTGTTCCTTTGTTTGATTTCCCCGCCACTCCTTTGTTGCCATGGTCACCATCATTAGGAGTTTGTTTGCTTCAGCTGTGTTCTATTAATCATCTTGTTTGAGTTCCTATTTAAGGCCTAGTCCACATGTACACACTGTAAAAAAAAATCAGGTCTCCAATTGAACATTTTCAAGTGACCGATCACATCTAAATTGTCAATTTAGAGACCTGATTTTTTTTACACTGCAGGTATTTTTATAAAGAGTTTTTCCCTGCTCCGTTTTTTTTTTTTTTTTTATCCCGTCCACATGAAAACACAAAACACGCTATGAAGTGCTGTCAAGAGCATGCCAAACCAACTGGTGGCAATATAATCCTAACCGTAAAGCCATGTTGGCCAATCAGAAGCCTGGAGAATTGTCATTGCCAGTTCCGGCTCTAGAGCCAAAATCTCCAGTTTCACCATCCACACAACACCACTGCTACCGGAGTTTCTAAAAATGTTCAGTTTCAGTGTCCGAATAATGCATTTGCGTGTGGACGAATGGCCAAACCGCATAGAAAAAGCTGCGGCTTTGGACATACCTGTGTTGTACCCTCACATTAATTCTCTATCCGGTCACGTTAACATTATGGTGTGTGTTTGTCTGCATTCAATGAATCACTACCTATTGGATTGTTATAAGTAAAGTTACCTGTTTGAATATTCATCTTCTGTGTCTATGTCTTCCTAGCTGCACGCACACAACAACTCACACAACAACACACACTGAATAGGCAGAATTGAAAGATTTATTTCCTCAAAAAGATTTAGATGTTTATTGTCAAATTATACACTTTGAAATAATATTAGAACTGATGACTTTTTATTAAAAACGTTTTTACTTTTTAAACTTATTTAAAAGTTTGTTATTATTATTTTTTTTACAATAATTTATGCCCTCTCTGAGGGTCCTGATGGTTCCCCTAAGCCTTAAACCATATATATGTTACCGGCAATGTGTGAAATCCGGCATTGTATAGAATGCCTGGGAATATATAGAATGCTCGAAGTTTGTTAGCAAAGTATGAAATGGTTTATATTTCACATGTAGGCATTCTATACAATGCCAATGGCCAGCCGGCAGAGTATAGAATACTCCCGCTACTTACACTTGGGTCTTCAGTCTTCTGTTCAGCGGTGGTCATGCCGGTAGCGAAACACGTGAGCTTCCACTCCCGGTATTGTTCCCAGATGGTTGCTCACGATGTCGGAGCAGGAAGAAAGTGTAGTGCCATTCAAAATGCCATTCTTGCCTTCCTTGCCGCAACAAGTAGCTCAACGCCACTACTACTTTCGTGTTTTTCTGGTATGAACGTCCTTTACTTTATGCCGTAGTTCTTCATTAATTTTAAAAAACGTGTTCAATGCCAATAAAGGCATGTTTGATACTTTGATACATTACTTTAGGTATTATACAGAATGACAAGCACACTCTAGTGCTTGTCATCCTGAATAATACCTAAAGTAATGAATAGAATGCCTAGGAAAAGTGCAACATAATCGCAAAAACCAGACCATACGTTGCCTACAAACGTCACACATTCTATATATATTCCCTAGGCATTCTATATAATACCCACTTTTCACACATTGCTGGTAACATGTACACTCACCTAAAGGATTATTAGGAACACCTGTTCAATTTGTCATTAATGCAATTATCTAATCAACCAATCACATGGCAGTTGTTTCAATGCATTGAGGGGTGTGGTGCTGGTCAAGACAATCTCCTGAACTCCAAACTGAATGTCAGAATGGGAAAGAAAGGTGATTTAAGCAAATTTGAGCGTGGCATGGTTGCTGGTGCCAGACGGGCCGGTCTGAGTATTTCACAATCTTTTCACGCACAACCATTTCTAGGGTTTACAAAGAATGGTATGAAAAGGAAAAAACATCCAGTATGCGGCAGTCCTGTGGGCGAAAATGCCTTGTTGATGCTAGAGGTCAGAGGAGAATGGGCCGACTGATTCAAGCTGATGGAAGATAATTTTTGACTGAAATAACCACTCGTTACATCCAAGGTATGCAGCAAAGCATTTGTGAAGCCACAACACGCACAAACTTGAGGCGGATGGGCCACAACAGCAGAAGACCCCACCGGCTACCACTCATCTCCACTACAAATAGGAAAAAGAGGCTACAATTTGCACAAGCTCACCAAAATTGGACAGTTGAAGACTGGAAAAATGTTGCCTGGTCTGATGAGTCTCGATTTCTGTTGAGACATTCAGATGGTAGAGTCAGAATTTGGCGTAAACTGAATGAGAACATGGATCCATCATGCCTGATTACCACTGTGCAGGCTGGTGGTGGTGGTGTAATGGTGTGGGGGATGTTTTCTTGGCACACTTTAGACCCCTTAGTGCCAATTGGGCATCGTTTAAATGCCACGGCCTACCTGAGCATTATTTCTGACCATGTCATCCCTTTATGACCACCATGTACCCATCCTCTGATGGCTACTTCCAGCAGGATAATGCACCATGTCACAAAGCTTGAATCATTTCAAATTGGTTTCTTGAACATGACAATGAGTTCACTGTACTAAAATGGCCCCCACAGTAACCAGATCTCAACCCAATAGAGCATATTTGGGATGTGGTGGAACGGGAGCTTCGTGCCCTGGATGTGCATCCCAAAAATCTCCATCAACTGCAAGATGCTATTCTATCAATATGGACCAACATTTCTAGAGAATGCTTTCAGCACCTTGTTGAATCAATGCCACGTAGAATTAAGGCAGTTATGAAGGCGAAAGGGGGTCAAACACAGTATTAGTATGGTGTTCCTAATAATCCTTTAGGTGAGTGTATATCATATATAGAGAGATTTTGATTGAACGTAACAGCAGACTCTAGACTAGTAAAATAGTAGTAAAAAAACAAGATTCCAATGCATGTTCTTGTACTAGAACATACAGAATGCACAGATTGCATCTACAAACTTCAGGGCTACAAAATTAGGGTTAGATGTTGATGTCAGTCATTCTTGAAATGCTGTGGTCTTGTGTGTATATTTGATTGGATTTATTTAATTATGTGTTTGTTTGTTTGTTTGTTTGTTTGTTTGTTGTTTGTTTGTTTGTTTGTTTGATTTCTTTCTTTTTTTAAGGTTTAAATCTTGTTTTTGACAGTGATTTTATAAGTAGGAGGCATTTAAATCTCCAGGATGAATCAGGACACATTTAACATTTTCACTGGAAATAGATATGTCCACATGTATCCTTTACCACCTCCAACAATGGTTTGAGTAATTCAGTGTGTCTCAAACACTTTGTACCTCATTTACACTTGTATTTAGTGCCGTCCACTTGTGATCGGATCAGACAGGTGTAAGGGTGTAAATGAGGTCCTAGAGTCTGACATCATCACACAGACACACAAAACAACCAGAAATCAGGCATTAATTAAAACTTATTAGATTAGATTTCACATCCATGAACAAGCAGACACAAACACCACACTTCTCTCACACATACACCAACACATGCAGACTGTAGGGAGATTGATGTGGGTGTTGATCAGTAAATCCATTCCTCCCTCACGTGGATCCATACAGCTCTGCTCAGCACTATACACGGTAATGTCTGCTCCATGGGGTCAAAAGTCACGCTGTCTGTCCGCCGTCCCCACGGTAATCTCTCCCTCCCCGGGCGCTGCCGCCACAACTATATTAAATCACATCTGACACACCTGACGCTCCATCTCTTCATCCATATTTCATCTCTCTCTATTTTAATAGCACAGCACTTTTTCTCTTGATGTATTTATTAACTGCTCCCTGAAAAAAAAGAACTTTGGTGTGGAGAAGAGAGGGTGAAATGAGGAAGGTTTGACAAGTTTATGGAGTAAGAACAATGCCCGTTCATTACATAGTGTGTGTGTGTGTGTGTGTGTGTGTGTGTGTGTGTGTGTGTGTGTGTGTGTGTGTGTGTGTGTGTGTGTGTGTGTGTGTGTGTGTGTGTGTGTGTGTGTGTGTGTGTGTGTGTGTGTGTGTGTGTGTGTGTGTGTGTGTGCGGCACTTGGCAGGAGGTTTTGGATAGTTGTTGGTATGGATCTCTTCTAGTCGATAACCTCCTGAACACCTATGACTTCAGCTCTGGGCACTGACAGACTGCAAAGTAGGAAAAAAGGTTAATGAAAAATAACTGTGTCCATGATAAAGAAAAGGAAAAATATTTTACAATGTAATAAAATGTTTTCTGTACTCCTTAGGCCCTATCATACACCTGGCGCAATGAAACTCCAGGCGTGACGCAAGTATTTTTTTGCTATTTTCGACCCAACACAGTTATCAGTTATCCAACACGTTGTTTAAAAAGCAATTGCATTTGTGCTCATTTGTGTA
Organism: Gobio gobio; assembly: GCF_949357685.1. Taxonomy (NCBI): domain Eukaryota; kingdom Metazoa; phylum Chordata; class Actinopteri; order Cypriniformes; family Gobionidae; genus Gobio; species Gobio gobio. Next base: position 36,324,182 of record NC_137110.1, on the reverse strand, counting down.
CCCATAGGCGTGCTGGTCTGAAAACGATGTGTGTTCAGGCACGTTGTTGTCGCGTTGCTATTTTGAGGCAACTGAAATAGACGGCGGCATTGACCAACTGAAACCTGGTCTAAAGTCAATGGCACTATATATATTTTTTTTTTGTTATTTAAAGAGTGTGTTAGTAATGTGCGCCAATAGGCGGGTTCACAACGCGTGTACACTCTGCTTATTACACACACAGTGACGCGCAGCAGCACACAAACATTTTTAAATATTAAAAATAAAAGGATTCCTCTTTGGAGAAGCTTTCAATTGTTCCGCTTGCAAATTCCGCCATGTAAATAGCAAATCCGCCATGGTGCAAGCGCAAATGGCTTTTAAAGGGAATGGGATGCGAGAGTCTGATTGGTTTATTGCACTTTACGCCCAAAACACACCCATTACTCATTAAGAGACTATAGGTAATACCCTTTTAGACCATGCGGCAGGTGCACTGACCATTTTCCCGTTGTTAAACTAGCAAAAGTGGATTCGGACACGCCCTATAAGTGCACTTGCGCCGTGTGCTTTAGATCATGCACTTAGATCGTTAAAATAGGGCCCTTTGAATGAAAGTGTTCTCAATAATCTTAATCTTAAAAATGTAAATATATTTATTTTCGTTATATAAATTAATTCATAAATATTTGGGGAGTCGGATCACATTTTACAACTTGAATCAATCTTGCCTTTTCAAAAAAATTCTGATCCTTTTTTAATGTTTCTGCATGATGCACCACAAAACTTAGCATATAATCTTTTTTTTCTCAAATGTAAGCAGTGAAGCAAAAAATACAAAAGATTTTCATTTATTTTCTGGTAAGAAATGTGTTTCTTTTAATTAGGCTTTTTCTTGTTATTATTATAACATAATAGTTCCATCCTATTAAAAAAATAAAAGTTTAAATTTGTTTTTGTGTTCACCAAGACTGCATTTATGTGATCAAAATACAGAAAAAAAAATATTATTGTGAAATATTATTACAATATAAAATAACTTTTTAAAATGTAATTTATTCCAAAGCTGAAGTTTCAGCAGCAATTACTCTTCAGTCACATGAACCTTCAGAAATCATTCTGATTCAATTCAATCATTCTGCTTATTTGGTGCTTAAGAAACATTTCAACCTACTGACCCCCAAACTTTTGAATGGTAGTGTATATTGAAGTAATTGTTGATGTGAATATGAATGAGTTTTGATGGATTTTAATCAATCATTAGGTCTGGACAAAAAAAAAAAGAAAAAGAAAAAAGAAAAAAGATTGCCATTGCCATTGCCATCTTTGACCCATGTAATAGATGAGGTTTACTGTCATCATTTTTGGAGAAATATTTTGCTGCTTTTTTCCCCCCAACATGATCACACTGACTCAGATGTTGCATTTTGTTACCTGAGAATAGCTGTGGTATTGTTTTAGCATCCCGTTCTTGAAAGGGTACTTTATCGACTCGATTGTAAAGTGAAAACGATGGAATATAAAATCTAATGGCTTTGCAGAATTTGCAACAAAACATTTTACAGGTTTTAAACAATAACAGTTTATGGTCTAGTAAAGAATGCACATAGTTCCACCTAATCAGGGAAAACTGACATTCATAATTGACATACATAAAAGTGCCTGATTTTTGACAGCTACCCCTAAAAAAAAGCATGACTATTTTGTTAGGATCAACAGAGCTGACTTCTCCTTCTCTGCAGAACTATATTCATCTGCCTTCCTCTCTTTATGTTTATATTTCTTTTTTTTTATTCCTGCCAGAAATCAACTATTCAGGAGTTATGACTGAAGATGTGTGTGTTTTGAGAGAGTGTGAGAGGGAGTTTTTCAGTGACATCCACAATAGAAAAGCATTGAATGGATCTTTGTATCTTGTCTTCTGCAGAAAACCATAAATTGGTTGATAATTTAAAGGCTGTCCAGCAGTGTAGCAAAGCCAAGGTCTGGAACAGCACTATTTATCCAATACCTGGACCAGAACACACAAATCCAGACAGTGAAGTTGGACATCTCTTCTTTATGATATTTTAAAGACACCTTCACCTGTTTCTTATTATATGTTTTTATAGCTTAGACTTGAGCATTTGAAATATGGTCATGATAAACACTGTATTTTACTGGAGATCTATGATGGTGGCAGCACAGACCTGTGAAGTGAGTGTTACAGTTGCAGACAGATCGCCAGATCTTCTGTGACATTCCAGTCGGTACTGATTGATTGATTGGATTAACCGCTAAGGATTTTAATCACTGATCAATTTCCATTTGCCACAATCAAAGACCTAATAGAATCCTAATGGAATGCATTCGATGTAATCTGTAAGCAATCCATGGGTTCAAGAGTGTGTACGTGTATATGTAATTGGTGAACTCAAAAAACGAGGGAGAGCTGGATCCAAATGCAGTTATTTTATTAACAAAAAAACTTTTTAAAAAATCAAACACGAGAACCAGGAACAGAATAAGCACACCAAACATTGGGGTTTAAATACAGGAGGTGGTAATTGGCAAACAAGACACACCTGGGAACAATCAAATAACTAATCAACAAGAAAAGCTAAAACATGGCGCAGAACAGGAAATAACATAGAAGTCCACATGGGGAATTGGGATCAAGACAGTGGCTGTGTCCGAAATCGCACACTCTCTAGGTATATTTTGGCTATTTTGAATAAGTGCGACTGCTAAAAAAGTATGTTAGTATGAATGTGTGTAGTATGAATGTAATCTGGATGTACTACATTCGCCATGATGTCATTATTATGTGACCTGCCATTCACAAATCTTCTCCCATGGCCTCATGAGATAGTAAAGTGCCTATCATATGTACATTTCAGAATCTCGCTGGAAGAAGTAGGTCATCCGGGTACTTTTTTGCCTACTCTTTTATGAGTACTGTGAATTAGGACATACCTTTGTCACATACTGTTTTTGCCTACTATATATAGGGAAATATGCACTTTTATTTTTTTGGATGCAGCCAGTATATTTGTACCTAAAAAAATAAATAAAAAAAAACTAATAACACAAAATATTACTGTATTCGTAAAATTGCTACTTTCTAAGTTGTGTGCTGTTACATTACAAAGGTCTTACAGGAAGTAAAATGCAATCGAGAACATACACTCAAAGAAAATGGTGCTAGCACTAAAAGTGGCTCGTAATCATAGGGGAACCACTTTAAGTGCTGTATAGCACCAAATCTTGGTGCTTCGGTTATTCTTCACCGGTTCTTCACCGGTTCTTTGGGATGACTGCTATATAGCACTGCTACCATATACAGAACCTGTTAAGATATGGTGCTATATAGCACCAAAAGTGGTTCCCCTATGACTACGATCCAAGAACCACTTTTAGTGCCATATAGCACCATTTTCTTTAGAGTGTAGGAAACTCCTTAATAATTATAATTGCTGATTAAAACAATATTACCAAGACAATGTTTTGATTAGAGAAAGTAATTACAGAATGAAGAAAAAAAATCTGTCCGAAGTTGAGTGGCATGGCACAGTTTATTTGTATAGCACATTTCATACACAGTGGCAATTCAAAGTGCTTTACACAGAAATGGAATTAAAATATTTGTAAGTGAATAAAATGAAAAATATATATAATAAGAATAAAATAAAAATAAAAATGATACAGGTATAAAAAATGAAAAGAGTAGAACAATGCAAAGATGAAACAGAATACTGTTTGAGCACATCTGATCTGTTCAGGAAGCTGGTTCCAGCTACGGCTGGCATAATAGCTAAAAGCAGACTCTCCTTGCTTTGAATGAACCCTTGGTATTTCCGAATGAATATGTCCAGTATGTTAAGACACTGTACGATGGGGACATGAAAATGTACTGTATCACAGGAATGACCCAAATGACTCTGTTAGACTGAACACAATTTAGACATGTTTTAGATCAACATTAATAGTGCACCCTAATTATACAAGATATTTGGAACTTTCATTCAAAATCCCCATGGCTCAGCAATCTGAGTACTGTGTCGGTTTGTGTCGGCATGATGCTGCTTGTATGTTTGTGCTAGCGTGCATTATACTTTGGTCTGCGACACAGTTGCGCACCCTATTGCTCTCGTTACCTCTTTTTATCAACTCTGACAGACACTTCTGTCCGCCGTGCTATTTTCTCACTTTCCTCTCATCTTGTCATCTTCCCGCTTTCTCTCTCTCTCTCCCTCTCCCTCTCTGTCTCTCTGATCACTCTGTTGCTCTCTGCTGTTGTCAAAAACAGTCAGCAGGGGGTTCTGGGAAGAAGCAGGCTCCTGCTGGCTCTGTGACTCACCGGTGAAGAGAGGTCAACCAGACGAGTTGTGAATGTATGTGGAAGGGATATGTAAGTGTGCAGTGGAGATGATCAGAGGAAAATAGTGGGTCGACCCTCTGTGGCTAATACTCACAAACAATCATCATAACAATGCCCAGAATGGGCAAACACAGGCACATATTTGTTTTTCTACCAAAGTGGGGACTTTCCATTGACTTCTATGGTTTTTATACCGAGCTAAAGAGGTTTTCAACCGTTTGATCCTTAGCATGACGGCGCGTCTCTTTTTTTAAAAGTCTGAGCTAACAGAGTGATCAAACTCGCTCTGATAAATGGTCATCATCTGTCTTTTTTTAGCCTTTCGAAGTCATTCTAGTGAGATGGTTTATTTAGATGGTTAATGTGAATAAAACATAATATATATGAACTGATTTTAGTCCATTGAGCACATTTCAAATAGGTGGTTTGTTGCATTTAGTAAAAATGTACCTGTTCAGGTTTGATACTGTATAGGGTTACAGTATCAAACCTGAACAGGTACATTTTTACTAAATGCAACAAACCACCTATTAGAGTGTACTTAAGATTTTGATATTCTAAATGAGTTTTTAGTTTTAGTTTTCATTCAGAACCCCAGCACTTGTATAGCTATTATTAAATTATAAGTTAGCCTATATCTCTGGATAGATTTATTTATAAAAAGTTTTATGTTTAAGAAAAATCAACTCACACAGACACACCATTTTATAAGTGTCTCATTCTTGGACATTAATGTGATCATACAGATCGTCAATTGTTCACCCCTGTCCCTGCCATATATGCTGCATCTCACAACCATTTCTCTACATGAAATCATATAGACATTTCTTCTTTTGCTGAAGATTTAAATGTTCTAACACTTTGGCAAAAGTAAATAAATCTATTCTGACGCTTAGTAAACAAGGCATTGATACGTACATTTGTCTGATTAATGTAAAAGTAAGTAGAACTGAAGCACCCTGCTGTATGTGTGTGTATACATGTCATTTCCTCATTCTGTGCGTGTCACGCTGTGAGGGTTTGTCGAATGCAGCCATATTTATCTTCATATAGCCATCAAGGCTTGATTAACTTTTAGGGGGTAAATTTTATACAGTGAAAATTTAATACAGTGACAGTTGGAGAGAATAACATTCTTATTTCATAACACATTGGGCCTCATTCATGAAACACAAGCAGAACGAATTTGTGTGTAAATCGTTCGTAAAGCCGCTCTGACATACATTTTCGGATTAACGAAAATGTTCGTATTTTCAAAATGTTAGTTGGTACGAAAGAAATGTACAACCGCTCCCTACCGTGTGTAAATGGTGCATAAAAACATTTGAATGGTCTGTGTTTTCTAATTTAGGCAAACTGAGGACATTGCATTTTGATGCACTATGTACCATAATAATATTTCACGAGTTTGCCCTTTCTTTTTCTGTTCAACTTTGGGTAATAGACCCCTTCACGGTTCACGTCACAGGAAAATTCGCATTTCACATGTCGGGGTCAGAAAGTTAATTCCATCCCATTGACTTGTTAACCGGAGAATTTCTCGTCAAGAAAAAAATGCCTACTTCCGTCATGAACTGTGAAAATCGCACCAGTTGTGGAGTCAAGTTTTTCAGGATTCCTGCAGGATCTCATCCGTTAAAAAAAATTTGGACGACATCTGTGGCTGCAAGCTATTAAACGGGATGGGGTGTGTTAATGATGTCACACAGGTGGTGGAGTAATAACTGCTTTTAATGAATGAGTTTGAGATCAAATTCATGCTAGATTTTTTGCTATAAATTATGGACATGGTATCTGAGGAGTAATTTTGCTTTATTTCCAGATTCAGTCATAAGCTCGTTCTTGCTACAATTTAAAAAAAAAAAAAGGTTCTATATGGCACCAAAAATGGTTCTTGGCTCGTAATCATAGGGGAACCTTTTTAAGTGCTATATAGCACCAATTTTGGTGCTTCAGTGGTTCTTCAGCGGTTCTTCAAAGGTTCTTCACTGGTTCTTTGACTAAGGTGCTATAAAACGTACGAAGCCTACATGCGCACTGTACAAAAAAGGTGCTTTAAATCTCTTGACAAACTAAAAGACATAAATGGCATCTGTATGTAGTCGAAATAAAAGATAAAGATTGTACTGAATGTCAGCTTGCTTATTTTGCTCAAGATAAGGATTTATTAAGTCCACATGTCATGCAAATAAGAACCTATGCTTCTAACCACAGGTTGAGAGCTGTCATTCTAACCACAATTTTGCAATACTATTTGCGAATGTTTGTTGGAACTATGGTTTCGGGAAACGCCGACTCGTTGAACTATTTGATAACAACGGAACTTGCGACCATAGTTGGCTAACGATGCTTTTGGCTAACGATGCTTTTGCATATTCATTTAATCTTGCACAAACAATATAAATTGGTACGTTTCTAGTCATTGTCTGTGTTTTATATGTGTCTTGTAAATACTTGCCCTCTGTAGCGGACCTAAGCTACTGGTCCATCCTGGTGCTGTGAAATGCAGTGACTAAGCCAAGGTAAAAAGAGTAAAGTGTTACAAAAAGTGGTAGTTAGCCGCAGGATAGCGGCAACATTGTGACAACAACGGTAGAGTTAAGCCATGGTAAGTAAACAAAACGTTTTCTGCAAACTGTAGACTGATTTAAAAGTTAGGTGAAGTTTGATATCTGGCAATAATTGTGACCTGTGGCAAGCTACAGAGTATCTTAACAGTAGCGCTTTCACTATGATAACAGTAGATCACATTGTTTTTCTGACCCAATGCTGTGCGCGCACCAAACCTAGGTTTTCGATGTTTACAAACATTGAAGGGGTCTATAGGCAGCGCTTGTCACTGTCACTTTTTACCCAGCTGTCCAATCACAGTGGAGGAGGGGGGTACAAATACTACATCGACCAATCATCCTATTTGTACTACGACTGAAAAACAATGGATATTGCGTTAATAATGAGTTAATATTGCTTACTGCCTTTTTATATTCAGTAATATCCATCAAAATGAGATACTATTAACATATTACTGCCATGGGTATTCTGTATCATAGCAAGCAAAGTATCTCATCTGGAAAAGCACCACCCGCTGGCTGTTTTCAGAAGAGCGCCTGCCGTTTTTTAGCTGGCTAAAAATGCTTTGGTGGACACACGATAATTGAATATTTATTGCTAGGCATAGCCTCTTTAGCTTATGTAATATACTGGAGCCAAACCTGACGGAAGTCCAGAAGATTCCACAGCGTTCCTGGACACGTAATTTGCGTAGTTGTAACTCATGGGTTGGGATTATGCTAATTATGAATGAGCGTGCACGCGCGCCCTATTTACAAATGTTTGGAATTTATTAAAATACACACATTTACACCGTGGTATACAAAGTGTTTGTGAATCCTGAGGAGAATTTTTGTAAAGGTCCATTTTACATGCACATTTTTTTTAATTTGCTCGTATATTTACGAATGTTTCATGAATGAGGCCCGTCTCTAAATATTTAAATAATCTCACTCCCTTGAATTTCGTTTTGTAATGGATTTGACCGTTTATCTCAGTCAAATACAACCACTGCTTATTTGGAAATACCATGTTCGATTTCCATCACAAAAAAAGTCATGCTTTTGGAAATAATAATTACATCATAAAAAGTCATAATTATGTCTTTAAGTCGAAGTCATAAAAAAGGTGAAATTGACAAACAATTATGACAAAGTTACAATTTTGACACAAAAGTCAAAATTATAATTTAAAAAGCCTCATGATTTCATTATGATTGATTGTGTGCGTGTGTGCGTGTGTGTGTGTGTGTGTGTTTCAGCATTTTATGTCATAACTATGATTTACCAAAGCATGATTTTTTTTCTTATGTGTTGGGGTCCGTAAAGAAGTTGGGGACAATAGCATAAATTATTAAAATAAAGTAAACTCACTGGTAACACTTTAGAATAATGGTAATTAGTTAACATTAGTTAACTACATTAGTTAACATTAACTAATAATGAACTGCACTTATAAAGTGTTTATTAATCTTTGTTAATGTTAATTTCAGCATCTACTAATGCATTATTAAAATCTTGTTAACATTAGTTAATGCACTGTGAACTAACATGAACAAACCATGAACAGCTGTATTTATATTAACTAACGTTAACAAAGATGAACAAATACAGTAACAAATGTACTGCTCATGGTTAGTTCATGTTAGTTAATACATTAACTAATGTTAACTAATGACCATTATTCTAAAGTGTAACCAACTCACTAAATAAACCAGTGAAGTAAACTAATAGTTGAGCAAGTAAAAATTCCAAAACGTGAGGTTAATGTGGTGAAGTAAAAAGTGAATAAAGTGAATATAATGTCTATAGATAAGTAAAATGAACTGGCAGTATTAACTCATATAAGAAAAGCAGACCTGTGAAGTACGACTCATGTTTTACGAGGCAGTTAATCATACGCTTCCCCTTCATTGCTCATTACAGTTGGTTGCAAATCATCAGCTTTGTAAAGGCTTATTATTCTAATTATGGCCTTACATACCCTGTTATTGAATACCTATATTACAGACACGCTGAGCTTTTATAGATGACTCTTTATTTGTGCTACAGTGTCCTCAGTATGTCAGGCAGCGGTGCTCTACATTCCAGCTGCCAAACACAGTGGTACAGTGCTACTAATCTTTCCCGGAGCAAGCCATGAAATATAATCTGGTGTGTAGCACTGGACTGGACCACTCAGTCGTTTGCTGCTTGGAAGGGTGTGTGTGTGTGTGTGTGTGTACAGGGGTTTCCTCAAAGACCCTGACAGCAGAGAGCATTACAGCCCGACTGAATGAGGTCTCTGTGTTTGGTAGAGGCTGTTGAAATAGAGGAGGTAGAGCTGGGAATGGAACAAGGCGAAAGTGTGTGCACACAAATACTCATTTACGGTTTTCACGCAAACACTTAAAACACAAATATATGCGGTCGATATGGTATGAGTCAATGGCTTTGGTCTTTAGCTAATTGGAATTTTACTACTCACAATATTCAGGCGCAGCGGGGCATATCCCAAAGGAGAAGAATGTTTATTTTCCAAACACAAGGGAGAGAGAGAAAGTAAGACATAAAAAAGGTGTCTGAAATATTTTGGCTTTAAATGCGACTGAGGGGCTTGGAAAGTTTGTCTGCGCTGATAAAACAGGCCTGCATAGATAAAATGCCTGCACGCAGGTGCACTTTGTACTGTTTCCTCTTCGAGCGCCGGGGGCTCGGACCCTTAGCCCCTCGTTCTCCAGCCTTTATGTCTCAGGACACCCCCTCCACCAAAGGCATCTCTCTCTTTCACTCATCTTTTCTCTCCCTCTCTTCTTCTGTGGCGAGTCTCATGAAAGCGAAGTGGTGTGTTGTCGGTGTGGTCGGCTCCCCCGGTGAGCAGGAGGAATGGCTGCGGTATTGATCGGCCGGCTCCCTGGAGCTCCCCTTTGGGGGGTAGAGGGGTGGGGGGACAAAAGGCTCTGCCACACGCGGCCACCCCTCAACACAAACACCATCCCCACGGTAATGCATACAGAGGACCATCTTTGTTCCACGCGTCATCAAGCGTTGGCTTTTATTTACCTTCATCTTCTCTCTGTCTGGCTCTTCTCATGGAGTTCCAAAGATTGTTTTCATTTCTTTGTTTCTTTGAATTGCTGATGCAGAAGTGCAGCACTGATAGCCCGGCGGCGAATGGGGAGACTGGGATGGGGGGATGACAGAGACAGAGAGAGAAAGATGGAGTTTTTTGGAGAAGGAAAAGACTCAGGCCTTGCCCCTTCATTCCTCCTTAGACCTGAAGGAGACCATCTGGGTCACCTAACTTCTCTGAGCCCCTCTCAGTGGGGCAGCACTCGACCAATCGCACAACATGGGCATGGGACCTGCGACCGGTCAGGTCAGCAGAAGCTCTCAGACAGCTCCGTGCCCGCAGGCAGGCAGAGCTTCTTACGCGCCGCCGCCAGAGCTGTTTAAACAGCCCGAATGATTTACATGCCGGCTTGGATGTGAGCAGCACTTTCATTGATTTCCATCTGCCTGCGCCCCAGTGTGGAGATCACGGCAGCAGGCGTGATGTCATGCAGATGAAGCTCAGATAAACAGCAGCTGAAGGTCACGCTCTCGCTTTTCTTGTGGAACCTGTGAGTGTCCGCTAGACTGGGTGAGCTTTTAACTCTGCAGGGAAGCCGTGGAAGCAAGCAGGGAGTTGGCTGATGTGGGTTGGTGTCAGGACTATAGTATTTGTAGGGTCAGATGATGTATTTGAGTCTGCTGAAGGGGACTTCACATGAATACTAGGTTGCAAAATTTAATGAGCTGCCCACCGAGGCAGTATTTTAAGGCACTGCATGCAACTGTTGGGGAGTAACTAACTACAAGCAGCAACACAACAAACTTAACATTAGCATCACAGTAGTTCAGCTGTTTTCACAATAGTGTTGCTTTTTAATTAACAAGCTACTTTATTTAATAAATAATAATAATAAACTTTATTTTATATAGCGCCTTTAAATGTTACATCTCAAAGCACTTTACATAAAAATATGAATTAAAAAACACAAAACATTGCAGGCAGTAAAAAATAAACAAAATAGACAAATGAATCACATAAAAGCTATCCTAAAATAATATGTTTTAAGTAAAGATTTAAAAACACTAAGGGATTCTGCATTCCTAATCTCAGAGGGCAGGGAATTCCACAACTTAGGAGCCAAAGAAGAAAAAGCCCGATCACCCATAGTTTTCAGCCGTGTTGTTTGGACATTTAAAAGACCAGCTTCAGAGGAGCGTAGAGCACGTGTTGGCGTATAGAGGGTTAAAAGCTCACACAAATATTGAGGGGCCAAATTATTCAAGGCCTTATACGTGAGCATTAGAATTTTAAAATCAATACGAAAACTAACAGGTAGCCAGTGCAATTTTTCAAGGATTGGAGTGATATGCTCCCTTGCACTGGTCCTAGTTAGAATTCTAGCAGCTGAATTTTGTACCAACTGTAATTTGCTCAGGGTAGCTTTAGAAACTCCAGCCAGCAATGCATTACAGTAATCAATACGTGAAAAAACAAAAGTGTTGATTAACTGTTCTGCCACAGAGAAAGTCAACATTGGACGTATTTTTGCAATGTTTTTCAGATGAAAAAATGATGCTTTTACTGTGTTACGAACCTGATGGTCAAATGTTAAGTTGGCATCAAATATCACCCCCAGATTTTTCAGTTTAGTTTGAAATTGTAAATCAGAGCCATCCACACTTAAGGTTATGGACTCTGCTTTACGCAATTGATGAGGTGAACCAATGAGCATTACTTCAGTTTTGTCACTGTTTAGACAGAGAAAATTTTCAGACATCCATTTTCTAATCTCAGCAAAACATTGAGAAAGAAAAGACACGGGCATATTGACATCAGGTTTTGAATGTATATAAATCTGAGTGTCATCGGCATAAAAGTGAAAGTTAAGACCGAGAGTTCGTAAAAGTTGGCCAAGTGGAAAGATGTAAATATTAAAAAGTAAAGGGCCCAAAACTGATCCCTGGGGGACACCAGAGTGCACTACACCGACCTCAGACTTGTAATCACCCATCACAACAAATTGCTTGCGATCAGAGAGGTAGGACCTAAACCACTGTAATGCAGTTTCAGAAACTCCAAAGACAGTCTGTAAACGGGTGATTAAAATGGAATGATCTATAGTGTCAAAAGCGGCACTAAGATCAAGAAGAATCAGTAAGGACAGACGACCAGAATCAGAAGCCATTAACAAGTCATTAGTGACCTTAACTAACGCTGTTTCAGTACTGTGGAGTTTGCGGAATCCAGACTGAAGTGGCTCAAAAAGGTCATTAGAGGAAAGATGAGAAAGCAGTTGAGAAGCCACGGTTTGTTCTAAAATTTTGGCAAGGAAAGGAAGATTTGAGATGGGACGAAAATTATTCAGATTATCAGAATCCATGTTGTTTGTTTTTGGTACAGGGGTGACAGCAGCAGTTTTAAGTGCTGCTGGCACGACACCAGTGCCCAGAGAGTTATTAATGATTCTCAAAACAACAGGAGAGAGGGAATCAAAACATGATTTAAAAAGACATGATGGTATCGGATCAACTCTTGAAGTTGAGGCTTTCAGTTTTGAAACCAAAGTAGACAGAGACTGGGAGTTGTGAATAGCAAAGTTAGAGAGAGAAATACCAGAAAATGCAGAAATTTTTAAGGAGGAGGCAGCAGAAATATTAGTGGAAACAATGTGGTTACGTATATGAACAATTTTGGTGCTAAAAAACTCCAAAAACATATTACAACGGTGAGTTGAAGCAGGAACATTAGAGAGGTTGTGATTTTTAAGCAGCTTATTAATTGAGTGAAACAGTTGTTTAGGATTTCTCTGGTTGCTGACAATTAACTGAGAAAAATAAACAGATCTAGCTGACACAATTTCAGCCTTATATTCAAGTAAGCTGTCTTTCCAGGCCTGGTGATGAACAGTTAAACCTGATATGCGCCATCTACGCTCCATTTTGCGACACAAAGCCTTCATAGCACGCAGATCATCATTGTACCAAGGAGCAGAGCGTGCAAAAGAAATGGATCGTGATTTCAAAGGAGCCAGCGTGTCAAGGCCAGACAAGAGAACAGAATTCAGCACTGAAACATTATCATCCAGATCATCAGAAAGAGAACCACAACTTAAAGAAGAGTCAATAAAGTCTGAAAAATCAGTGGGCTCAATAGATCTCCACTTGCGATAGTTAATGATACGAGAAGCAGTAGTGTTTGTGACAGGTAATTCCATGTTAAAGAAGACAGCCCGGTGATCAGACAGACCCAAGTCCGAGGTTGACAACTGAGACACAAATGCACCATTGGTAACCACAAGGTCTAAAATGTGGCCTTTGTCATGTGTGGGACAGTCCACGAGCTGGTTAAGTTCAAAGCACTCCAAGATGGACAAAAAGTCTTTTGTTATTGTGGAGTCTTTTATATCCATATGGATGTTGAAATCTCCCAGGAGAAGAACTCTTTCAAACCTGAGGCAGAGAAAAGACAACATATCTGATAATTCAGATAAAAAGTCTTTATTTGTCCTAGGAGGCCTGTAGACTGTAGCCACTGCAGTAGAGAGGGACGCAGAAACACTCAAAGCAAGACATTCAAATGAGTCTGTTTTGGGGACAGACACGGGACACATGTTGAACTGTTGACTGTGCAACACAATGATACCCCCACCTCTACCAGAGGTACGCGGGAGATCAAATAATCCATAGCCAGCAGGAGTCAGTTCGTTAAAAAGAAGACCATCAGATTCTTTGTGCCATGTTTCAGTTAAACAGACAAGGTCGAGCTTTTGTTCTAAAATAATGTCAGATAAAATAACGGCTTTGTTGTTGACAGAGCGCGCGTTAAACAGTGCCGATTTCAGCAGACGCGGGTGAGCAGATGGATCCGAAGCAACCTCCGCACGCCTGAGTGCCGATAAATTATACAAGTTAACCCCTGTAGGTCTTAACTGCAGTCTATGGGGTTTGCGCAGAAATCGCGGGTAGGCGACAGCTTTCAATATTGAGCATAAAAAACTTCGCCTTGGAGAGCGATGTATGTAACGCTTATGTCGCAGTATTCCAAGATTACTGCAGAGAGCACGTATGTCACTCGCAACATCTAAATGTCCGTTCAAGTTCAACAACTGGCGAGCAGTGTACCTGAGAGCCATTCGGGGAGGATCCACACCAACAGCAGCCTCACAGCGGTGTAAACAGTGTACGTCCTGGGCCAGGCAACAGTAGAGTATATTCCAGTAAACCGCACTCAGAGATAAAAGCAGTAATCCAGCATGCGATGCATAATTCCACATCACGAACGAATAAAATGACATTGGCTCATAAAAGAAACTTCTAAAAACGGGAGAGAGGAGCGGCAGCCAAACGCGCCAGCGTGCCCTTTCAACCGGAAATTTTTTTTTTAGCTGTGTTGTGCAATCAAATCCTGCATCTGTAATGACTTTGGTCTGATCTTGTTTTGTCTTTTGTGTCTCCGTGTCTTGCGTGCTTTGTTTTCTTGTGCACATGGTCTGGGTTGACAAGTTTGTCAGGTGTTTCGCTGACTTTGTGGTGTTTCCCCTCCCACTCGTTATCCCTATTCTCATTTGTGTTCACCGTTTACACCTGTTGCTAATTTTCCCTCATTATTCTCCCCTATATAAGATCCTCTCTTTCTCACTTGTTTGTCCGACCGTTGTTGTATGTTGCGCAACGCCTTTGCTCGTGACCGTCTCTTGTTATTTGTCAAGTCTTGCCGTGTCCTGCTTTCCCAGTCTCCTAAGTGCTGTTTGTTTTCTCGTTTTTTATTTATATATTTTTGTTCCATTCCCTCTCATCCGCCAGACCTTTGTTCCTTTGCTACCAGCCCAGGTGATCCTCTCTCTGTGGAGACACGGATTCTTCTCTCCATTTCCTCAGCGCGCTCACCACTCTATCCGGGGAATTACACTCTGCACGCTCACTGCGCCCACCGCGCTCATCGGAGGACTCTGTAGCACTCCTGTATTGCGTCGTTGATGACGTTGGGAATTGTCCCTGTTTAAGGGAGCTCACCGGACCTGTGGACATTTGATTTGGATTTTTCAGTTTTTTGTTCTTGATATTTTTCCCTGTCCATTCCTGAGCTCATAAACAAACTTTTCTGTTTCCTGCATCTGAATCCGTATTCTTCCCTGACAGAACGGTCGGACCAAAGATGGATTCAGCAGGTGCGGATCAGGTCAGAACTGCAGTCAGTCAACAGGGCATTCTTCTGGGACAGCATTCCAGCCAGTTAACAACCACTTCACGGGATGTTGAGTGTCTGTCAGCTCAGGTAGCTGATCTCAGTTTCCAGTTACAAGAGCTCCAGCGGGAGGCCATGACCGGCAGGTCAGCTGCTGCTTACGGCCATTCTCTGCCTCATGCTGAGCCGGAACCTCATGCCAATAGTCCGCCGCCCTATGATGGTGACCCCAATTCGTGTCGGGCTTTCTTGTCACAGTGTTCTCTGGTGTTTGCTCTCCAGCCCCGCCGCTATGCGACTGAGGAGTCCCAGGTAGCGTTCGTTATCACCCTCCTGAAGGGAAGGGCCCGTGACTGGGCTACAGCCGTGTGGGATGCTCATGCCCCTTTCTGTTCCACATTTGAGGACTTCAGAGCCGAGATGTTAAAGCTGTTTGACCGCTCTGCTCAGGGCGATGAGGCGGCTTCCCAGTTGGTGCGGTTGAGTCAGGGCAGACGTTCTGTTACAGAGTATTCAATCCACTTCAGAACTCTGGCAGCTGCCTGTGATTGGAATGAGGCAGCATTACGGGCCAGGTTTCGAGAGGGACTGGACGGTGACATCCTGGACGAGATCGTCACTCACGAGCTGCCTCACGATTTTGACGCCCTTGTAGAGCTGGCACTTCGAGTGGAGGGGCGTCTCCAACGTCGACGCCAGCGGTGGACAGCTCAACCGTTTCGGACACTGGATGAGGGTGCGTCTGGTGCTGTTTCTTCATTTCCTCCTCCTTCAGTAGATCCTGAGCCCATGCAAGTGGGGCGTCTTCGTCTCACTCCGAAGGAGAAGCAGGATCGTTTGGCTCGGGGTCTTTGCCTGTACTGCGGGAAGCCGGGCCATCGGGCTATTCTGTGTCCTTTAAAAGCCAGAGCCCATCAGTAATCCGGGGAATCCTGGTGGGCGCTACTCCTGGTTTCAACTCCCCCATCTCACGTACTCTGCTGAATGTCTCTGTTCAATATAAGGACACTGTCCACTCCTGTTCAGCCTTGATTGACTCAGGTGCCGAAGGCAACTTCCTGGATGTCTCTGTTGCAGCGTTGTGGGGTATTCCTGCCATTCCCCTTTCCTCTCCTATCTCTGTCCGTTCCCTTAATGGTCTTCTCATTACCTCCATCACCCATTCCACACCTTCCATAAATGTTATTGTCTCAGGCAATCACCGTGAGGTAATTGAACTGTACCTCCTAAATTCCCCGAGTGCCCCCATTGTCTTAGGGCACCCGTGGCTGGTGCAGCACAACCCTCACGTGGATTGGTCAGGGAATTCTGTGTTATCTTGGAGTCAGTCTTGTCTTGCGTCATGTTTGGGTGCTGCCTTGTCTCCTGGTTCTGTGTCTTCTGTTTTTCAGGTCGAGGAGGCAGATCTCTCCGGGGTCCCGGCGGAGTACCGTGATCTTTGTCGGGTCTTCAGTAAGTCCCGAGCCACATCCTTACCTCCTCATCGGCCGTATGACTGTGCCATTGATCTTCTCCCAGGCACTTCTCCGCCCAAGGGCCGTCTGTACTCGCTGTCTGGTCCTGAGAGAGAGGCCATGGACAAGTATATTCAGGAGTCCTTAAATGCCGGCCTCATCCGTCCCTCTTCCTCACCCGCTGGGGCTGGGTTCTTCTTCGTTAAGAAGAAGGATGGCTCCCTGCGACCCTGTATCGACTACAGGGGTCTCAATGACATCACCATAAGAAACAGGTATCCTCTGCCTTTGATGTCATCAGCTTTTGAGTTGTTGCAGGGAGCTAAGGTCTTTACCAAACTAGACCTCCGTAATGCCTACCATTTGATCCGTATCCGCGAGGGGGATGAGTGGAAGACAGCCTTCAACACTCCAACGGGACACTTTGAATACCGGGTTCTACCTTTTGGGCTCACCAACGCCCCAGCTGTCTTCCAGGCCCTGGTGAACGACGTGTTGAGGGACATGGTAAATCGATTTGTCTTTGTGTACCTTGATGATATTCTTATCTTCTCTCCCTCCTTGCAGGTACACACTCAACACGTTCGTCAGGTGTTACAACGGCTACTAGAGAACCAGCTCTATGTCAAGGTGGAGAAGTGCGTGTTCCATGTTAAGTCTGTTTCGTTCTTGGGGCATATAATTTCAACGGAGGGAATTAAGGCCGATCCCGCTAAGGTAAGGGCCGTGGCCGAGTGGCCAACCCCTGACTCTCGGAAGGCTCTGCAGCGGTTCCTGGGGTTTGCCAACTTTTATAGGCGATTCATCCGGAACTTTAGCCTGGTCGCTGCACCCTTAACTGCACTCACCTCACCTAAGGTACCGTTCAGATGGAATTCCCAGGCCCAGGGGGCCTTTGATGTTCTTAAGTCCCGTTTCATCTCTGCTCCTGTTCTCTGTCTTCCAGATCCTGAACGGCAATTCATTGTTGAGGTGGATGCCTCTGATGTCGGGGTAGGCGCGGTCCTGTCTCAGCGGTTTTCCAGAGATGGGAAGGTGCACCCTTGTGCCTTCTACTCTCACCGTTTGAGTCCTGCTGAGCGAAATTATGACATAGGTAACAGGGAGCTGCTGGCGGTCAGGCTGGCTCTGGGGGAGTGGCGCCACTGGTTGGAGGGAGCAGCGGAGCCCTTCTTGGTCTGGACGGATCACAAGAATTTAGAGTATGTCCGTTCGGCCAAGAGGTTGAATGCTCGCCAGGCTCGCTGGGCACTCTTCTTTGGGCGATTTAACTTTTCCCTCTCGTATCGGCCAGGCTCCAAGAACGTTAAGCCTGATGCCCTCTCTCGTCTCTTCGAGGGTCCTGGGGGAGAGTTGACACCCGAAACCATTCTCTCCAAGGAGGTGGTGGTGGGGTCCCTTTCCTGGGATGTCGAGCGACGGGTGAGGGAGGCCGTGCGGGGGGATGAGGTCCCAGGGGGGTGTCCAGGGGGTCGGTTGTTTGTGCCGGTTGCGCTGCGTCCTGAGGTCCTCCGGTGGGGGCATGAGTCCAGAGTCGCCTGTCATCCGGGGGTTCGGAGGTCGCTGGCTACCATCCGTCAGCGATTTTGGTGGCCGTCCATGGTCCAAGATGTCAGGCAGTTTGTGTTGGCTTGCTCGGTATGCGCTTGTAATAAGACGTCTAACCATCCTCCTGTTGGTCTGTTACAGCCTTTGCCCATTCCTTCTCGTCCTTGGTCACACCTGGCCCTTGATTTTGTCACCGGTCTCCCCCCATCGAGAGGTAACACCGTGATCCTGACGGTGGTGGATCGCTTCTCCAAGGCGGCCCATTTTATCCCCTTACCCAAGCTCCCTTCTGCCAAAGAGACAGCGCAGGTGGTGGTGGACCACGTCTTCCGGATCCATGGTCTTCCGGTGGATGTGGTCTCCGACAGAGGACCCCAATTTGTCTCTCGGTTTTGGAAAGAGTTCTGTAGACAGATCGGGGCCTCAACGAGTCTGTCTTCAGGTTTTCACCCCCAGACCAACGGGCAGGCCGAGCGAGCCAACCAGGATCTCGAGCGAGCTCTCCGCTGCCTGACCTCAAGTAATCCGAGCTCCTGGAGTCAGCAGCTACCGTGGGTTGAATATTCCCACAACTCCCTGCCGGTAGCGTCTACGGGTATGTCTCCCTTTCTTTGTTCAGTGGGTTATCAACCACCTCTTTTCCCTGCACAGGAACCCGAAGCCGCGGTTCCGTCTGCCTTAGCCTTTGTTCGTCGGTGTCGTCGCACCTGGAGAAGGGCTAAGGAGGCCTTGGCCCGGGCTTCCAGACGGACCAAAGCGGCAGCCGACCGTCACCGGACTCCGGCTCCCCAGTATGTTTGCGGTCAGAAGGTATGGCTATCCACCAAGGACTTGTCTCTCCGGGGGTCTTCTCGTAAGCTGGCCCCCAAGTTCATTGGGCCATATCGCATCATCAAGGTCCTGAGTCCGGTGGCAGTGCGGCTCAAGCTTCCTCACACTCTTGGTCGGGTTCACCCTGTTTTTCATGTGTCCAGGGTTAAACCTGTGTTTTGGTCCCCTCTTAATCCTGTTTCTTCCCCACCACCCCCCCCTCCTCGTCTAGTGGATGGTTCTCCAGTGTACACTGTGAGAAAGCTTTTGGACGTTAGACGCCGTGGTCGGGGTTTCCAGTATTTGGTGGACTGGGAGGGTTACGGTCCGGAGGAGAGGTGTTGGATCCCGGCTCGGGATATTCTGGACCAGACTCTGATTAGGGACTTCCGTCGGCGACGAGGTGAGCCCCTCTCAGATGCGCCAGGTGGCGTTTCTGGGGGGGGGGGGTACTGTAATGACTTTGGTCTGATCTTGTTTTGTCTTTTGTGTCTCCGTGTCTTGCGTGCTTTGTTTTCTTGTGCACATGGTCTGGGTTGACAAGTTTGTCAGGTGTTTCGCTGACTTTGTGGTGTTTCCCCTCCCACTCGTTATCCCTATTCTCATTTGTGTTCACCGTTTACACCTGTTGCTAATTTTCCCTCATTATTCTCCCCTATATAAGATCCTCTCTTTCTCACTTGTTTGTCCGACCGTTGTTGTATGTTGCGCAACGCCTTTGCTCGTGACCGTCTCTTGTTATTTGTCAAGTCTTGCCGTGTCCTGCTTTCCCAGTCTCCTAAGTGCTGTTTGTTTTCTCGTTTTTTATTTATATATTTTTGTTCCATTCCCTCTCATCCGCCAGACCTTTGTTCCTTTGCTACCAGCCCAGGTGATCCTCTCTCTGTGGAGACACGGATTCTTCTCTCCATTTCCTCAGCGCGCTCACCACTCTATCCGGGGAATTACACTCTGCACGCTCACTGCGCCCACCGCGCTCATCGGAGGACTCTGTAGCACTCCTGTATTGCGTCGTTGATGACGTTGGGAATTGTCCCTGTTTAAGGGAGCTCACCGGACCTGTGGACATTTGATTTGGATTTTTCAGTTTTTTGTTCTTGATATTTTTCCCTGTCCATTCCTGAGCTCATAAACAAACTTTTCTGTTTCCTGCATCTGAATCCGTATTCTTCCCTGACAGCATCGGCACATTGTAGAAAAGTAACGTAAAATAGATTGGGTTGAAAACACAACTCTGACCATCACTGGTTCAGTTATATATATTCAATTAATTAAAATGTTGATGTATTAATATTTTCATATTGAAATATTGAAAATTAACCATTTCATGTTGTTAGCTCAACAACATGCTAACATAACCGTGCGAGGTTCAGTGATAGTTAGGATGCTGCCTCAGAAAACAGCTGCTTATGTAGAAAGTGGCAAAAAGTTTTCAGTCAAAGATATTTTGGAAACTTCATAACGTGACATCAGAATTCAGTTGGCTTGCCTACTGTGGCCTAAAGAAGAGTTCAGACTGTGTTCCTGTCCACAGAATAGCTTCACTCCTCTCAGAAGTGTCTGCACACAGGTTGCATCTGACTGGCTCCAGTTTTGGGTTGATCCTACAGAAAAGACCATTTTGTAACCCAGCACATTTTACAGGCCCTCATCCCCTCCCTAGTGCACCGGGTTTGTCTGTATTACCAAAACTGGCAGTAAAATGGCACATCTCACAGTTCTCTTCCAGCAAGCCAGGGAGGTCAATCCCCTTTGCATACACGAGCAAAATAAACCAGGGCAAATGAATTAATGAAACTACTCACCCTGTTTTTCTCTCCTCCCAGCAGCTCAGGGAAGCTGGGGAAATTTTAAAAGACCAGGATGAATTGTTTTTGTTGAGGGGGCAAGATATCGAGCGAGGAGGTTGAGGAGGTGAGGGCAGAGGACTAAGAGAGTGGAGAAAATTGAAAGACTGCTGGAGATGCAAGGATGCAAATAGCAACAAAACCTGAGAGAGCACTTCCACCTTGCGTATATACAGGGACCTTCAGAAGGAAAGGGGGGATGGGTGACGTGTTTGCAAGCTAGAGGGTAAGACAGTAAAGGCTGTGAGGATGTTGAAGGGGGGAGGTTATTAATTTTCAGTGTGCAGTAGAATCCAGCTGGTAGCTGCGACTTGCTTTCTGGTGTAATGAAAATGGCCAGAGTGGAAGATAAATGGCTCGTAAAGAGGGACCATTTAAATGCAGTGGGGCCCAATCTGGATGGTGACTAATCTCAGTAACCCCCCTCTTTTTTTCTACAACTCGTTTATGCTTTGCCCCACCAATGGACTCTCTCTCTCTCTCTTTTCTATCTCTCTCCTTTCTTTTCTTCCTATCCCCATTCCCTCTTTTCCTCCTTTCCGCCACGGCTGCTGCTGCTGCTGCTGCTGCTGACGTCCCCATGAATTGTGGTAAGGTCAGAGTTCAAGGCTTGCAGAGAATTATCTTGATTTATGCGGGCGCAGGGCCGGTAGCAGAGCGAGCGTGCCGTCCGCCGCCGGGCCCTGCCGGGGCTGCGCGCCTGTTTTACGGCTCCCCAGCGGCAGGGCTGCGGCAGCTCCGTGCACGGCTAAAGAAATGGGCTGCCGCTGCACCTGCCGTTTTTCATCCTTTGCGGGTCGAAGGTGTATGAAATATCTCTAAAGCGCCTAATAAGTTTCTGAAAAACGTGTTTTTAAAACAAATTGATTTTGATGTTTTATGAGGCCCAGGACCTGCTGCAGTTCTGTGAGAGTGACCGAGCGTGTCCATGCGTTTGAAGGAGAGAGAGAACATACGATAGGGATTTTCTTCACAGTGTATTCTGACAGCAAAGAACACTACAGTTTCTCACCTGTGGAATGACAGCTATTCACAAGATGTGATTTCAAATCACTTTAGCCCTACTTACTCATGTACACTACTACATATACAAATGATATCACATCATGCCGTCATGCTGGTCTGAGGGGCCATTGACATACATATCAGGGCTGTGCTCCATTCGTGAATTTGAATTGAGGTATCAAACAATATGCAGAATTTCAAGTTGAATTTGAATGTAAGGAAGCAGAATTAGAATTAATTGAAATTTGAAGAAATTTAACTGTAACTATTACTTCAGTCTTCAGTGTCACATAATCTTTCAGAAATCATTAAATCATTCTAAAGTGTTGATTTAGTGCTTATTACCAATGTTTAAAACACTTGTGCATTTTATTGAATAATAAATCTTTTGTAACATTATAAATATCACTTTTGATCAATTTTATGCATATAGGTGAAAAAAAGTATTTTTTTTTTCTTCATAAAAATACCTTTTGAACAGTAGTATACCTGTATTTTTTTGTATTGTTTAGTATGCACTGAGGTGGGGACACTGGGTCAATACAGAATACGTATGTTCGAGTTGGTAATGGAGAATGGGGGTTGGGGTTACAAAATCTAACGCAAGCAGGTGTCAGCTGTCACTCAGAGTCTTTCCAGGGGGTTGGAACCCACAGGATCAGATCATCATGATGAATTCAGATGAAATCACAACAGAGAGGCAGCCAAAACCCATCTCAACAGGCACTTTATAACGCTACGATGCGCTTCGAGTCCCGACTCCCACTGTGTTCCTCCATTACATTTCCCCTCGTGGCCATATATGACTGTGTTTATGTCACATGTAAAGATGAGAGTTCTCATGTCAGATTTATCATTCATAGAGTGCTCGGCGAGAGGCCCATTGCCGTTTATGAGTCCTGCAGCAATGTGCTGTCAGGGACATCCAGCCACAGATGTGTGTTCTGGCCAATGTGGTGACAGCATGACATGAAAATGGATTTGTTCTGTGCTGTAGAGGTGCAAGGGAGGGGGCTCAG
This sequence comes from Gobio gobio, assembly GCF_949357685.1. Lineage (NCBI taxonomy): Eukaryota > Metazoa > Chordata > Actinopteri > Cypriniformes > Gobionidae > Gobio > Gobio gobio. The sequence goes on along the minus strand of NC_137110.1, from coordinate 36,301,393 downwards.
TCAGCCAGCTTTGGTGTAAATGCTCCCAGAATGGGGTGCCTTCTCAGCATGCCCCACCTGGCCCTGTGCGCTTTTGGTGTCTGTTCCGCCTCTAACTCCCCAGCCCGCATAGCCAACCAGACGGTGGAGGGGTCAGAGGTCACGTTGTGCGGTGCGCTTCTTATTTTTCCTCGCTCACTAGTTTTGACAGGAACCTGTTTACCTCTCCCTACGGCAGCACTTCCTGTCTGACACGTTTGGGAGGAGAGGGGCTGAAGAAAGGGGGGGGGGGGAAGAGTAAAAGGCAAAATAAAGACAGAGACAGGTGGGGAGAGAAAGACAGAGAGCTCCCTGCTTCTATTTAGAAGTGTGTTCGAACCGAAGACATCTGAGGACCTTATGAAGTGTGCTGTCTCTGTGCGAGAGCAATAACAGGCAGAGTGAATCACGCTGACTCAGCTCCTGCGTTCGGATTTTCATTTCTTCTTCCTACTCGGCAAACACGTCAGCGCCTCCCCTCTTCTGGCCGATACTAGCCCGCCCGCCTGAGTGAGCACAAGCCCCTGCCGAAATGAAGTTGCCTCTCCGCAAACCTAATTTTCCCTCCAGAAATTTATGAAAAGCATTACATTTTCCTCGCTGCATAAAATCCATGGGATGGGGTCTCTAAAGGAATCAGAGCCGGGAAACAAAAGACAAATTGGATTTGCGTATGTGGACTCTGACCTGGGGATGGGAGGGAGGGGAAAAAAAACCTTCCATGCCTTCTAGTCCTCCTGCTTCCTATTGCCGGTGTTCTTTGGGGAGTGTTTGATACAATTGTACAAAGCTTGGTGGTCTCTCTCTTTCTCTCCCTCTTCCCTCTGTCTCCATGTTCTACAGGACACAAAGGCAATGGATGACCATAAGTGGTCCACTAGCGTAGTCCACAGTGGTGCAGCCTGAGACTTCAGACCAATTACACAGTCCCGAAACAGGCTATTCATATCCAGGCTAAAACTGTGCGATAAGGCTTTGTGTGATACAGTAGTTGGAGGCCAGTGATTGAATTACGGGGCATCCCCTGTGACTAAGCGGCTGTAATTAAACTGTAATTTAAGATTACATTATTAAACGGAGGCTTTATTACCACGCATCCCCTGTAACCTCACCTCTACTGCTATATCCTTATCAAAACCAAAATGATTAAGAAAGTGAAAGCGTTCTCATTGTCCGGCTGTAACAGTCTGCTGGAATACGATCCGGACTAATGAGACATAATCTAATTGAGCTTTTATCTATTGTAACAGACCGACAGAGGTGGTTATCGACACTGATCATTCCCAGCGGCAGGTGGAATTCCTTTGGACTCGAACTGAGATTCCACAATACGCTACATTATAAAGCAGCTTGGCTCGGTTTTGAACTTTTGAGCTCTAAAGTGGTCATGTGTTAAAGGGAGAGATCACCCAAAAATATAAATTTTTTCAACACCCTTATGTCGTTCCAAATCCATTTTATTTTCTTTTGACAAAAAGAGAGATTTTGAAAATGTATTGGTTGTTCTTTTTCAATCACAGTTAATGAGGGCTGAAGCTTTAAAGGTATATTTCACCCAATAATGAAAATTATTTTATCATTTACTCACACTCTCCTCGTTCCAAACCCATAAGACTTTGGTTAATCAATGAAACACAAATGAAAGTGTTTTTGTCCCTCAATTGAAAGCCCATGTAACCAAAACTTACAGTGCCGCTTGAAAGTTTGTCGAACCCGTGCAAAATCTGAAAATGTAAATAATTTTAACAAAATAGGCGGGATCATACAAAATGCATGTTTTTTTTTTTTATTTAGCACTGTCCTGGATAAGATATTTTACATAAAAAGATGTTTACATGTAGTCCACAAGACACAAAAGGCTGCATTTATAAAAAATTACCCTTGATTCTTAATACTGTGTGAACCACGGCTGTGTGTGTGTGTGTGTGTGTGTGTGTGTGTGTGTGTGTGTGTGTGTGTGTGTGTGTGTGTGTGTGTGTGTGTGTGTGTGTGTGTGTGTGTGTGTCTGTGTGTGTGTCTGTGTGTGTGTGTGTGTGTGTGTGTGTGTGTGTGTGTGTGTGTGTGATGTGTGTGTGTGTGTGTGTGTGTGTGTGTGTGTGTGTGTGTGTGTGTGTGTGTGTGTGTGTGTGTGTGTGTGTGTGTGTGTGTGTGTGTGTGTGTGTGTGTGTGTGTGTGTGTGTGTGTGTGTGTGTGTGTGTGTGTGTGATGGTTGTGCTTGAGTCCCTTGTTTGTCCTGAGCAGTTCAACTGCCTAATATTCTTCAGAAAAATCATCCAGGTCCCGAAAATTCTTCAGTTTTACAGCATTATTTGCATATTTGAACAATCTCCAGCAGTGACTCTGATTTTAAGATTCATCTTTTCACACTGAGGACAATTGAGGGACTCAAACACAACTATTAAAAAAAGGTTCAAATATTCACTGATGCTCCAGAAGGAAACATGATACATTAAGAGCCAGGGGTGAAAACTTTTGAACAGGATGAAGATTTTTTTTTTTTTATTATTATTTATTACTGTCCTTCAGAATCAACTGAAGATAATTGTTTCCCGGAAGACAAATTATTTCTTTATTACACTTAATAAAGAAAGCAAAAGCACCATGAAATACATTTTGACACTCTGTATTCCATTCCATGATAGTTTTGTGTTATGAACAAACCAAAATTTAAGTCATTATTCACTGATAATATTACGCTCCAGTGGGCTGCTAACTGTAACAAAGAGTTGATTTGTGAACTAGATCAAGCAATTCATTGAAAAGATCCACCTTGGCTTGGACACCATTAACACTCACATTAGAGCTAGGGTGGTTATCAAGATTATCAGTGAAGAATAACTGGCTGTGGACTTTTTATTGCACTTTTATCATTTTAGACCTTGACAGCACTAGTCCTCATTCACTTTCATTATATTCACTTTCAAAATCTCACCTTCAAAAATTCACCTTTTGTGTTTCACATACAAAAGAGAGTCATACGAGTTTGGAACTACATGAGTGAATAATGATTTTTATTTCTGGGTGAACTGTTCCTCTAGAGATGTTCCAGCCACAATCTCAGAAGTTGTATACGTCTGTGTATACTGTTTGTGCAATGACTCTTTGGCATCGTGGGTAGTTGGTGCTAGCTCATAAATGGCTCTGTTGAACCTATTTAAGCATTTCCAGTGAAACAAGGAGGAAGACTCAGTGCACTGTTATGCAATTAGCAATTACACGTCCACACGTTATTGTTTTTTCGCCATATGGTTTTATTTATAAATGCCAGCCTCTCCTCCCACAGTCCCCTGCTGGGAGAGAGGGAGAGAGGCAGAGAGGCAGTGGCACATGGCCAGGGGAGGATGTATGCGGTATCGCTCTCTATATCTCTTAGTTTGTCTGTCTCGATCTCTCTTCCTTTCTACCTTCCCTCTCTCCTTTCTCCATCCTTACTGTTTCTCTCTTTTTCTCCCAGATAAAACTTTGATAAATTGGCAAAACATTTATGCTTGCAGCATGGCTCAGAGGAAGCAGTAAGAAAAAAAATCAATATTGCTCCACCGAGCATGTGTAATACCTCAAATGAAAGAATTCCTGAGTTCTCTTTCATAGATGGAGCACAGTCACTGCCCCGGGCCTGAGTTATCATCAACTGCAGGACTGTGCCCAGCTGTCTGTACGCTCCACAGTTGCGGGTCAGTATTTGGCGAGAGCTCATCGGTATAGAGAGCGCAGCCTTTTTCAGGGCAGATAGGCTAAAGATCACATATGTGACCTTTGACATTTTGCCTCTCAAATCATCCTTCTGACCTAAACCTCTGAAACAAGAAAGGAGGAAGAAGATGTGTGTTAGAGAAAGAACGGGAGAGGACGAGAGGCGGTCACCCGTGTTATGTCAATAGCGCTCTGGTGGCGGAGTTGTGTAAATTGATCTTTTACAGTTTGTGGAGGTGACGGTGCCTGTAGGAAGGCAGATAAATCAGGCAACCTGGGGCTTAGAACATTGATTGGTAGGACCTGGGACAGAGTGAAGGAGAAAGAGAGAGAGATGGAGAGAAAAAGAGGCTTCCAGCTCAGGCCCTGTGGGACGGGTGGGCTTGAACAGGAGCTTACATGTTACACCTCAGAGGGGGAGAGATGAACTCATGGGCCTACTCAAGCATTAAACAGAAGCCGTCCTGGTTTATTTTTGTGTATGTTAATTTGTTGTGTGTGTGTGTGTGTGTGTGTGTGTGTGTGTGTGTGTGTGTGTGTGTGTGTGTGTGTGTGTGTGTGTGTGTGTGTGTGTGTGTGTGTGTGTGTGTGTGTGTGTGTGTGTGTGTGTGTGTGTGTGTGTGTGTGTGTGTGTGTGTGTGTGTGTGTGTGTGTGTGTGTGTGTGTGTGTGTGCTGAATAGGCATGGTCATATTTTCTCTAAAAATATGATTGTACTGGTTTGGTGTTTTCAATAATAAACAAGGAGGAGTTGGAATCATCAAATTAAACATGACATCAAAAAAGACCCCTTTTTAACCTTGTAAAGCCTACTTAATCATATTCGATATTTGAAGACCTCTAAATGATCAACATCAAAACATTTCTGAAAAACCTGTTGCACACAATCTTCTACATACCTTCTGTTATCTGATAGATAGTTCATACTTTTACCAAGTAAAAGGATTATTATTATTAATTAAATTTTATTAAACTAAAATTAGTATTAAACTAAATTTTTCAACTAAACATCGAAATAAATCTAATTAATAAACTAAATTAACCATTTCAACTAAACTACTGATCTAATTATTGATCTAAAGCCCACACTGTCACTGTATGATAATTGAAATGAACTGATGACATCAGCGTTTTCTCCAGAATGGCTATACAGCTGAATAAAATTATGCTGCATTATTTTCCTGTTTAACACTGTAAAGCTGCTTTGAAACAATCTACATTGTTAAAAGCGCTATATAAATAAAGTTGACTTGACTTGACTTGACTTGACTATTCTAAAAATGTCCATCGTCAGGTCGTGGTATCTTTTTACCATGTAATCTTTACTGATTTTTAAAGTAAACGTAAGGATAACTTTTGTATTTTTCCGTATTTCAAGACAAACACTTACTGGTCTGAAGCAACCTACGCTTGCTTGATTATCCATACATAATTGTTTAGACAAATCGTGTTAATTATAATACATCAGGGTTTTGAGGAATATTAATCTGTACATCTTTCAAGTATTATTGCATTATACGTTTGTCACCCACAATAAATACTAGAGATCTTTGATCATAAAACTACGCATTTCAATATCTTCTTTCTTCATATTATAGGGGGATAGTGACAACTGATATTTATGCATTTGTGTAGGTAGTTTGCAATACAAGATCTTATTTATTTACATTGAAAGCTATCAGAATCTTACTTTTTGGCAATATGAATATCAGCAACTGTACCAAATTGCATATTTTTGCTCAGTTTGGGCCTCTGGATATTTTTTAAACCCCTCTCCTCCAACCATGTGGCTCCTTTCCGGTATGTAATGGCCACTTTTCATGATCCAATAATTTCAATGGATAAAATAAAATCCTTCCCTATACATAGAGAACATTGTTTTACTTTTTATTGAAATTCTTCTATTAATTTAGTCAATATTTCTTTGTGTTTTGTAATTTTAGTTGTTTTTCTTATAATAAATATACGTGTGTGTGTGTGTGTGTGTGTGTGTGTGTGTGTGTGTGTGTGTGTGTGTGTGTGTGTGTGTGTGTGTGTGTGTGTGTGTGTGTGTGTGTGTGTGTGTGTGTGTGTGTGTGGGCATGTTTTTGTGAAATATAAGGACACAAATGTGTATAATGTCATGGGTATGACACAGGTATTACAAAAAGAGGGTGAAATATGAGGACGTTACCCATATCCTCACTTTTGAAAATGCTTATAAATCATACAGAATTTGTTTTTTTTTTCACAGAAAGTAAACTGTGCAGTCTCCTGTGATGGGTAGGTTTAGGGGCAGGGGCAGTGTAAGGAGATAGAAAATACGGTTTGTACGGTATAAAAACCATTACGCCTATGGAATGTCCCCACATTTCACAAAAAAACCCCTGTGTGTGTGTGTATGTGTGTGTGCTTCTTAATATGATTTATGAGGACAAAAATTTGTATAATGACATGGGTATTACACTGTTATTACAACGTACACGTGGTTTATGAGGGCATTTCCTGATTCCTTGTAATTAAAATGGCTTAAAAACTAAAACCTGGCTTACTAAACAATGTTTTATTAAAAAGGTAAAAATACAGAAAAGTTTTCTATGATATATAGTCATGTGAAAATGTTAGGACACTCTATTGAAATCCATGGTTTTCTGTATCAGGACATAATAAAAAAAATCATCTGATCCTTGGCAGGTCTTAATTTGGAAAATAAAACCTCACTGGATGAACAACAACACATAACAAATCATACCGTGTCATTGTTTATTTAGCAAAAATAAAGCCAAAATGGAAAAGCCATGGGTGACAAAGTAAGGACACCCTTAATTAAGGTGTGTGTTAACACAATGCCAAGGAGGAAAGACATCAGCAATGATCTTAGAGAAGCAATTGTTGCTGCCATCAATCTGAGAACTGTTACAAGACTATTTCCAAACAATTTGAAGTCCATCATTCTACAGTGAGGAAGATTATTCACAAGTGGAAGACATTCAAAACAGACACCAATCTTCCCATGAGTGGACGTCCCAGCAAATTCATCCCAGGATCAGACTGTGTAATGCTCAAAAAAAATTGCAGAAAACACAAGAACTTCACCTTAGACTCTACAGGCCTCAGTTAACATGTTAAATGTTAAAGTTCATGACAGTACAATTAGAAAAAGATGGGTCAAATATGGCATTTTTAGAAGGGTTGCCAGGAGAAAGCATCTTCTCTCTCAAAAAAAAAAAAAAAAAAATTGGCAGCACGGCTTAGGTTTGCAAAGTTCCATCTGAACAAACAATAAGACTTCTAGAACAATGTCCTTTGGACAGACGAGCCCAAAGTGGAGATGTTTGGCCATAATGCACAGTGCCAAGTTTGGTGAAAACCAAAAAAGCATATCAGCACAAACACCTCATACAAGAAGTCAAGCATGCTGGTTGAGGGGTGATGATTTGGCATCTCACAGTCATTGAGTCGACCATGAACTCCTCTGTACACCAAAGTATTCTAGAGTCAAATGTGAGACCATCTGTCCGACAGCTAAAGCTTGCCAAAATTGGGTCATGCAACCGGACAATGATCCAAAGATCACCAGCAGATCTACAACAGAATGGCTGAAAAAAAAGAATGAAGGTATTGCACTGGTCCAGTCGAAGTCCAGACCTAATCCTGACTGAAATGCTGTGGCAAGAGCTGTGCATAAACAAATGCCCACATTGTTTATAACATTGCTTCACAAACTGAAGCAATGTTGTGAAGAGTGGACCAAAATTCCTTCAGAATGATGTGAGAGACAGATATATCATGCAGAAAATAATTACTTCAAGTTATTGCTGCTAAAAGTGGATCTACAGGCAATTGAATGATAGGGTGTCCTAACTTTGTCACCCATGGTTTTTACATTTTGACTTTATTTTTGCTAAATAAATAATGACACAGTGTAATTTGCCATGTGTTGTTGTTCACTTGAAGTTTTATTTTCCAAATTTTAAGACCATTTTTTCAAGCACTAGATGATTTTTTACTGTCCTGATACAGAAAACCATGGAATTCAATAAGGTGTCCTAACATTTTGACCTGACTGTATAGGTTTAGTACTGTATAGGCACTAATGTTTGTCTGTATCCGGTACTATGATCAAAATAAAACAAATTATCATTTGATCATTTTTAACATCTTGCATCAAATTGTAAAAAAGTGTCAACGTGTTTTTTGATCATCATTTACTTCAACAAGTATTTCCCTCAATTATTATATTGACAAGACACACACACATCCCCTCTATGTAACTACCTGACTCCTTCAAGTCCTGTCCATAATATTTTTCTCATTGAATATGTTTCATTCACGTTGGCTCACAGTGGAAGTCAAATGGGTTGCAAATGCAGTCCTTGTTGACTTTAATATAACGTATGTGTGCAAGAACTGTGTGAGTGAACATGATCAGATGATCTGTTCATCTGCTTCTCAGGCTCATAAACACACACATACACACACCCGCGCACACTCATACACATACACACAATTCCAATCTGTAAAATCACAGTGAAAACATCAGAGCTTCAGGCATCAACACCTTAAAATATGAATGATATTTTTAGTATTAAATGATAATGGTTCAAGTTCCTCTCCTTGCATTCCTTCCTCTCAATCTCTCTCTTTTCATTACTATCCTCTCCTCACTATGAAGAACAGACTCTCTCTTTTGCCTCCACTCTTCTGTGTTTGTGTGTGTTGAAGTGTGTGTGTGGGTGTATCTTATATATTCAGTTTTACAGTTATCCGCCAGTGCAGAAAGAGCGTGCCTGCGTGTGATAACAGCGTGGTTGTCTAAGGCTTTGTTTGTGTCTGTTTGTTTGCCTGTCCGCGCAAGTTTCATTTCAGCTGAAAACTAACTCATTTACGAGGTTGCGGTAACACCACAGCAAAATGCCTAATTGTTACTCAAATTTTCTTTACAACAATTTGTAAGGATTGTACATCCTCTACACGGTGACTCACACACACATACACACACTACATCTCTCGCTCTCTCAGGGCCCGGCTCTGTAAACATTACCTCATAGTTCCCCGGCGCTCCTGTGGGAACCAAGCCCTCTTCTAATAGAGAAATAAAGGGACATCCACCCCGGCCCTGCCCTCAGCCAACCACCATACAATCCACAACAAAGGGGTCGGGGGGTCCTAATTCCCTGGCAACGATATAAATTGTGCCACTTCTGGGAGCCGTGAAGGAAACGAATAGCACCCCCCCATCCCCCAATCCACCCCCAAGAAAAAAAATCACATAATCGAATAGGAGAAAAATGGCAAAAAAGTCATGAAAGGGCCGGCTGGGTGCAGAGCGTGGAGGGCCAGAGGTCTTTTGTTTGCGCAAGCCGAGGGAAAAGGGTGAGAGAACACAAAGGCCAGGTCAGACTCTGAGTTTGGGGTCAGCTTATCCTGAATAGGAGGCTGCACTTGGGCCGCACTCTTTCAGAAGGGAAACTCACTCAAGTCAGAGCTGTCAGGCAGATGGGTGCTTTCACACCCGCTCTGAATCTACCCCTGAGTGCTCTTATGTGAAGGTGCGAACACAGTTGTTTAGATGCGGATGTGGACGTCACTCCGTTATACTTTTTATAAATGCGGTTTGTGCGTTTAGCTTGTCCTATTGTGGACTGGAGGTGAACTGTCGCAGTCGAAGCTTTGCAGGTAATTTGATTGAGAGAGCCAGCAGTCCTCGATTGCTGATCTTAAACTGTGTGTCTGTGTGGGTGTGTGTGTGTCGAGACAGAGAAAGGGAGAGTGTGCAGATAATTGGACCGCTGTCTTATCTAGTGGCTCTGACACAGTGGAGAGAGGGTCACTAGCAGGGGAGCGAGGGAGAGAACAGTGGCTCAACAGTTACCAATCATTTCAAACCCCACTAAAAGAGAGGAGCAGAAGAAAAGCATTGTGGGCCGGCTTTCTCTAAGGGTTCAGCCCTGCCGAGGTTCAAAGGGCCGATGGCCCCACAGGCATGACCTGCTGCCATAGGATGGAATAATAGAGCTCAGAGGCCATGGCCCAGCACAATTAGAGCTATTTCACTCTCCCACACACACACGCACACATTCACACATGCAACATAACGTCATGCCTCATGATTACCACATTACAAACTATGCGAGCAACAGTATTTTTGGTCTTTTAAAAACAGTGCGCATTAAAACTTTAAAACATTGTTTTAATCTTCCATTAACATGTCTTCAAGTACTTTTGTCAATCATTTTATTCACCCGTGTGTTTTTTTCCCAACTTCTCTCTAACTGCCATGTCCTGATTTTGTTGATCCTGGAACAACATTCCTGTCTGAAAATCCTAACCATACCCATAAGTTATACCTAAAATCAGAGGGAAATTGCAAATAACACTGATGTAGGAGCACCTAACCCTGGTTGTAAGCTTAAAATGTAAACTTGTCCCTCAAATCTGATTGGTTGATTGGAATGTTGTTCCAGGAACAACAAAGATGTTGATCCAGGAACATGTTGAACTAAGTCCCGCCCATCATATTTTTCTCACTGAAAATGTTTCATTCACTTTGCGTCACATTGCGGATGTCAAATGGATTGCGAATGCAGTCCATATTGACTTTAGTATATTTTTGCAAGGCCTATGTGAACGAACATGATCAGAGGATCAAGAGTTAATTTGCTTTTCATACCGCTATTTTAGAACATTCACATGTGAAATTCTTGCATAATTTTAAGCGTGCTCTGTATTAAACATATCTTTACTCCAGCCTTGCCGTGTCAAGCTGCCCTTTTTTCTCTTCCCTCTGTAAAAAGGATGTTTCCCTCTCAGTAGCAGTTGTGGTCCCAGATTCTGTGGAATGCAATTAGGAAGCTTAAATGAACTGGTAATGGAGAACCTGGTCTCCAAATCACGGTTGCTGTGGCAACAGCTGCACACAACACCGCCTCCAGTAGTTTTGTCACTTTATCTGCAAAATGCACAATTGAGCCCTAAACCAGCACTCTGCTGGGAAGAAACAGCTGTGTCTCTCTCACTCTCTTTTCTCTGTCTCTGACACTCGCTCTCTCTCTCTTTTATTGAAGACAATCATCAAACACATCTACGCTCCCCCTCAGTTATGCCGGGATGAGTGGGGGTCTCACGTGATGCCTTTAAACCTTGTATAAGATTATCTGTATGTGTATATATCGCTTTGGTCGGATTTGAACCTTCAGTCTGGGAGACTAGGATTTATCGGAGTTGGAAACTCGTGTGCTCTTAGAACACGGATGGTGCTGCTACTTCTCCATACCAGTTCTGATAAATAATGGGAACAGCGATGTGATGCACAATTTTGGAAAAATTCAATTCTTGAAAAGATAGCCTTTGATGTAGTACTTTGGTTCATTCAATATAATCAAAAGACTTTTATCTTTATCAAAGTCATGTGATCCAATGAACATGCAGGAAAAAAATAAGTAAATAAAACAGGAAACTAGATCATAAGGGCCCCTGCAGACACAGAACCTGATTTCACAAAGTGCAACATGTTCCTGGCTCAACATCTTTGAGATGTTTGAGGGACATCAGATTTGAGTCAAGTTTAGTCTTATAACCAGGGTTAGGTGTTTCTACATCAGTGGTACTCACCTATCATTTCCCTCTGATTTTAGGGATAACTTATGGGTAGGGGTATAGGGTTAGGTTTAGGGTAAGGGTTTTGTTAGCATTACATTTTCGGACAGGAATGTTGTTCAAGGATAGAAAAAAATTAATTGACCCAGGAAAATGTCTCACTCTGCAAAATCAGGACATGCCCTGCAGACCCTCATGACTGTGTTCCAATGTCAAGAACTCCTTTAAATTATATAATTTGACCTTTTTATGGCAAGGCTAGTTCCGGTTGTAAAATGTCATGTGGTATGACACAAAAAAAAAAAAAAAAAAAAAAACTATATTGAAAATTCTATAGAATGATTAATTCATATAAATTATTAATCATATTTAGGATAAAATACTTTTATCTTAAAAATATAGGTAACACTTTATAACTACACGCTATGAAGTATTAGTTAAGCATTAGTAAATGGTTAATTTATCATTTATAAAGCATTAATAGACTTTACTAAACAGTTTATAAATACAGCTATAAATACTGTATTCTTGATTTATAAGCATATATATAGTGTGTTTAATAATTGTATTTTCATACTTTATAAATGATCAATTTATAATTTCTAAATTAAGTATTACATTATTTACAAACCAGTTATTTAGGAGTTGTCAGTGGTTCATCAGATCATTTAGAAAGTGTAAGTAAAGGATTAATAAACTATTTAAATATGCATTTATATATCTTATTATTTAGACATATAATAGTTACTCATTGTGTTAATAAATGCTTTATTAACATGTATTTCCACTGTAATTCATGATTAATTCAGGTAGTTATGAAACATTTAGTAATTGTCAGTTTTTGTGGGCTCATCTAAAGTGAGGACTATTTATGTCTTGTAAAGCTTTTTTACATGGAGATTTAAAGGCTCGGTTGAATTAACTATTTACTAATGCTTAACTAATGCTTCATAGCGTGTAGTTATGATAAAGTGTTACCAAAAGATATATTTTAATATAATTATTTATTAACACTTTTAGTTTACTATTAACTAGTAATTCTAGTTAAATTCTAGTTAATTAGTAAAATTATTAATTCTCACTATTAACTAGTAGCTTTTTAGCATGCATAACAGAATCTTCTGCCAGCAGCCTGTTTTAAAAAAAAAAAAAAAAAAAAAGCTTTTGTTATAGGGGCAGTCATGGCCTAATAGTTGGAGAGTTAGAGAGTCAGACAACCGAACGTTGCAGTTTGGATTGTCAATACCGGCAGAAAATGACTGAGGTGCCCTTGAGCAAGGCATCTAACCCCCAATTGCTACCCGGGCGCCACAGCGAAATGGCTACCCACTGCTCCACTTGTGTGTGTCCACATGTTTGCAGTGTGTGTGTTCACTAATCGTAATGTGTGTGTGCGCTAACTTGGATAGGCTAAATGCAGAAGACACATTCCGACTATGGGTTACCACACTTGGCCTTCACATGTCACTTTCATTTTCTTTTTCACTTTGGATATTTTGGCTGTTTATTAGTACTCATAAAGCACATATTAATGCCATATTCTGCATGACCATATTCTTCATTCCTTAATACCCAATACTTAAACTTAACAATTATCTTACTAACCAGGGCCTGTTCTAGGCATAGGGCTAAGCCCACCCAAACGTCTGCCTTACCCACTCAATCAGAATCTAGGAACAGATAGTGCTGATCTGTTTTTACGATTTGTGCATTGATTAAAATCAGGTGGTTCTATGTTGAAAGGTTTGATGAAGGGCTGTAGAATGCCCCAAACAATCACAAAACTAACACCAGAAATTTGCATTCATTTTTCCTTTATTAACTGAAAGTAACGCGCACGCATTACATTCTCACATGCTTCAGTCTGTATCAGAGGCTGACAAACACATGGACGAAAATGGGCAGAAATATTTGCGTATTATTAAAGTGTGAATTACGAGGAGTTGTATTCGGAAATATGTATCTTGTAAATAATAATTTGCAGCTCTGATTTGATTTTTGATTCATGCCAAGTTCAAATTTGCAAAAAAAAAAAAAAAAGAATGTGCATTTATTGCATGGACAGATCTATCTATCTATCTATCTATCTATCTATCTATCTATCTATCTATCTATCTATCTATCTATCTATCTATCTATCTATCTATCTATCTATCTATCTATCTATCTATCTATCTATCTATCTATCTATCTATCTATCTATCTATCTATCTATCTATCTATCTATCTATCTATCTATCTATCTATCTATCTATCTATCTATCTAGGCTATCAAGTGTATAGACACCCTGGAGCACCCCCCAAAAATAGAAGCCCACCCAGCATATCTGCCAGTCAACCCTTCTGTAGGTGCCTAAAACCGGTCCTGTTACTAACTATTAATAAGCAGTAATTAGGGTCAATGGTGCGAATTGGACCCTAATCTAAAGTGTGACCAATTCATTTTATACATTTATTTCTTTTTACATGTATTTGAGATGTAAGGAAAATATGTTGTGGATCCTTTTCGCATTTCCAGTGTCCTCAGAAGTGGACGTCATAGTTGGGTAAACTCCAATAGTGGTGAATTTAAAACGCAACAAATATCATTTTTGCATTATCATGTTGGTCAGAATAGAGAAAGATGTCAAATTTGCAGTTGTGTCAGAAACATTCACACATACATTCACACATTCACATGTGATAACTAATTTCAAGTAATGGTTAATTGGGACAACCTGACTACCTTAGGATTTCCAATTTAAAGCAGATTGCCCAAGACAAAGTTACAGTCATGACTTCACACACTAGATCACGCTATTGGAACTAGTCTACGAAGAGCTTAGACCAAATGACGCCACCTTGGATTAAAAAAAAAAAGGTTTCAGCATGTTAGAGATTATTCTGTAAAACATTGTTTTAAGCTTAATCAGAACGCAGTAAAGTAAAACATATCTGCATTTCCTGTTCTGGAGGAATGTGCTCACTGAATTGTGGTGTATTGTGGGTTGAATGGGGCCTCTTGGCAGGAACCACTTTTGAATCTGGCTGTTGCCGTGGTAATGAAGCAGTTCAATGCGCTCTCTCTCTCTCTCTCTCTCTCTCTCTCTCTCTCTCTCTCTCTCTCTCTCTCTAAACCAGCTCAGTCTGACAGAAGACCTTGGCAGGCAATCCTGGCTCCACCAGAGCCTGCCGTGAGAACCTGTTTTCTGTCTCTTTTTTTCTGCAGGCAGGTAGGCAGCCACCTGCTGCAGGAGCTAGCTTCAGTCTCAGAGCCAGGGACCACGGCCAAGTCTCAGGCACCAGCCTGGCTGCCTTATCCCTCCTCTGGGTGTGCTTACTGCTCTCTCTTCCCGTTAAACGAGCCCCCGTGCAGACGACCTGTGTTGGACGCCATTAGGCGGGGGTGAGTCCGTAAGCACCAACTGGTAGGAGTAAAGGATTTAGTGAGGATTGTATCCAGGAACGTGGTTGCTGCGAGCAGGACTGAAATCAAGCACGTTTCATTTCTCCAGCCCTGGCAGCTTCTGTCAGTCAACAGGAACTTGGCACTCAACTCACTCTCGCACCAATAACAGGTGTTGTTTTCACATCATATGTTTTTTCCTCTGCTTTAACAATTTGTCTATGAGAGCTCAGCCCAGTTAAGAGCGTGAAATGTTGCACATTCTCTACCCGCACCCCTCCTTTCCTGCCTAAAACAAGCCAGACATGGTCAGAAATCTGTTTGCTGACACCTGAGGAGGTCCAGGTGATAGCGGAGAGATGTATTTGTCTCATTGAGTCCTATATAAAAACTTCATACACAGTAGGATATTTGTGAGTGTCAAACCAATGTATCTTTCCCCACCTGGAGTGCGTTTGTCAAAAAGCATTGTTAGCCAATTACGGTCACAAGCACTGACTGGATTTTTCTGTGTTTTCTGAAACCATAGTTCAAATGAACAGTCTCAAACAGGATTGCATACTTACACTCTAAAAAAAAAAAAATTATGGCACCAAAAATGGTTATTCGTCATAATCATAGAGGAACCACTTTTGGTGCTATATAGCACCATATCTTAACATGTTCTGTACATGTTAGCGGTGCTATATAGCACCATAGTTAGCGACCATAGTAAGCACCTTAGTCAAAGAACCGGTGAAGAACCTCTGAAGAACCGCTGAAGAACCACTGCTAAGTGGCACTTAAAAAGGTTCCCCTATGAATACGAGCCAAGAACAATTTTTGGTGCCATATTGTACCTTTTTTTTTTTAGAGTGTACGTAGTTGGAACTACGGCTTTATGAGTGTTAAACACATGTATTTTTCCCCACCATGGGTGCGTTTCCCAAAAGTCTCATTAGCTAACTATGGTCTCAAGTTCCAACGTAACCAACACACTTCAGCGATTCTGTTTTTATCCAAATAATGGTTAATTCAAATGAACATAACTTAAAGCTCTCAACATGTGGTTTCAAGCATTGTTTTTTTGTTTTGTTTTTTGTTATAACATGTGGACTTAAATATATAAACAAGACAACATGCGGTACATTCTATATATTTCTTTCTATTTAAATATTATACATTTCAATCTATATATTTTAGCATGTCAACAATCCGTTTTAGAAGAGTGTGCATGTGCGTAAAATGCACAAGGGAACTCCGGAGTATGAAGTAAGAGGGAACCCCGGAGTATGACGTAAGAGGGAACCCACGATGAATCAAACATCAAATAAAGCAAAATGTCTGGGGGTTGTAGTAGTGCCATGTTCATTAATTCAATTCAATTCAATTCAAATTTATTTGTATAGCGCTTTTCACAATACACATTGTTTCAAAGCAGCTTCACAGAAAGTGCATTTCATAAATGTACATTGAAAAATGTTAGAAAGAGAATGTTAAAGAAAAATGTTAGGATAAGTTAATCAATCATGTATTATTTTAGGCCATAACAACGCTGGCGTTGAGTCGTCTCTTCACAGGCGTCGAGTCGTCTCATCACAGGGGCATCTGAAGTCTCCATGAGAGGCTGGATACAAACTGGAGCTGATGAACTAGTTACCTCGGGACTAGTGTCCCGAGATAACAACAGAAAAGCAGATGGGAAATAATTAGCATAGCTGCTGTTCAGAATATTAATGCTGTTGGTGCGATTTAACTGTAGTATAAAACTTATTTATAATGTGAATGCTTGGCTAAAGAGATGCGTCTTTAATCTAGTTTTAAACTGGGACAGCGAGTCTGAACCTCGAACAATATCCGGAAGACTATTCCAGAGTTTAGGAGCTAAATGTGAAAATGCCCTCCCTCCTTTAGTGGACTTAGATATCCTAGGAATGACCAGAAGCCTCGAGTTTAGTGATCTTAAAGAGCGCGATGGATTGTAGGGCGATAAAAGATCAGTTAAATACACTGGAGCTAAACCATTTAGGGCTTTATAGGTCAGTAGCAATACTTTGTAATTGATACGGAACTTCACAGGTAACCAGTGTAGAGATGATAAAATTGGTGTTATATGATCATATTTTCTTGACCTAGTAAGAACTCTAGCAGCTGCGTTTTGGACTAACTGTAGCTTGTTTATCGATGATGCAGGACAACCAGCCAATAAAGCATTACAGTAATCTAGTCTCGAGGTCATGAATGCATGAACTAACTTTTCTGCATCAGAAATAGATAGCATGTTACGTAGCTTGGCAATGTTTCTAAGGTGGAAAAATGCCGTTCTTGTAACATATGAAATATGACTTTCGAAAGACAAGTTGCGGTCTAATATAACACCCAGGTCTCTTACTGTAGTGGATAAAGCGACAGGACATCCTTCCAAGTTAAAGTTGTATTGTGAGAGGTTTTGTGGGCAGTTTTTTGGACCAATAAGTAATACCTCCGTTTTATCTGAATTTAATAGCAGAAAATTACATGTCATCCAGTGTTTAATATCATCAACACACGCTGTCAGTTTAGATAATTTAGCGTTTTCATCTGGTCGTGATGAAATATATAATTGAGTGTCATCAGCATAACAGTGGAAATTAATTCCATGTTTTCTTATAATATTACCAAGTGGCAGCATATATATTGAGAATAGCATAGGGCCTAGCACGGATCCTTGCGGCACCCCATAGTCTACTGATGTTATCTTTGATTTTTCCCCATTTAGACAGACAAAATGGTAGCGGTCTGATAAATACGATCTAAACCAGTTTAATGCCTGTCCCTGAACACCAGTGTAATTTTGAAGTCGATCTAATAGTATTTTATGATCTATAGTATCGAACGCAGCACTAAGATCGAGTAGAACTAGTATTGAGATACAGCCTTGATCAGAAGCTAGAAGTAAATCATTTGTGATTTTAACGAGTGCGGTTTCTGTGCTGTGATGCTGCCTGAATCCTGATTGAAATTTTTCATAGATATCATTTTCTTGCAAGAAAGAGGACAATTGAGCGGACACAACTTTTTCTAGTATTTTAGACATAAATGGAAGATTTGAAATTGGTCTGTAATTTGCTAGGTTATTATGATCTAATTGTGGCTTCTTAATGAGAGGTTTTATGACTGCCAACTTGAATATTCTTGGAACATGACCTAAAGATAAAGACGAGTTAATAATATTGAGAAGAGGCTCTTCCACTACAGGTAACAACTCTTTCAGTAGTTTAGTGGGTATTGGATCTAATAAACATGTTGTTGGTTTAGATGCAATGATAAGTTTATTTAGCTCTTCCTGTCCTATAGTTGTAAAGCGGTGTAGTAGTTCTTGACGGGCGATAGTTGCGGTTGAATCATAAGACATCATTAATGATTGTACATTTACAATTTTGTTTCTGATGCTTTCTATTTTGTCAGCGAAGAAGTTCATAAAATCATTACTACTAAACTGTGACGGAATATTTTGCTCAGGCGATGCTTGTTTATTTGTTAGTCTAGCCACAGTGTTAAATAAAAACCTTGGATTATTTTGGTTATTTTCTATTAGTTTGCGGAGATGCTCAGCTCTGGCTGCTTTTAGGGCCTTTTTATAACGTGACATACTTTCTTTCCATGCGATTCTAAAGACCTCTAAATTAGTTTGTTTCCATTTACGCTCTAAGTTACGAGTTTCTCTCTTGATAACATGTGTAGCACTGTTGTACCATGGTGCTTTATTTTTCTCTCTAACCTTTTTCAATCTAATTGGTGCTACAATTTCTAATGTACTAGAGAAAATGGTGCTCATACTGCTAGTCATTTCCTCTAGTTCATCTGTTTGTTTGGGTTCACTTAGCAGCTGAGACAGATCCGGTAAGCTATTTGAGAATCTATCTATAGTGGTTGGAAGGATTGTTCTGCCTGGCCGATAACGTGGCGCAACATGACAGATTTCAGCAGTACGCAGTATGCAAGTTACCATGTAATGGTCAGTGACATCATCACTTTGTGGTATAATATCTATATCGGTTGGGTTGGTTCCATGTGATATAATTAAATCTAGTGTGTGATTAAGACGATGAGTGGGACCAGTGACGTTTTGCTTGACCCCAAAGGAATTTAACAGATCTGTAAACGCAGCCCCTAACGCATCATTTGTGTTATCTACGTGTATGTTAAAATCTCCAACAATTAATGCTTTATCGACGTTGACCAATAGATCTGAGAGAAAGTCTGCAAACTCTTTTGGGAAATCAGCATAGGGCCCTGGAGGTCTATACACAGTAGCTAAGACTAGAGATAATACAGATTTCTTTCTTACATCTAATAGCGTAACATTTAGCACTAGTACTTCAAATGAATTAAACCTGTGACCTGTTTTCTGGGTAACATTTAGAATATCTCTATAGATTGTTGCAACACCGCCGCCACGACCAATCAGACGGGGCTCATGCTTATAACCGTATCCTGGCGGAGTAGACTCATTAAGACCGAAATAATCATTTGGCTTAAGCCAGGTTTCAGTAAGGCAAAGTACATCGAAACTATTATCTGTGACCATTTCATTTACAATAACCGCCTTAGGTGTGAGCGATCTAATGTTTAGAAGACCTAGTTTTAGAAATTGTTTTTGTTCACTAATATTGCGATTTTCTGGTTTAATCACAATTAGATTTTTCCTAGATCCTACAGTAGATTTAATGTTTGACCTCACTAAACGAGGAATAGACACAGTTTCTATATAATGTTCTACATTGGTACTTATGTCAATTAAGTTAGGACAGCAAATACTGTTATTTGGACTTTGACTTACTAGTCATATGATGGCGGTGTGCAGCGCTCTGGAGATGTTGTCCGACAGAAGAGCCGCTCCGATTCTGCTGGGGTGAAGGCCATCAGGACGGAAGAGCCTAGGTCGCTCCCAAAACAGATTCCAATTATTTACAAAGAGCAGCTTCTGTTCATTACACCATGACATTAACCATTCATTTAGAGCAAATAATCTACTGAACTTTTCATGTCCTAGTCGGTACGTGGGAAGAGGTCCAGACACGATGATCGTTGCTTCAGGCGATGTTCTGCGCACCGTCTCGATCAGGCTCCTGTAGTCCCTCTTCAGAACCTCCGTCTGCCGCAGCCTGGTGTCGTTCGTTCCCGCGTGCAGCACGACAGCTCCGATGCGCTCGTCACCGTTCAGGATCTCGGGAACCTGCGCAGCGACATCGAGAACTCGAGCACCAGGAAAGCAGTGAGTGATTACCTTGCCTTTACCTGAGGTAGCGTGGACATGCCGGACGATGGAAGTACCGATGACCACAGCGTCGCGTTCCGTCTCGCGAAGAGGGGAGAAGCGGTTCCGGGTGGAGATCTCGAAGACCGGGAGGGGCGGAGAGGTCCTCGCTCTGGTCCTGGCTCGCGTCTTCCGCTGTGGAAACACCCAGGGTCCATGGCGCTGTGTCGGTGCCGGAGTGAACGAAGCCAGGGATGATGATCGCGTCCTGGGTGCTTGGGTCCTGTGCAGAGAAACACGCGGAGTAGACGAGGTCGGAGTCAAAATGTTAGTATCCACTGACTTGTGCGCATCGGCGCGTGATGTTTCAAGCGCCGTTCGCCGCTCTCTCAGCACAGCTTGTCTGTCTAGAAGGCCGCGAATCTGCCTCTCCAACGACTGCAACTCCAACTGCACCGAATGCAGCTCGAACGTGTCCTCGCCTGCACTCAAAGGTAACATTAGACACATATCCGAGTTATTCGCCATTGTAGCAGAAGTGCTACGATGGCGAATTGTAGCTATCAGTGTTTACCGGGTGTAACGTTAAACAAGTTACCACGCGTGCAAGGCTAGCGGGCTACGGCTAGTAGCGGAAGTTCGGATATAAGTAGCGATATCAAAGCAATCCGATTGTTTTTTATAGAGAATCGTATCGGAGATATGTTCACACGCTGTAAATAATAGAAAGTATTCTTTTGTAAGCGAGTATTAAGGAGAAAATCAAGGATTATGAATCAATTTGACGGAGCTCAAACACAAACAACGCGCTCACAACCCACGCATGCGCGCATGCCATTACAGCAGCATCTCAGATAAATTATGTTGTGAAGAAAACTGCTGACTGAATGAATGCATATATGTAAAGTGTGCACCAATAAAATACTGTATAATGTGATTTTAAAAATGAATGATTTTCTTTGTTCATGTAAATGAAATATAAAAATTGGACATTAATTGTCAGTGAACTGAATCATTAATTAGTAGAAGTTATTACTCTACCACCTGTGCATGACGTCATTGCAAAAATCCTACTACTAAACCAACATGGTTCAAATGACGGAGGTGCGACTATGTCACTGGAAACTGATGTACAACGAGTTATGTAGTTGTACGACAAAAGCACCCCAGATTTTTTTTCTATAGTCCTGCATGCTATGTTTTTTCCCTCTCATTCTCTCTCTCCTCTTTTCTTAAGCAATTTATAAAGGAATCATTTCAGTCTCACATGTGCATTTTATTAGGTAAACTTAACTATTTTCCCTGTAGTCAAAGGGCATTTTTGGAGGAAAGCTGTTCTGTCCCTGAGTCACGCAGGGCTTCTATTAAATAGCAAATCTGAGCAAACATATGTGGACCATACGCACGCTGGATACCTGATCATATCTTGGCAGTGATACAGTTGTGGGTTCACTCGCCACCTGCGTTCACAATTGCATCTTGCGTGTGTGCATTTGCGATATCGTATGTGTGTGTTTGTTTACAGGAATATATATGTGGCCATACATACTGCACCTGGATGAAACAGACGGTGCTCATGCAGCTGCAGGTCAGTGGTGAGGCCCGTGTGGGCTCTCCTGACAGTGGAAAGAGGGGATAAGTGCTCGGCCCACACAGAGCCGCCAATACCTGCACGCAGCATGTCAGCAGGTCAAACCAATCCCGCCTGCTTGCAGCCTACAGCTATCTGTCTCTATTCTGTTCATTTACACCTCATGTGATTGTGTGTGCGTGTGTGTGTGTGTGTGTGTGTGTGTGTGTGTGTGTGTGCGCGTGTGTGTGTGTGTGTGTGTGTGTGTGTGTGTGTGTGTGTGTGTGTGTGTGTGTGTGTGTGTGTGTGTGTGTGTGTGTGTGTGTGTGTGTGTGTGTGTGTGTGTGTGTGTGTGTGTGTGTGTGTGTGTGTGTGTGTGTGTGTGTGTGTGTGTGTGTGTGTGTGTGTGTGTGTGTGTCGAAGAAGGAGGTGGTATGTTGAAGATTGTTTGTACATCATAAACTGCTTGGAGCAGAGGCACAGCGGATGCTGTTTATATGCAATGAGCTGGCAGATAAAAATAAAATTAAACATCAAATTCACTGTTCTGTCAGTGTACTGAAGTGATTCGAAATTATATTGGAGGGTTCAGGATCTTTGAGACAGTTCTTCTGCTGAACTCAAAACTAATTAACCATTATTTGGAATGTCAGAGTTTGGATTCATAATTCCATTCATTGGACTTCTTTGGCTTAAAAATCCCAAATAATATGATTTTAAGTGTTAAAATTATTCAAAATGACCAAGTACTAATTAAGCATTTCTTGAAATGATTTTAATTGTTAAAATAACTCAAAATGTTCAGGTGTATAAAATAGTGCAGAGGCAAATAATAATTACAAAATCCCTCGTGCTTGAATAATTTAATTGCAAGCTTGGTCAAAACATGGGAATTATGGAGGCATTTAAATAGTTGTTAAGAATTAATAGATGTTTTAGCTTTTTTGAATTATTGATGTTGTTATGTTGTAAATAAGCAAATCTTAAAAAAGTTTCATGAATAAAAGCAACAGTTTGAGCAAAAAGCTGTTTTTATCAAAGACTACGTCCGGACTTGGATTCAGAACGAGGATTAAAACATAGATGGAGTCCATCAGTTTTAAAGGTGCCCTAGAATGAAAAATGTAATTAACCTTGGCATAGTTGAATAACAAGAGTTCAGTACATGGACATCACATACAGAGAGTCTCAAACACCTTCGTATGTAAATCTCGTTTGTGAAAAACACCACATAAAAATAGGTGAATCTCAACATAACACCGACTGTTACGCAACAGTTGGGATCATTAATTTGTATGCTCCCAACATTTGCATGTTCAAGGCCAGGCGGAACTGCACAGGCGAATCATCGGAAGTTCTGCAGGTATTGTGAACAAGCGTCACGCGAGGACAGCGAAAATGGCAGATCATGGAAATGCATGTTGTGTTCCAGGCTGTGCAGGGGACGTGAGGACTTTTCATACCCTTCCCACAGAACAAAACTGTCAACGGGCATGGTTGATGTTTATCTATAACCGGATACCGCACCAATTTAATTCAAAGATGTTCATTTGTTCGGCCCATTTCACCACGGACAGTTTTTCTAACCTTGGACAATATCAAGTTTCACTCACTGTCTGATACTGAAGAAGGGGGCGATTCCAACTATATTCAGGCAAGCAGTAAGTAGTGATTTTATCCACTTATTGACTGTCTAAACAATTTCTAATTGAATTTAAAGTTTCTTAGTGAGACAACATTAACAATAATATCCTCTGTGTTGTCTTGATCCAACGCAAGATGCTAGTACAGTAACAATAGGAAACTCCAAGTAGCATACATAACAGTATGACCAATGTCAAATGACAAAGGTTAATATTATTTCCTTCCAGTGTTGTCATATAAATCTACAAAATACAACCGTAGGTACATATGGCAATCCCTTTTGTCGGATATAATTATAATTTAGCCTATATTTCATCATCAACACATAACTCAGGAGCTAACTACATTAGTTTAGTTGCTTACAGATAGCTCACTCAATCCTTCTAGCTAACGTCCCCTTCTCCACCACTTAAGTTGAAACGATAGTTTCAAAAAACTTTACTGTACTGCACAAACAACATATTTACGCTCTACCCAGTTTGCTATTTAGAGTTTGTGATTCAAAGTGAAGAAGCTATCATTGTAAAATCATAAGGTGACGCATTACAATGATTAAAATATTTTTACAATGCTAAAAACAAAGTTGTAACTGCTGACGTTACGTGTAAAGTTAATGTTATATGCTAGTTCACATGTAGGCTGAAGTTATAGTACTGACGTTACGTTTTGCAGGTTCTTACTGAAAATAAAGACTGAACTTACCACTCAGAACCATTTCCAATCTCAAAACAATTGGTTGTTCCTCAAAATCTGCATCTTCGTCAGAAACAGGATCAAACATATAAGGTTGGATGCATAATCTCCCCATTGTCATGACAGACAGTATAGATGTGTTTGCTACTGAAATGAGCCGCGCAATGAAACAGCCAATCAGAGCAGAACTCTGCATTAATATTCACGACCCTTCCAAATAAGGCAAAAACAGACAATTTTATTCTAGGAACAATTTATAGGCTTGTAAATGGACCTGTAAAACTGTGTCTGGACAATTTTTGCCCTAAATTATGTTTTTTATGTAAGGTTCGGGAGAAGCATGTTTAGATAATTGACACAGGTAGAGAGCACTCAGCCAATCAACAATAGAGGTATATACGCAACAGTACTACCTCCGTTTGTTGACAGTTATCAGCGACCCTCCAGCACCCCTTCGCCACACTCTTTAACTCTAAACCACTTACATATACGGGGGGTACTCTGGGTTCGGGCCTAATTCCAAGCTCGAAGCCCTCCCCCCGGACAGCACGCCAAATATGCATTAAATTACTCTCTATAAATTATATGTAAGTGCAAACTTGTGAAAATTGTTTCAAATCATTCTTGGGCACCTTTAATTTATACGCTGTGTAATGTTGATGATCGCGTTATTTTACATATGCCTCTGCTTATATGCAATCACTTGTTTCTGCTTCTTTTTCGCCTGTTTTTTTTGGGGGATCCAGAGATTCTGCACTCTTTCAAAAGATGTGTCATAGCACCCCCTAACGTGTAACAGTGAAAACACTGAAAGCCAAAAATGTTCGTCCATGGCGGGGAAGAGTTATTATGCTTTAAGACAAACTTTGACGCGATGGGAAGGCCTTGAGAGCATGCTAGTGTCTGAGTCATGTGTAGTAGACAGCAAAGCATTGGCCTAGAATGAAGGCAGGTAAGGCTCGCCCAATCGTCCCAACGATGGCTTCTGATTAGCGGGTGAAGGTTTCTGCGCATTTGGTCTTTTCAATGGGGCAAAGTAATTTAATGGTTTATCTGACTTCATTTTATCATGACCTCGAATTTTTAACATATGATAAAGTAATTATCATAAAGCAACGTGTCCCTTAGATCACCAAAGCACTAAGGGAAAAAAAGTACTGATAATCATATATAGAAATGTTTAGCCTATAAATGTAGCCTATTAGTCTGTTTTTCCCATTTTATTATTTTCTATGAGCTTAGTAGTCAAACTTAGCCTATAAAAAGCTTACCGTCACGGAATAAAGATAACCCTGAGACATTCCCTTTCGAGGGAACATCAACGCATTATGGTGTTGAAGCAATGGGAACAACATCGCCATACTGAGAGGATGCCTGGATACAGGCTGTGGAAAGCTGCACAAGCACAGTTGTACAGTAAGGTTCTAAGTTGTTCCAAGCATTTCTCTGTCTGAATCTGAAATGGTGAATGGGAACATGATTTTTGTAATATTAGCAACAAATTATTAGCTGTTTGATAACGTAGTCAAGCCAAAGATTAATCATATCAATTACTGGTGTGTCTTACAGAGAGTAATGCATAAAATGAATTACCATTCTGATACATCGACTTGTAGACAGTCAATTCGTTCTTCCACTTTTTCTTCTGAATCAGTTTCTGGCAAAATTTTAGGTTCGCCTGATGTCGTCATACTCAGATTCTAGAATATGAGTCTGATACTGCTCCATTGGGCTGTGATTATGGGGCGTGTTTCAACTGAACCAGGAAAGACCTCAATTGGATATACCTACAACCAATCAGAGGAGCAGAGTAAGTGATGTATGTTGAGAAACGCATAGTTGTCAACAGAACTCAACTGCACGCACGCTGGAAGAAGTAGAAGATGAGGAGTGTAAACAATCTTTGCCGGTGTTGTAAAAAGAATTTGGGGATACACGGAGTACTTACCAACACGATCATAATTTTTGAGAGAAATAGTAAAGGTGAATGCATATCCGAACAAGTTCTCTGTTTTGTAAACAAATTCAACCCAAGCGCTCTTTGGTGACGTGGATGGTTACGTTACATTCCATCATCGTAAAAAGCCCGCCCTTACAAATTGATTGGTCCGAACAGCTCTGGTTCGAGCATAGTTGCTCCAAAACGGATAAAGTCCAAACCGAACTTCCAGACCTAAATATAATTTAAATATAATTTAAGCGACAGTCAAGCTGCTTTTGATGAAGCAAGTGAATCAGATTTCTCAATGCTCCTTGAGGTGAGCAAATTCTAGAGGAGTTCACACAAAATGCTCACTTTTCTGTGATTCTATTTGTTCTATATACATGTGTGTTATACGACTGAAAAATATACATAACTTTTAGTGTTACATGTAGTTAACTACATCCCAGCATTGTTAAAGCCAGTTAAAATGGCGCCCAACAAGATTGTTATAGCATTTGGTGCCAGTCATCTGTATTGGATCTAAACGAGTGTGATGTCATCTTTGTCACATTCAAGAACATTTTGTACTGTAAATAGCACCTGACAAATTAACATCACTACAAACACACAATGTCTTGGCTTCATCAAAATGTGAAATTTGGATGTTCATCACTCCTACAATCTAACACCAACCCAATGACAGTATAAACAGACAGCTGCCCACCACACTGTCACTGTCTATATCATACTCTTTTCTTCTGACTTCACACTTATAGCCTCATATCAAGGTGGCTTGGTCATTCATGTTATGCAGAAATTGAACACTGCGATTTAAAAAATAAAATGAGTTTGCCTCCTTAATAAAGAGCTAAAAGTAGCCATTAAATCGATAAGGAAATTAAATTTAGGGTGTATTCACACCTCTCTTGTTTGGTTCGATTGAAACAAACTCATGTTCATTTCCCCCTTTGGTGCGGATCTTTTGGGCAGGTGTGAATACAGTAATCGCACTCGGGTGCGAACCAAACAACTGTACAGAGGCCCAGCTGAAGAGGTGGTCTCGGTCCAGCTCCAAATGAACTCTGGTACCTAATCCATCTTCCGTTGCTAGGCTCTGCTGAAAACGTCTAGCTGCGAGTGCTTGAGGGCGTTTTGACAGCGCAGCGTTTTTTGGGGGGGGGGTTTTGTTGCTTGCTATGATACGGCATATCCGCAGAATTGTTACTGTGTTTGTTATTGTGACGGCTGGTCGGTGTTGTATTTGTCCCGCCCCTCCACTGTGATTGGACGGCTGGGTGAAAAGTGACAGTGATGAGCACTGGCGACCGGTAAAAAATGCAGAGCGCTCAGCACTCCCATTGAAAACAATTCGTAAAATACGAATTGAGAAAAGAGCTGAAAAAACGATTTTGGTGGACACACAGTCTAAAAGAATAAAAATTGCACTACGAAAGATCTCCATGATTAGCCTAATTTCTATCCAATGAATGCATGACCTTAGCACATGTGTGGTTTTGTTTACAAATTTTGGTTCACTTGCAAAAAGGGCAGTGTGAAAGCGAACCACACCAAACAAAAAAAAATCACATTGTATTTGGTCCGGACCAAAGCAAGTGAACTAGTAGACTTTCCTGGTGTGAATACACCCTTACCTTACATGAGTGTCGAAAGTTATATATATATATATTTTTTTTTTTCATATACATTTCTGTAAATGTATCTAATAGGGTAGAATGTGATACAAAGAAGTAATACCACAATATTTTAAACAATTTTAACTATAGGAATAAAAAGGGAACATGTTCATTTTTATTAGAGAAAGAAAGAAACAACTTGATTATCTATTTATTTGTTTGTTTGTTTAATGTTAGATGTTAGTGTATAGCAAACAGGCAAAATGGCAAAACGGGTAATACATTATTTAAAATGCCATCATATGTTCATTTAACTGTGTTATTGTGATAAGATCAAATAAAATAAAAAGCAATTCGATTTCCATCTTTTTAAAATGTTAGTTTATTAGGACTATATATACTGTATATTAAGACATATACTGTATTTCCAGACATGTTATGTCCATATCCATAAACGTTCCTCTCTGTTTATTTATTTCTTTTTCACACCAAGTTAATGAGAGTGATTAGAATGATTTGGCCATGCTGAGAACCATAATTACCTCGTACTCATAACTTTCACCATCCACAATGTAGAAACAGGAAGTGGAGATGGGAGAGGAGAGGGTAAGAGTCACAAGGAGACAGAAACAGAGGGAGATGGAGAGAGTGAGAGATCAGGCACTCTCCACTGTGGCCAGGGGCTGGTAAATAATGAATGTGTGGCAGACACAGTGCCAGTTTGAAATGTAAATGTGACGTGTGCGTGTGTGTGTGTGTGTGTGTGTGTGTGTGTGTGTGTGTGTGTGTGTGTGTGTGTGTGTGTGTGTGTGTGTGTGTGTGTGTGTGTGTGTGTGTGTGTGTGTGTGTGTGTGTGTGTGTGTGTGTGTGTGTGTGTGTGTGTGTGTGTGTGTGTGTGTGTGTGTGTGTGTGTGTGTGTGTGTGTGTCATGGTTGTAACTGAAATAAAGATGGCTGTAGGGTCAAGAAAGTATTTGGAGGTGATATGAAAAGAGTGTAAGACCAGAGATATAGAGAGTGAGGGAGAGAAATAGGAAAAAAAAGTTATGGATGAGAAAGAGCTAAAAAAAATCACGTTGCTTCAAAATATAGCATGTACGTATATGGTTTGCCACCCTAAATTTCAGTCTCTACAATCCAAATAGTTCTTGTGTTTCTATGAGGTCCAAATGTTTCTGAAGGACAGTATGTGTGAGGGGACGTCTGATCTCCTCTGCACCCTCACCATGGGACCAGGTCCAACGGATCTACTGGCCCGCAGGGTGGACCAGACAGCCACAGCGTTTCCACTCTGTATCCAGGCTAATTTCATAAAAGACGGAGAATATTCCCACAGAAAGCACTGTAGGTCACACTGATCAAGGACACAAAAGAGTCTTATTATAGAGAGAGAATGTAAGAATGATAGAATTAGGAGGAGAGAGAGGAGAGAGTATTTAGAAGAGACTTAGGTTGTTTTAAAGATAAAACCCTTTTTTGGGGGGCACACTGCTGAGTTTTTACCCATGCTTTTAGAATACATTTTACGCATGAATGTACCTAATGTACCATATGAAGTGAATATTATTTTTTATTTTTATTTAAAATAGTTTTTTATATGATACAGTGCAGTGATAAACATAAACCCCACATTAACACCTTGGTGGGACAACAAACATCAAAAAATACCAAACATGGTAACACTTTATAATAAGTATAAAGTATCTACAAATCATTTGCAAACTAGTAAATTAATAGTTTATAAACTGTAAAACATTAATAGACTATATACAAATTGTGAGTTCTTAATTCATTGTCACTGTAATTAACAAAGGGCTATTGTTTAATTTGCTCACATGTAAAGAGTTCAATAATGCATTGTTAACAACTTATTATACTGTAAATAGTTCGACTTTAGATTAGGTAATGGAAAATGGGAAAATTGCATTATTTAAGTGTTTTAAAACAACTGTTATTGGACATTAATTGCTTTATTATTAAGAGTTCATTAAAATGTTTATGTTTATTACACTATACTTAGAAAGAGGGGTGACACTATACTTTAAAGTGTTACCCAAAATGTAAAAAAAAAAATTTATATCACGCTTTAATTTTACCTTTTCCTTGATGAACATGCTTTTAATTTCTGTATTAAAATTGATTTTGGTATTTTTGGAAGGGGCAAAATGTCAAGGTCATACAAATGTTGTGATATCATATTGAAGAAAAAGTCTCATTAAAACAATAGAATTCTTGAAAAGAAATCTTTAGTTTGTCATACCTAACATTATTTTATTATTATTTCTTTTTAAATTTATCATAGAGAAAATTCCAGAATGACTGTGTAAAGGTCTGTATATCAGTTAAACATTAAAATTGTAATAAAAAAAATCTCCCAACATTTTTTTATTTATCGTGGATACTCTTATATGCCAGAGAGAGAGAGAATTTTTTTTTTTTATAATTAAAAAAAAAACATTTGCTTGGTTGCATCGCATGGAAAAAGTAGTACAAGAGCAAAAGCCTCTGCCAACTGAGCAAACATTCGACTGGTAATTTTACTATAGACAATGCCTCCAACTAAATCATTTAAGTTGGCTAGACAAATGTCACGTCACGTTATTAATATTCATGTCATGAGCAAAGCTGATGTATTGTGGCCCTCCTTTCCCCCCTGAAATAGGTCCGGAAAACATCCAAAATGAGTTTTAACAACTAAAGAGAATGAAGCTAAATTGTAGCAAATTATTAAATAATTGTCATATAATACATTTTTGGTGCTTCAGCTTTTGATTCTTTTTAACAGATTACTCTGGCACAGCGCAGTTTCAGTTGGCCTGTTCACACTGAAGAAAGACTTTAAAACCATACCATGCTTTTTAATGCCTCTTCCACTAAGTGTGTGTGTGCCCTGTCTCAAAGCCAATCCCTGAGCAGGGCAAAGGGGTGGGGGGTTAACAGGTGACAGTGGGGGGCAGAAGGCGGGCCAGGAGAGAACATGCTGGCAGCACAGTTTGAGCTCCAGAGAAATTTTGTCACTCTTGTCACTCTCTCCAAAAACCCTTGAATCAAGCTCACCCCCCTCCCTGCGTCCATCTGGACCCCTGCAGGAGACCAGCCGCGCCCTGAGCTGCGCCTGCATCCCTTCATACACACACACACACACATACATACTTACTGACCACACCCGCACACCAGTCATACACGCAGCTGTCTTCCCCTTCCTCCTGGCAGGTTACCCCCTAGTAGAGTGTCAGTCCACTGTGTTCTCTTCCCCAGCCAGCTGGCAGCTCGTCAGGGGCAGGGCGGCTCTCCGCTCCCTGCTCTCATCACTCGGCAGTGAGGAGGACAGGCTGACTGGCTGGCATATGCTGGATCCGACCTCCACATGCCACTGTGGTGCTCTCCGTCTCTCAGCCCGGCTCTGTGTCCATCAGTCGTCGCAGAGATCACACAATTTACCTCCGCTGTGAGTGTGAAACTGGGGTAGCTGTCAATCAAAACATCCTTTTTCAAAGTTGACGACGGAGTGTAATAGGTACGAGTTTCTGATCTTGCAATGCTTTCTTCAGATTTTAGATATGGATGTTTCATATTAGCGCTGGCAGGCATCCAAATGTCCTACACAAAACAGAATGCCCTGTATAACCCCCTTTTCCTGTATCAGATCAGAGTCAGAAGTCAAAAGGATTGATTCCCCCCTCCACACTGTTTTTTTTTTTTGGTGTTGGTTTTTTGTAGGGCAGAGTTGTGTATGTATTGCAATGCTATAGACTTCCAGAGGGCAGAGTTATGTGCGTATTGCAATGCTATAAACTTCCAGAGGTGATATATCAGGCCAGGTGGGTGGTATTAGAGCAGATTATCGCCCCACCCTTGGCGCTGTTTGCACAGCATACCCACCATGTAAAAGCCAGTTTCGGCATGGTCACGGTAGACCTTTCATCTGCATGACTGGCAGCCGTATTCCACCACAGTTGGGCCTGAGTGAGATATCCAGGTGTAGCCAGGGGAGACTTTCCCTAAATGAAGCCCACAGTGGGGGGATCCCTCGCAGGTGTCTCCCTAGTTAGTGGAAGGCCTGTTTGGCGATGCCGAATGCCCCAAGCACTGCCAGGCTATTTACATCCACTGTGCATGTCCAATCAGACTGGGCTTCCAGGGAAACACATTCTGCATCCAGACTGGTGCTCAGTAGGCACTGCTCTCTGACTGATGTAATTCTCCCAGAGCTTTGCCAGCGAGGAACACACACAAATACTGCTGCAAGATTCCTGCAGTATCGGTGCAAGTACTGCCAAAAGTGAAAAATGAAACATAATCAGTTAATTTGGAACGTTTCCGTTCACTGTTATCGGTCTTTATAAACCAGCAGCAGTTCTTACAACTTAAACAATAATTTGAATATTTTACATTAATGAAATATGTTTCTTTCTTAAAGGAATCTATGTTTTTCTTAATAGAATAGTTCAACTTAAATTGTTATTTTTTTACATAATTTACTATTGTATAGCTCTGAGCTCGGACAAGGCTGCTGTTGTTTTGTTTGTTTTTTTGTATAAAAGAGTGGACTGTGATTTAAACCAGGGGTTTTCAAACTGGAGTCCGGGGACCCCCAGGGGTCCTCCAGAAGGTTCTAAGGGGTCCCCAGAAAATTCCAGAGAATAAAAAAGACAAAGCAAAAATGGTTAAAGTCTAACTAACATTCTAACTGTTTCTTATCTAAATGTGTCTTGCTGTATACATACTTTCCAGAATTTTTAAATATTATGGATATTTTTCTTACTCACACCCATCGATTTCCTTTTTCAGAAGGCCTTTATTAACCCCCGGAGCCGTGTGGGGCACTTTTAGGATGGATGGATGTACTTTTTTGGGCTTCATATTTTGGGCTGCCATTTACTGCCATTATAATGTTTGGGAGAGCCAGGAAATTTTTTTATATAACTCTGATTGTATTAGTCTGAAAGAACAATGCTATATACACCTAAGATGATTTGAGAGTGAGTAAATTATGGGATAATTTTCATTTTTGGGTGAACTATCCCATTAAAGATATTGCCAATTTAAGTTTGGAAACAATGTGGAGTATTCATAATGTCACCCTTACTAGTTATCTAACAGTTTTTAATGTTTTTCATACATAAAAAAATATAAGGGGGTCCCTCATAAAAGGTTCATCATATTGTGGGTCCTTGGCATCATAAAGTTTGAAAACCCCTGATTTATACTGCCAAGATCCAAAATTTAAGCACCAGAAAAGGGTTCTGAATGGTTCATATTATATATGATAGCTTTGTGTGAGGAAGAGATAAAAAATGAACCCCTTATTTTCGCTTTTAGCGCATTTAGATGCAACACATAAATGACAAACCGCTGTTTTTTAACTTAAATTTATGTTTTGCGCGCAAATCTATCATATAGATTCATAAGACAGCAAACACTTCATATGGACTATCTTCAATGTTATGTTTTTAGAATTCCCCATCTATTTTCCCTCTATGGAAAACAGCAACTCGGACATTGTGCCTAACATCATCTTTTGTGATTCATGCAAGAAAGGAATGAAAACATTGTTGGAATGATGCGAGGGTGAGCAAATGATAACATGAAGTTGTTCATTTTGGGGTAAACTATTACTTTAAGAGAACCACACACAAACATCGTCATAGCAAACATTACGTACAATCTCTCCTGTGCAGCCGTGGTAGACAGGCTTCCAACACGCAGGGATTAGGTCTGCTTTTACTGTTCAGTGTGGCATAGTAATTATCCCTTCTGTATGTGTGTCTCTCAGAACACAGAAAACTGATCTAAGAACCCATGCTGTTGCTCCACCACTGCAGGACCCTACTGATCCAGAAGAGGAAGGAAAGAAAGAGAGAGAGAGGTGAATTGAGCCTCAGCCTTGTCAGGATGGATTAAAGGAAAGACTTTGAGGGTTTTTTCAGAAATGCTGAAACTGAGCTTCCTGCTCTCCACAGTTCTTTCACTCCTGGCTCTCGCTTTTATCCTTTATTTTATCTCAAGCCATTCATTAATAGTCCCTGAAATTAACGAGCACGTCATACATCCGTGAACACCTTCAATAAACCATCAGGGAGGCCTCAGAATGACAGATGACATCCGTCCGTCTCTGTACTGGGAAGATCGGTCTGACAGGCTGAAAAAGAAGATGTCACTCATATAATGGAACGCTTTAGCCCCGCCCACTTCAGTGAGCAATAAACAAGTGAACGTGCAAAGAAACACTCTGGGCCTCTGAATTTCGAACCTGACCGTCTTGCTCACACACACTCCCAAAACACAGCCATGGGTAATTAAGCTCTCCATTGTGAAAGCAGGGTTTGATAACGTACTTCTCTTTATTCAGCAATATTTATGTCTCATCTCTGCATAGCGCAGGGCATATTGTACACTTGAAAAGAGTCATGAAGAGCTTCAATCACACACAGGACACACACACGCATGCAAACACAACCCACGCACGCAATCACACTCATCTCCTCAAGAGGACATTATTGGAAACTCCCTGCAGAAAATATTACTTCAGGCCTGAGGAATAAGTGAGGATGGTTTGGAGGAGGCTGCTGGTAACCTGCACAGCTTATTTTAACCCGCCTTATTACAACAACCTTTAGCCCTTGTTTCCAGACAATAAAAACATATTTTACTGAGTGGTACCTGTCAAAAAACAAAAAAAAACAACAAGAAACTCGTTCAGAGGTTCTCCTAACCCCCTCTCTCTCCCAGTCTGATTGATGTTCTGAGGAGGCATTAACACTTCTCTCCATGCCTGTACTGAAGTTAATGCATGGGAAAGATGGATTACGCTATGTAATGGCGATGGCTTCCAGAAAGATGGCTCAGGAATCAATAATGAGTTTGTCCTCCCCTCTTTCTTCTCCGTGCTCGTCGCTTGCTTCGCTGCAATTAAATAAAACCACATTTGCATATGGAAAAATAATTAAAACAAACAAACCACTAGGACTGCACCCTCTCTCCCACAGGAGAGAAAGCCAGAGATGAGGAGGACCCAAAAATGAAAAATGCCCCTCACTGAAGGGTGTAATTGCACTGCTCAGCTCCTCGTCCATTAATCCTGTCAATTCAGCTCTTCACCAGTTCTTCCTGCTCTCCTTTACAGCTTCAGCACCGTCATGAGGCATGAATGCACAGATGATCTGGGTCTTGATGAACAAGTTTAACGAGTGAAACTACAGGCCAACTTTACTTTGCTCATTAGGACAAATGTGAGTGATCTTGTTTGCGACTTGTTTGCAATATGCACTAATGTTGAAGCATATACTGTATGTGGAAGGCTATTGAGGACTTCAATCACAAAGACACTGACTTGTGCGCACATGCATAATCTCCCTCAGAGAACTCGGGAGTAAACTTTCCCTTTTCCCAAATGTGCATGAAAGTTATTCAGAGTGTCGTCTGCCTGCAGACTCCTGTGTGTCTAGGAGCTAAAAAGAGTGTGTGTGTGTGTGTGTGTGTGTGTGTGTGTGTGTGTGTGTGTGTGTGTGTGTGTGTGTGTGTGTGTGTGTGTGTGTGTGTGTGTGTGTGTGTGTGTGTGTGTGTGTGTGTGTGTGTGTGTGTGTGTGTGTGTGTGTGTGTGTGTGTGTGTGTGTGTGTGTGTGTGTGTGTGTGTCTTTTTGCTTACATGCGTTCTTGCATTTGCAGTGTTGGAGTCTTTGAAAGGACTCCCTGCTGATGCTGCAGGCAAGGAGCCATTGCTCGAGAGTCATGCAAGCAAGAGAGAGAAACCGGCTAAAAACTCAATTTCAACTTCATTTGAAGCCCGGGGATAAAAGATAGACAATCTCCCAGCATTCCCGCAGCCTCATTGAGGCCCTATCAGTGCACAGACGCATGATCCCTGGCACAGTCTGCATGGTATTGGGCAGGATACCAGCCACAGAAACACATGTTAGTCCAGAAAGAATACCACCTCCTGGAGAGGCTCTGCCATGCCGTGAAAGAGCTGGCCAGGTTGGCAGCTCATGGGCAAGGCACAACAGTCCAAAGGGGGCAACTTGGGTGTAATCCTCCATAGTCATGGTATGGCGCGCCATGCCTGGTTCATCAAGCGCTGACTGTGCAGATGCCAATGGTTCTTTTGGAACCTCTGGATAGCAAAATGTGTACTAAAGTTCAGGTTAAATTCATAAATTCATGAATAAATTAGCATGATTTAATTTTCATTTTAAAGGTGAGGGAATACATCATCTAGGTTCTTTTGAAAGCTCTTCGATTATGTTTTCCCTCAACCGAGAGTAAAAGTAACACTTCATGTCCGGGCTTGTGTATTATTTAGAGTTTCCCACATCAGACACCCGCTCCTAAAGGGGCAACTGTGCTTCCAAGCCCCATCAAGATGCCTGCGAGATACACAAGGTACATTTGCATTCATCGAGGCCTGCCATGTTTTCTCTTCCTCCCCTGAAAGAGCTCAACATGATCCAGTGGGCTGTAGCCCCAGGCTAGAACAACACTGCTTAAAAACGCATGCTTTCTGACGAGGAAACACTTCCAGGATTGCAAAGCTTGCTCTGATCTGTCCATCCTCTGTGCTGTCTGTAGACACTGCCTCATCTCCTATGTTTGAAGACTCTCTCAGCTTTCAAAGAAGAGTGCAGGTTAAGTTGGACACTGAGTAGGATCGCAATATTACAGTTTTTGACTTTACATTTTTGTGACAACCAAAGTTTGACTGTGCATCAGGCATGTTTGGAAACATTGCAGAAATTGGACAGGCGTTCCTCTAGCTTAAACAGAGCATGGTGCTTGCAACTCCATGCTAAGGGGTTCAATTCCCATGGAATTCATGAACTGAATGCAATGTAATGTAAGTTGCATAGGATAAAAGCGTCTGCCAAAAGTAAATTAATTGAAAATGTTCAATTAAAAAAGTTAATTAGGAAAGAAAACTGATCCCACAGGAACTGTTCAGTGCCTCAGAATAACTGCCAGATCAGCTCAAGTTGTGCTTGCACATCTTGAGAATCTGTGGTTGAAAAAACTGAAACTCAGCACTTGGTTCTAACATGAATGTTTAAAGAAGACATTGACCAGTGGCTCCCCATGATGCCCATGAGCTTTATCTTTGGTACAAGAAGCATAAGCACAGAAAAGTTATGCATGTTCATCAGACCTTCGTCGTCAGAAAAAGAACAAATCTTTTTTCTGATCTTGTGTTACATAATGGGGGATTTGGACTCATCTTTGAAAGCAGATGGGGTGTGTGAGGCATAGCGGCTCCCCTGCAGTAAATAACTTGTTGACTGCTTTGACCTCTCTTTGTGCAGTTCTGGATGAGTGGACCTGCGGTGAACATGTGCTCGGGAGAGTAAAAAAACAGCGAAGGGGGGGGGGGAGGTTGTTGGGAGGGCATATGGCAGAAGCCTCTTCTTCAGAACTCAACGTAGTCTGCTCTGACACCCCCATCTTCCCCCCACCAGTCCTCGACCAAGGCTGTGCTCCGTCCTGAGCTGCAGATTGCTTATGACAGCCGCACTATTTCAAGTGTAGATTTGAGCTAAATTGAAATGAGCAGTACCACCTGTGCCGGTGGGGGCCTG